>NW_006441953.1:29106287-29129187 GCF_000325575.1 Pteropus alecto | reverse complement strand
TCAGGTCAGGAAAACTGGAATGAATATGAAATGGAGGCAGGGCTGGTTTTTCACAGCTGGCAGAGGAAAACAGATACTCGGGGCAAAATTTACATGCTTCTCCAGGAAGGAAGGGAGGCTAATTTATATGCAGAGAAAGTCCCACCCCTGGTCCCTGATTGGTCCATCTCTATGCAAATGAGCACTCCAAATTCACACAGTTTGATTGGTCCAAAAAGCACTGTTTTGATTTGTCATTATGGAGCCACTCCAATTGGTTGGCAAATATGCAAATGAAGATATAGTGCAGCTCCAATTGGATGGGGCAGGTCTCAGCTCATTGGCTGAAATACGATTCCAGGAACTCTTTTATAGCGGTCAGCTCAGACAGCAGGGACACAATGCGGGAGGCTGGGGGCTCAGTCACTGGCTTCCTCCTGATGTGCAGAGTGTGTGAAATGCCCCTGTAAACGGTGGCTGCGAGACTCTGGTTATGAATTTGGATCCGATTAACCACAAGGCATTCTTCTTAGCAGATATGTTCTTCCTGAGGGTCCAGGATTCCAAGTGGAAACCCCAAACTCATTAGCACTCCTCCCTCCCCCAGCCCCTGGCAACCACTAGTCTGCTTTCTTTCACTATGGATTTGCCTATTGTGGGCATTTCATATAAAAGGGATCATAAAACATGTGACCTTTTGTGTCTGGCTTTTCACTTGGCATCATGTTTTTAAGGGTTACCCACGACAGAGCTTTTTTTTAAGCCCCTTTGTACGGAGGAGACATGGAGAGCCCCGGGAACTGTGCCGAGGTCCTGACTCTGCTGAGTGGTGCCTCTTCGTAGGGCTGTGAGGGCAGAGGCCGAGGCTGTGTGCTCCCGGGGCACAGCCTGCGTAACCCTGGAGGCTGGGATGCTGTCAGCACTCACCGAGGATGAAAAATAAATGAGCAAGCAACTTCTTTTCTTAGGATTTATTCCTCCAAACTGGGGGAAGAGAATGCAACCTGGCCAACAGGCTTTTTGGGGAGTTTGAGCGGGGCTCAGGTGGGTGAACGTGCTTTGTGATCTGCAGAGGGCTGCGGCAAAGCAGGTAATCCAGGCCGTCTCTGCTTATTGTGAGGGGCTATATCGCCACCTGCTGGCTGGAAGAAAACCCAACACAAAACAGCCAGAGCGGCCCACAGATTTTCTGGTAAAGCCAAGAAAAAAGGGCATTTTTGTGGAGCACCCGCTATTTGCCCAGAACTGTGCTGGGCTCTTCACAAACATCCTCAACTTGAAGGGATGTGATGGGAATAAGAGACGGGGATTCCAAGCATCAATGTCAACACACATTTTTTTTTCGACAAGAAACGATTTATGACAATTTGCTATGTGAAAAGGCAAAGAAGTATGTATGATATGAGCTCATTAAAACATGTCCAAGTGGTAAATTTATTGGTATCTGATTGCAGAGGAAAATTTCCTGGAAGGAAATACAGCAAGATGTAGACGGTGCTCCACCTCGCTGGGTGTCGAAGGTGTTGTGCGTGAGAACATGCTGGTGCGGTGCCGGGTAATTTGCTGTCCAAAAACCCATTCGCACGCTTCCAGCCTTCTCTCCATTTCTAAGTTTCCTTTATTTAGGTTAGAGCTTCGGGCAGAGTGATAGGAGAGAAAGAGGAGAGATCAGAAATACGGATTAAGAGAGCCTGGTTTAAATTTTTTCCTAAAGTTGGATTCTACAAGAACAAACTACCATCCTCATCAGGGAGATTTATTCAAGGAGAGTCCCCTCGGCACAAGCAGGTCTTATTCTTTGAGCCTCGGCAAACCCAGCACCTGGCACACAGCTGGCGCTCCCTAAGTGTTTGCCGGTGGAAGTGGGTTGACTCTCGAGGTCGTTAGTCGGAGCGGCTGGAAGAATGGGGGTGCCATTTAGTGAGGTGGGCACCAGGAGGGGAGAGGCGGAGCTTGGCTTTGAAATGATCAGTCTGATGTCGACTGGACTTCAAGGTGAAGAGGACGGGTAGGCAGTCGGGTCTAGGATTCGAGAGCTCTGGGGACAGGCCCAGGGGGGACGTAAGTTTGGGAGTCATGAGCAAATAGCATTTAAGGTCATTAGACATGTGGAGATGGCCTAGGGCGAGAGCGAGGTCAGGGAAGGGCTCGGGGCCTTTGATCTGGGGTGCTTTGAAGTGTGGGCCGAGAGGAGAGAAAGGCGCCTAAGGGGGTCCGGGGGAGTCTAGAGGGAGAGGTTTTCCAGAAAGTTCTGGTTCTTGTCTCACGGAGGAGGAGGGGGCCATTTAATTCCTGAACCAGCCTTGCCGAAGAGTCAGCTAAGATGGGGACTGATAGATGACCGCTGGGTCAGCGATGGAGGCCTGGACACGTGTCAGTGGAGTAGTGGGGACAAAAGTCGCGTGGTCGAACAGGGTTCCAGAGAGAAGAGTAAATTAGAGGATCGACCAGGAGGTCCAATATTTTGACTGAAAGGTGTTCCGAGAACATTCCTTTGACAATGATTTACTGAGCATCTAAGTCCCATTGTTCTCGACACTGGAGATACAGCAGTGAACGAGACGAAATCCCAGAGCTTACGTCTTGATGGGGACATAACATCTCCAGCAGGCGAGACAGTGGTGAGTCCTAATGAGAACAAAGCTGGGGGGGGGTGCGGGGGATGAAGGGGTGGGTGGGAGAAGGTTGGCATTTTACATGGGGGTGCAATCTACGCGGTTGGTGGGTGTGGGGGAGCTTGAGGGAGGTTCCTTCCTATTTGCTTCTGTGTCCTTGGAGAGACAGGAAGCAGGACCGTGAGCGAGAGGTGGGACTAGGACGTGTGGAGGCTGGAGAAGCAGCGGGTGACAGGTCCTCGAGGACGGTGCAGGGTCCAGGTCCACGAGGAAGGGCACGCAATGGCACTAAGGGCCCATCGGACGTGAGCTGTGGTAGAAACCAGACAACGGCTGTTTCTCACCAGCCGGGCGCAGCGCCCCACGTGCGAGAACAGAGGGCGGGGCAGAGGTTCGCCGGGTCATTTGGGGAGGGGCTGGAGGCGGGTCACGGCACGGCGTCTGTCCTGGGAAGGAGGTGGACAGGGACATGAGGGGCATAAGCGGCCGTGGAAACACGAGTGGATCAAAGGACTGTGGGTCCCAGTGGGGGTGAGGAGCGGTTGGGGCCGGGGTGCTGGAGGCAGTGGGAGGGCGGGCCATCACCATGCACGTGCCGCTACTGTGCGCCAAGTTCGTTCCCCAGAAACCTCCGTCCTCGCCCTTCCTAGCTGCACGCTCTTGTGCAGCCTGCTGGGCCCATGTGACCGTGGGTTCGTCCCTCTGTGAGGCGGGGGTCAGATAGGCTGCCCGGGCCTTGCGGGACTGCGGTGCAGTTAATGGGCGGGGAAACCAGGGACTGAACGGGAATCTGACTTCCATGCTCTACTCTGCAACCGCGTTCTTCCCTGAAAATCCTCAGCTGCCCACATTTCTCATTGGTTGTATTGTCTTTCTGAGTTAGAGCTGATAATGACAGTTTTTGGGGGTGCTTTCAAACATTCCGGTCCTTTGTGCAAGCAGGTTTATAGGCAAGTACCCCATGCTGACAGGTGACTGCATTTTCACGTGCTCGATCTCTTTCATATTCTAGCGACAGCCCTGTGGACATGACCCTCTCTCTCACGTAGGCCGGTAGAAAGCCCTGCCAAGCAACCCCCGCAGGTACTTCCCAATGGGCAGTGTCCAGGTAGACGCCAGCCACGCTGTAGAAGGGAGAACCCAGCAACGAGGCTGAGGCTGAGTAGCTCGCCCAGGACTGGGCCAGTAAGTGGCAGCCAGGATTCAGGCTCTGTCCTGATGGTTTTTGAAGCCACTGTCCCAGGATGGCCAACCCGAACCTGGTACCCATCCTTGTGGGGTGAGCCTTTGTTGATATTTTTATACCGCTATGGCCTTTAGATTAATGAAGATGCCGGAGGACACACACATATAGAAAGGCAACTTTCATTCACTCAATTAAATTATCATATGAGTTTCATATACAAATAAAATCTTTGTGTAAAAATACAAAATGCTATAAATTTCAATCATGTAAAAATGCAAAAATATTTGTATTATCATATATATATTTTCCCTTTAACATGACCAAAATGTACAGTCGTTGACCCAAAGTCCACCGGGTATCATGCCAGCTGAAGTCAGCGGGCTGGTTTCTCAAGCCTCCGGCTACTGTGACATGAGACCCCCCGCTCTGGCGTCTGTCCACGGTGGGCCCGCAGGCCTCGCTCCCAAACCTTGGGCTCAGGAGGCTTCCAGTGATCAGCAGGTCAGGAGGGGCACGGTCCCAGTGTCCCTGGGGGCTTAGGGGCCCCGGGAGTGGCCGTCTCCTGGCTGCTCCGCCCGGCTCAGAGCCGGCACCGGGGCGGGCTTCACTGGTCCAGCTCGTTTTCATTCTGCAGCGTCTTCATCGCTAGCCCCCAGAGGGTCATGCTGGAGAAAAACTGACCTTCCGAGTTCCTGTAAGCTGTGGCCGATGCCCGGCTGCCCAGGGGGTCGCCGCAGTGATTGTCCAACGCGGCCAGAGACGAGCGGGTCCCAGACATGCCGTCGGCCGGCAGCGGCCCGTCGCTGGGGGAGGCGTCCAGGGCCGCGTAGCCAAAGGCCTGCTGCTGCCCGTGCTGCCCCTGGGCCTTGGCGAGTTTGCCAGGGTCCAGGCGGAGCTTGTCCTGGTCACTGATGCCCTGGGGCTGAGCCGCGGACCGGAACTTGCAGTAGGAGCCGGCAGCGTGGTCCTCAAATTCTGTCACTGACTCTTCCACTGGGTGGCCGGGGAGCTTAACGGACACGGGCATCAGCGTCACGGCCACGTCTTGCGAAAACGAATCGGAGCTCTGCGACTTCTCGAGGTCGGAGGTCTCGATGGCCTGGGCGAGCTCGGCCAGGGCGTCCTGGCCGTCGTCGCCCGCCCTGCAGTGCATCGTCCTGTGCCGCCGCAGCACGGCCGAGCGCGTGAAGCACTTGCTGCAGATCTCGCACGTGTACGGCTTCTCCCCGGTGTGCGTGCGCACGTGCCTGCGGAGGTCGCCTGAGCCCCCGAAGCATTTTCCTGGGAAAGGAACAGGGCCCGTTTCAGAAGCGGGCATGCTGGGGGGCCGCCCCTTCTCGACCCTGCGCGGCTGGCTCTCCCGGAGCTGAGCCCAGCCCCGCCGCCTGCCAGCAGCACCCCCCGCCCAGTCCTGCAGCCTCTGGGCCAGGGCATCTCGGCCCAGCCTCCCAGCCTCCCAGCCAGCTGTGCATGCTGGGAACCCCTGTCAGCTGTTTACTCTTCCGTAAAAATGACATGGCCAATCTGTGATTTAGAAACATCTTTTCTGAAGGCACTTATGTGGTCAGCTTTCAACATAATTTTACACACATTTCTCCTGGTTCCATTTCCTTTCTCTGTGTATGTACATGATCGAGGTGGACGTTTCCACGATTAGAGCAGGGAAGAACAGAAGAGAAAAATCAGTAAATGACCTTATAAAAGTCATAAATAACGTCTTCCAAGGACTGAGGACAAACGGCACAACCATGTGCACATGTCTTTAGAACCTCTACCCTACCCGTAAGCCACTCTGTCTGAACTCAGTCTGAACTCAGCTAGCCCAGCAACCTGGGCTATCTAAAAAAAGCCTTTGAACAAAAGTAGATGTCAGTGCCCATGGGTTAAATTTTGGTCCCTTTTTTGTTTTCTGGTAACCTAAAAATAAAGGGCCTTTTAAAGTGAGAGGCAACAAACATTTATTTGAGATAAAAAAGAATAGCTATTTGGGAGGCACTGACTCAGGCGGAGACCCAAACAGTGTTCCGATCAGGAGGCCAAGGCGAGGGGCGAGCGAGGAGAAGGGGGAGCGGCACATCCACAGAGGGAGGCCGTTGCTGTCAGCGCAGATAACATCACATAGTGACGCTAATTCTAATGTTTTTGATTTTCGGTCCAGTAGCCATAACATCTGCTTTCTCGTTATCTTTGCAAACAGTGCTTTGGGACACAATGTTACTTTAAGTCCTGTCCCAAGGTTACTTTGCCTTGTTTTAACATTCCAAAGATTTGAGGCCTAAGCCTGCAAGGCAGCTCCCGCTCCATTTTAAAGTGGCTCCGATCTCATTATTTTCACATTTCCACATACGAAAGACTGAAACACACCAAAGCAACCTTTCTGTGTTTTCGCTTCTACACGGTGCCCAATGGCAAGCTCCGCTGCCCTCACTCGACACCACGGTAAGCGTTTCTGCAGTTTGCTGTATTGTTTTTACGACACATTTTATTCAGATATGTGGCATTTTATGGATCAGAAGCTTCGTAACTATTCCCCTGTGGATGCACATTTGGGCTGCTTCTACCTGTTTGCTACTATACCTGATGCTCAGTTGACATCTTTTTCATTCTTTCTGTACAATAAATTCTCAATAGTGAAATTACTAGGCAGAAGGGAAAAACCATTTTTAGGGTTCTTAATATGTATGAATTTTACTCATAGCAAGCAGAGTTCCCACAGAGAGGAGCAAGGGAGGCGTTCGCTCTCCCTCGGGTCAACGCACGTCCCCACCAGCAGGAAGGGAGCAAGAACGTTCTTTTCCGCCTACAGCACCTGGTCTTCCTGGGTGGTCTCCCATCCAAGTACAAACCAGGCCCGACCCTGCTTAGCTTCTGAGATCAGATGGGATCGGGGTTGTTCAGGGTGGCGTGGCCGTAGACTGCAAGAACATTCTTATGTGGTGGGTTCGCAATTTTTAAACAACATCCTAGCTCCCTTTCTCTCCCCCTTGTCCCCAAGCCGACCTGTCAGGGGCGGAAACCACGGTCAATGGGGTGGGGGAGGGGGCAGCGTGGGCTGCGCAAGAGAGAGCCCCGCCTCGCTCCCTCCTCCACAAGGGTCTTAGCGACAGTCCTAGCTGTGGTGGGAGGAGAAAATTTAAAGCTGACGGTTGTAATAATTTGGAACCGACACTTTATATTAGTGATTTGAGACTGCATTCGTGACTTAAAGTGATGCAATTTTATTTTTAAGAGTGATAGGAATAGCGCGGAGTTGCCTAAGTCTGTATCCAGGCGGTCTGTGTACAGTTTAATTGGGGGATGAAAACAGAGTTGTCTTCCGTTTACACCCAGAAGTCCTGCGCTATGTTAGACGCCGATCGCAATTGAATGAGCCTCTCTGAACAGCGCCCCCATTCCAGGCTTCCCGCAGCTGAACTCCGAGTGTTTCCCCCATTTGTTCTAAACAGGAAACCATAAAAAATGGTTCCTCACTCATCCAAAAAAATGGTTCCTCACTCATCCAACGTCAATTCTATTGACACTGTCAAGTACTCGTCACAGGTACGCACACATTCTTTAGAGACCGGAACACTGCGATGACAGGTAACAGGTGACTTCACTCGGTTTCCTTGTCCGTACAATAAAGTACTCTGAAACTGGGGGCTGTTAGCATCCCTCGGCTCCCTTGAGGACCCTGCTGTGTCAAACGCCCACAGAAGTCACCCTGGCTTCACAACACACAATGTCAAGAAGCCCTCTCGCGACCCCGTCGCGTGCTCCCGATGCTCCAGCAGGGTGACAGCCGGCAGCCCCCGCGCCCCGTGCTCGAGCACCTGGGGCTGCACCCCAGGCTCTCCTACACCCGCAACGGCCCACGCCCAGCGACCCGGACCAGCAGCGCACGGCCCCCGGACTCCGCCTCAGCCATCCGGGCACCTGGAGCACCCGAGGCCAGGTCTGGGCCTCGAAGGCCCTCAGTGAATGTCTGACACGTAAACGCAGGAGTGACAGAGTGAGGACCGCGTGACGAGGTAAGGAAACAGGATGGCTCCCGTGTCGCCTGCGAGGAAAGGGACGGTTTACCCGAGACGCCCAAGCAGACGGGCGGCCCGCCCGCCCCGGGCGGCCCAGGGACCAGCTGGTCTGTGGGTGGGAAACTCACCGCAGGCGGAACAGCTGTAGGGCCGCTCGCCCGTGTGCCGCACGCGGTGCTTGACCAGCTTCCTCTGCATGTTGAAGGACTTGCCGCACTCATCGCAGGTGAAGACCTTCTCGGCCGTGTGCGTCTTCTTGTGCTCCTTCAGGTTACTGAAGTTACTGAACCCTGCAGGGGCCAGACGGCTGTTCAGCTGAAGCGCTAAGGACATTCCCATCCGCACCATTCGAGAGCAAAAGGGAAACAGCTTTACCTCGGCCGCAGATGTCACACAAGTGTGGCTTCTCTCCCGAGTGGATGATGATGTGACGCTGGACATCGCCAGAGGCCGCAAACCTGCAACGTGAGTGGGAAACGCAGTCAGCAGCCTTTCCACTCACTGCAGATCCTCGGAACGGCAAGCCACGCCCCCAACGTCCTTTCGGCACGGAAGCAGAAGTGGCTGATTTCATTCCAAATATGCATTTAAAAAAATCTTTACTTCTTTCCTCTTTTGAATAGGAAAGTAGAGAATATTACCAGCATTGTACTTTTTGACACTTTTCCACGTGATTGCGTTAACCACCCCCTCCCCCACCAGACAGTCACTAGCTCGGCCCAGGCAGGAATCCACCGGGCCCTGGGGTCGGGGAGCCAGGCTCTGTGCTTTCCGCTGCCCTTGACAGGACAACGACATGCTGTGCTTTCGGGGCAGATGCGGCAGAGATGAGGTGAACGCACGCCTCACGGTTTCCACCCCTCTCCCCACTGCATGCCTTTCTTTTAAATAAAGTTCAAAAGCTTCCCATTTAAAACACCACGCAAAACAAGACATCCGGGACCAGAAGTGGCATCATCTGAAGCAGCGGGGGCTTATGCCAGGAGCCACCTGAAATGAGCAGCAGGCGACCCCGGGCACTGAGCCCGGCCTCCGGCGTTCAGGTAGCGACAGCGGGAAGGGAGGCACGCTAAGCTGGGTCGCTTTTCTTTCTTTTTTTTCCTACCATCTGCAGACAACTGTTTTCTTGGAACTGAATCGAAACTGGCTCCTCCCCCTGGTGTTCCCAGAGCACGTGTGGCGTCCTGCATCAGAGAACGCTGACTGTCTCTGTGGCCATCTCTCCCCTAGACTCGAATATAAACGTTTCCGAGGCAGAGGATTTACACTGTTAATGTTTATGTTCCCATCACAGCCCCGAGCACACAGTCGTAGGTGTCTGATACACGGTGAATGAACGACAGGTAAGTAAGCAGAGTAGCTGGGCTCCCGGTGAATGATCCCAGTGGGGGGGGAGGGGAAACGGGGCGGGCCTGCTGCGCGGAGGAGGGACGATGTCCTCACGCTGCGTCCCACCTCCAGAAGACTGCCACCAAGCCGATTCCTACTTCCCACGTCCAAACCCTACAGAGCCCTCGGGCTTGGCCCTGTCCTCCTGCTGCTGACGCCCACAGCCCCATGTGGGTGCAGGGCTGGGGCACTTTCTGCCCCCCTCTGCTGAAGTCTGCGCACTCAGGCTGCGAGGCTCACTTTCTCCACTGACAGGCACCTCCGTGGGGCATTCATCTATTTTAATAGCCATTTTTGGAAAGAATGGAAATTTTAGTATAAGATAATTTTGTTTCGTGAAAAATCCCCTTCCTGTCCTAGATTCTGTTTCTTATAATTAATGTCCTTTTCTTTTAGTTAGTCTCATGCTGAAGTCTGCGCACTCAGGCTGCGAGGCTCACTTTCTCCACTGACAGGCACCTCCGTGGGGCATTCATCTATTTTAATAGCCATTTTTGGAAAGAATGGAAATTTTAGTATAAGATAATTTTGTTTCGTGAAAAATCCCCTTCCTGTCCTAGATTCTGTTTCTTATAATTAATGTCCTTTTCTTTTAGTTAGTCTCACGAGTCACAGGACAGGCCCCGCGGGGGGCAGGGCTCGGCCGGTGCTCCTCGGGTAGAGCGAGCCTCCATGCGGCCTGTGCGGAGCCACAGCCGCAGACAACCCTGCTTTTCCAAGGGAGCCGAGCACGAGCCGCTCCCCGGGGACGACGCCCCGGCCCAGCACTGACCTCTTTCCGCAGATCTCGCAGATGTACGGTTTTTCACCAGAATGCCGACGTAAGTGAGTCTGCAGGTTACCCGCCTGCAAGGAAAGCAGAAGAAAAAGCACGTCAATGACGGAAGGTGTGCTTTTTTAAAAAAAGTTATTTACATTCAAACGGAAAACCGACAGATTTAGCCAGGTTCCCAGTCCAACTTCCCAGTGAAGACAACTCCAAGGGAGCCAGGTGCGTGTAAGGAGGTCAAGGCCCAATTCTACCTGGCAAGGGGCCCCCGCCCAGCGTCTCAAGTCTGCTCGGAGCAGAGGGCCGCACCTGAGCCCCTGGCCTGTCCCGTCTCAGGCGGGCCCTGTGCCGCTGCTGACACGGCCGACACACTGTGCAGGCTGCTGTGGTGGCCACTAAGCTTGTATGTTAAACAGATCCTGATGTATTATTTTATATATTTCTTAACTTCAACCCTCTATATGGAAGCATCGTTTGAAAAAAAAAAATAGCACTTGCACGTGGTTATTTCATATTGTTTCTTCCTGAAAAACACACTTTTGTTCATATAGAAGGTAAGACGTTTCCAAACGGTATGTTCTCTGGCGGTACAGCCAGTCTGCCTGCCAGGCTTGTGCACAAATGCAAATCAGGAGAGTCACAGCAGTCACTCCATTGCAGGGCCTTTATGTCCCAATTTGTGACATAAAGAATAACTGATTTAAATGGAGATCATAAAACCGACTTCCGTGTACTAATAGGAAGTTGATATTAAATTGCCTAAAGTACAGTGAAACAGACTGCAAATGCCTCAGGCATTAAAAAAGCTCCCGTCCAATGCTTCAGATTAGGCTTTGGAAACAAAAGCTTCCGTTGCTGTAAATTAATAGTCCCAAACTGTCATTCCCCATACTCAATTTTTCAGAGTATCTGTCAAAAAAAAAACCCTGAAATGAGCAAATACCCCAAGACTAATGATACACAGGCAATACGCACAAAATAAGCCAAAAAGGGAGAACAAACAGTAATACCCAAGTAATAAACTTGGCTTTGTAAACCTGCGAATGTCTAAAATAAAATGCAAAAGTAGTTCATGGTTGTAGGTTTGAAGATGGGTGTGAAGTGGAAATGTACAGGTGTTTTATGCTATAGAACATGGGTGAGTCTTCGTGTCTATTGGACTCCGGGAAACACTGCATTAGATTCTACCTTTTAGAATATGACAAACGTGGCTTAGAAAAAAACTCAGGTTTAGTTTAGATAACCAAAGAGAAAGAAGTTGGCAAAATATTGGGAAATACTCAGCTTTTAATAGAATGGCTATGAATAACAATAATAAAGTAACAAATGCCAATAGCAATACAGGTCTGGTCTCCCCAGGCCTTTACACACATTACCAAGTTACCCTTAGCAACTGGTATTACCATCTCCACTTTCTAGGAGAAAAACAGGTTCAGGTAAAGTGGTGGCTCCAGGAATAGGGCCAGGCCAGAAATTAATTTTGGTCTGAGTGAGGCTGACCTACGAGAGGGGAGGCCTGAGCGCATGCACGTTTCTGTGAATACACGAGCTCGTGCGGAACACTCCGCACACTCCGCGTGACAAACGGTCTCTCCGCCATTCCGGAAACGCTCCCTGGAGTTAAGATAATGCAGCCCTGACTGTTTCAAATCGGCCGCTTCCAAATTTCAGAAAAGGTCATCAGTTATTTAACGATTCCAACAGCACCATCTGCTCAATGAGAGCCCTCATTTTGAGCTATTTTGTAAACTATGTATTATCATTGAAATTCAGTCTTTGAATTTTCTTAACAAAGCTGCGTTTTTCCTTTTTAAGTGTAACAATTAGTTTCCCAAGCAAATACAAATAGTCTTCCATTCGATATTATAATAAGCGATATGTAAATAATTTTTTAATGTTTCCTTAGTTAATAGTGGAAATGTATAATGAAAATAATTAACTTTTCCCCAGATAAAGGGACCATATTAGTCTAATAAGTATTATAAAAAGCACACCCCCCGCTCCCCCCGCACGCACAGCAGGAGGTAAGTGGCGATCCTCAGGCTTCAGATTCTCATAGGATCACCGGCCCCTGCTGCCACCAAGGTTGGGGGCCACCGCTCTAAAGTACGGCATGACTCTTACTTCCTGAGATCTGGGCAGATGATGTTTGAAATTATATTAATCCACGTATATTCTGTGGTCGCGATCTAGGATGATAGTAGTTATTTAGAGTCGATGTCCCATTCTGCCTTCCGATTGATTATTAAGGTTGTGGTTAACTTGTTTAAAAGACTAATTGCATTAAATACTAAATTGAGCAAACAGCATAAAAGACCAATTCTTATTGATAAAACTGTTTTCAAACCTTTGAATTTCCCAGAAGGGAAAATATTTACAAACTCACTTCCACTGAACACTCTGGCATCTACAGAGAGCACTCGGATCCAGGCACCACAAACACTTACTCCAGTTCCCCATGAGGGATGTCGGCAGGTGAAGGGTAGGTGGGCGTGACTGAGTTATCTCTGTTACGTAATGAGATGGCTGCTCTCCCTGCCTACCTACTTCCAGGTGTAGCCAACGCGCACCTGTCTTCGGGGCTCCCCTGAGCAATCTCTTACTCCATTCATATCCACATCCCGAACACCCCTTTCCCGCAGAAATGACTACTCTCGCTCTTGCCCATACTGTCCCCTGGACATGTTTCCATCACGGTACAACATTTTGTTGTACTTTATTGTTTATAGGACCATTTCCTCCTCTAAACATTAGGCTCCTCAAAGCCTTATTCATCTTTGTCCCCCAGCACATGGCAGAGCCCCTTGGACACTGTGGGCTTGCAACAAACACATACTGAATGAGTTTTTTGAGTCTTGGCTCACAAAAATTTTACGATTTCACTATGAAATAAGACAGCAATATACATCTGAAAACCATGACACACAACTTTATATTCATAAAAATCTGACGAAAACCAGACACTGAAGGAGGAGGGTTTCCATAGTGTCTGTCAGACAGGGGGCCATGGGCGACTCAGGGAGAATGCAGGGCGGGGTCTGAAGCCCTAGTCCCCGACCTCAGCTGCACGGCAAAAAATGCCATACTAAAAACGCCCCCCCCCGACACCCCCAAACCCACGGCCAGAATCCCCGAGGGTGGGCCCGGGGGCAGTGCGGGGAAGAGGCCGAAGGCGGCCAGACGCTCAGGCATCTGGTTTCACGTCCCTGGGTTAGCGATGAAGAGCACAGAAGGGCTCCGAGCAGGGGACAGAATGTAAATCGTCACCTCAGTTCACATGTATACTGGGCTTTCTGGTCCGTTTTTCATTTAATCCCACATCACAAAAGACTAAAACAGTGAGTGTGCTGGGGGTGCGGGTGGAACACAGGCCTGCAGGAGCAGAGCCCGAGGGGACAAAGGAGGTGCCCGCAACAGGCGAGGAGGTCACGCTTCCTGAGGCTCATTTACAAGTACTTAATCTCACACACTCTACTCCATCAACCATCTTGACATCCTTGTTTTAAGATAAGGAGGCTGAAGTGCCAAGAGGTTAGGTCGTTTGCCAAGGTCACAGAATATAAGCCAGAGGCAGGCTCAAACCAAACGGTCTGGCTCTGAGGCCAGCTAAGCTGGCATGCCGTAGACTGCCAGCTAGACGGATGCCCAGCTCGCTCAGCGTCGCCCTGCTGACCGCTCAGAGCTGCTAGGCGGTCCCCTGGATGTGGAGTCAGGCATGGCCCCCGCCCACACTGACAAAACGTGGTGAGTATGCGGCAGGGCGCGGGACGGGTGAAAGCCATTAGGGCTGCGGGTCTGGATGCCGGGAATGAAGGCGGCGGCTCTGCGGGAACACGCCCGAGACGGCGCTGCTCTGTGCTCAGCGGAGCCCGGCTCCCGCTCTCGGCAGACCCCAGGTCCCTACTCCTGATCTGGGCCTGGCCCGAAAGGCCCTGCCCCAGCGAGACAGCATTGGCACGGGTCCGCCGCTCCGGACTCCACCGTGTTGTGTAAGCGCCTGGATGGTGACCGGTTCCTTGCAGGACTGTGCGCCTGCCCCGCGACCAGCTTCTGTCCTGTCTACTCCTGGAGTGCCGGGGCCCCGCCCAGGGCAGGTGACCGGTCACCTTCTGTGTCAGAGGGAAAAGTAGGTTCCCACAAACCTCTGTTCAGAACTTCCTCTGAAACATTAACTCCCCAGGCTCCTCTAGGCCTAGCGCCCAGATCAGCGGACAGCCCACAGCAGGGGACAAACACTGGCTGGATGAGAGGGTCGGTACCCGTCGGCCGCTAAATGACAGTAAGAGCGGGAAATGAATGTTGTTTGGTCTGTTTTCCGACGGCCTAACATCTACGGCCCCACCTAGAGTAAGAGACGTTTGCCTCGGATGCAGCCCCGCATCACGAGCAGCCTCCGGAGCACGTTCAAACGGTCCGCTTCATTCATGGAAGAGAAGATGCCAGGATGGGACCTGTCCTGCGGGCAGTTAACTGTGAGAGCGCACGTGCTTCTTAAAAATGGTATTTTTTTCCAATAAACTAGAAATTTGTTTTCTTGAAAATCGTTTTCTCCTGATCTAGTCTGAAGTCTTTTAAGTTACACATATCCTCAGAGGCCTCTCTCACGACGCCAAAACTGTCTTATTTGTCATAAGAATCAACACTGGGTTTCAGGTTTCCAATTATTAACAATAAATAAGAGTATTCCCACCTGAGAGAAATGTTTCCCACAAATGTTACATTCAAAAGGTTTCTCACCTAAAACAAAACAAAACGACTTGTAAAATCATTCTTATTACTTGCACAGTAATTGTTTACAGTGTTTACACCATCTCCTGTGTCCACCATTCCCAGCAGAGCATTGCGTTCATCGTAGGGGCGCGGGCACGGGGACTCCACATCCTCGTCATCGTCACCGTCACCCTTACATGACAGGCGGAGATGATCAAACTGAAATCTAGTTACTTTTTTCCAAAAAATCAAATTGTTCTCCGAATATAAATGTTGAAGTCAAACTTATTTAGCTGCATTCAGACCCTCCCCGGGTTTTGAACAGTCTGTTTGGTTGAAAATCAAATGTGAGTTTTTGTGCTAAACGGCACAAACTTGCTCGCCTGTCCTTCCGCCCACTCCTGCACTGGGCCAGGGCCCATTCGCACCCACCAGCTGTGAACAGGGCCAGCCCCCAACAGCGTGGGGCCCCCTTCCCCTCCCTCTCAGCCTCGGCTGAACATGCCAACGAGAAACAGGTGTCGTGCTGGGAGATGTGTCCCCTGCTGGCTTCTTAGCCACCTCTGCCTTTAGGAACTGAACAATGACGTCTGAGTACAGACTAGGCTGCAGAGAATGGAACTCTACTACAAAGAAGCCATGGCGGCCTGATTATGGTCTCTAGAAAATGATACTTTAAAAGTATACGTCGAGGCACCGCCTTTAATACAGACAACTCCAGTACACAGACTCACGGAAGACCAAGGGTTCCATTCTCCCATTACCTCACACGAGTGGCTTTGTTAAGATTCTCTTTAAAAAGCAACACCATGTTTCCCTTCGTCCTGTACTGCTGGGGCTTGCGAGCTTTCTGGGCTCCTGCCAGGACACTTTTATTTTGATCTTTTCCTGAAACTGTTTAATGGCTTCCTCAAGGATGGGGTGGGCGGGAAGCTTTTGGCTCTGAATAGTTATGAGCATATTAATTCTGTATTTTGGGACAATGTTTACGTCTGAAACCATCAGGATAATGAGAATGTAAGTTGAAGCCCCCATTATGAAATATGAGAGCTTGAAAACAGAGGTCACCAGCTACGAGGCTCACAGGTGGCTGAAGTTAACAGCCCTGCTCCAGTGGCTCTCGATCTGTTTGCTCTCAGGACCCCTCAGCCCCTTAACAGAGGACCCGAAAGAGCTTTAAAGCTCAACAGATAACTTTCTCAAATAAAAGTGATAGTGGTCATTAGGCTCTAAGAGATTTAAGCAAGCAGAATGACCTAAATTAAGTTTTTTTCAAGGCAAAACTGAGTCGATGATACTGCCTCCATATGGAGTAATTCTGAACTACTAGTAATAATAATGAGAGCACTTTATATTCAAATACATTATAGTTTATCGAGGGCTTTCATAAACATTTAGTCATCTTAACAATGAGTGTGGATGGTAAACACCTAGGCAAACTAGGAATCAAAGTGATAATAGACGTCACAGCCGTAACTGCAGTTACACGAGCACTTTCAAAGCGGTTATTTTGGAAGCATCGTGCAGCACACCGCTTCTCATGTCTATAAGACAACTGCCATTCAGTCATAATGTGTATTAGAGGCATCTTGTTTAAGTGCAGGAAAGAAAGTAACATGTAAGAACTGTGTAAGTAATTGTGTAATATGTAACATATAAATATTGTATAACAAAACATATGTAGTGCATAATACTTTTTAAAAAGCTTCCGGAAAAAAAAGGAACTTTCTTTAAATGGGAGGAGGTACAAATTAAGGTAATAAAACTCTGAAAATTCAATGTTCAAAATGGAAGCATTTTCATTTGAAAATATCAAATGGTTAAAGCTAATCTTTATTAAAAAGCTTACTTCTCAAATCAATTTTTAAAATCTGATATTCAAATTACTTTCCAGAGAACTTTTCGAATTACTCAAATTACCCTACATTATGCTTTGAAAGAAGACACTCAATCTAATTCTAAAAAGACAACTGAATACAGCTTATCTGTTTTAGAATTAATTTGAAATTTTCAATGCAGCAAAATAATTTACTATACTTCTTTAGAGATGGAAAGTTCATCATGTAAGTCCATAATTAGAGTAAAAAAGAAAAGGGTGACATCTTTCTAAATTGGCTCCATAAAAGCATTTCTAGAACTTTGAAATGATTAAGCAGCATCACCAAAAATATAAAATAAAAAGTCGCTAATGCACCTTGATTTTTTTTTTTTTGGTAAATATCAATGACATACATCATGAAGCGATGGCAAAACTTCTTACAAAAACAGGAGCAGGCAGGAGCGTCGGACCGTCTGCATTATTTCCTCTCCTTCTGCCTGCGGGTACTGAATCAGTGTACCTGTATGAGACCGTTTGTGAAGCTCCAGGTTGCTCGGGTGTTTAAAAGGTTTCCCGCACAATTCGCACGCATATTGTTTCTGTGACTGAAGCGTCGGGGACCGGTCTTCTAGTGCCACAGGGTCTTCGGGCCTCTCCGTCTCACTAATGCAATTAAAATTCTCGGAACTGACAAAGTCTTCACTTTCTTTTTCTTCGGCTCTCGGGCTGCCAGCTTTCTCGACAGTGTTTTCGCCGGCAGGTTCAGTCCTCTTTGTTAAGCCGTCATCCGGCTTGGTTTCCGACGTCTGCTCTGCAGATTTCTGTGACTTCAGGAAATTGAGCTTCTTCAGGTGAATGGCCTTCTTGAGCCTCATCTGTTTGGCGGGTGGTTGGCACAGGCTGTGTGACTCGGGGTCCGGGGCACACTCAGATCGACCGACGGCGCAAGGCTGCTTTCCCACGGCGGCGGGGTCCGCGGGCGTGCCGAGCGCGAAAGGCTGCTCAAGCCTCCTCTCGGGACCCGGACGTGTGGCCTGCTTACAGTACTGCTTACTGTACAGGTTTCTGAGTTTGTAGTAGTAGTTTGGCTGTCTGCAAGGCAGGTCTGCGCAGCTGCCGTCTACGGGGTTGGTGGCTTGTTTTGCTGTTTCGCCTGTAGGGTGGTGGACGTTAACTGACGGTGGCGCCTGACGGTGTGACTCCCCCAAGACTTTACCGTGCTGAACACCGGCCGGACACTCCTGCAGTAAGTGCGGAGAGCAGTTTTCAGTTATGACACAGTCAGCGTCAGGAGCCAGGGCGCTCTGCAGGGGGAATGTGCTGTTACAAGGCGTGCCGGGTGGCTGGTCCGCGGCGGCCGACTTTAAAAAGGCATGGCACAGATTCAGAACGTTCTGAACCTGCAGACACTGTGCGATGTCCAGCATCACTTGCACGTTGTCCTGGCTGAGATCCAGACGGGACGTGTACATAAAGTCCAGGATCTGCCCGATGCCGCTCACGTTTTTAATATCCAAGTGGAAGACGTCAGTCTTCTGGCCTGACGAGTTCTGAAAGAGGCTCCTGGGAAAGAGAAGATGCTAACGATTCACACGTGCCAACTACTTTTTCTTACGAATGCTATAACTATCATTAATAAATGCCAAGGTGTTAAATATGCTCTAATCCTTTAAAAAATTTGGCAAGCCACTCGATAAAACAATTCAGATGAATTAGTGTTGAATATCTAAACTTCCAAGTAATTCTCAAAGTAAAATTTTAAAACATATTCATTGCTTTGTTAAAATGTAATTACTCATACATATTATTAATTGCATTTACATTTAGAAAACTAAAGGACACATGGTTCAGTATTCATATTTAGTCTGACAAATTATAGATTTCAGGCCATAAAACACAAAGATATTTCCATTTTGAAGTGCCTTAAAAAAGTCTAAAAATAAAAATAGCTATCATAAACCAATCCTTGATAATACACTCATTTTAATTTTTTAATTGTGGTAAAATATAATGTTAAACACTTAACTGAATGGTAAATTCGGTGGCATTAAGTACATTCTCCTTCTTGTGCGACCGTCACCACTGTCCATTTTCAGAACTTTTCATCATCCCAAACAGAAACTCTGTCCGCATTCAACAGTGACCCCCACCCACCCGTGCCCCCCCCAGCCCCGGTCCGCCCCCTGGCGGCCACCATCCCAGTCTGTCTCTATGAATGTGAGTACTCTAGGGACCTGATACACACTCATTTTGTAACCAGTAATTTATCTAGCTGTCCGAGGTTGTTTTTCAGCAACCCAACGGCCCATAAATCAGCAGTGAGAAAAGCCCTATGAGTTAATGAAGGAAAAAAGGCACCAGAAAGGCCACACACTTTACTCTGGGCACACGTCAGATTCATAGGTGGAGGAGTCTGTACTCTGCAAAAACACCAAGCTGAGGGAGGGAAGTTGTCTTGCAGGTTTGTCGAGGACATTTCATCAGATGTAGTCACCTGCTTCCCCAAAACAGACTTTAGTTCTGTTCTTTCTCCAGGAAAGTACAAACTAGAAGTGGGGTGGGGAAAACTCAAAACGGCCAAGGTATCACAAGAGCCAAGCCCGCTGCCCTGGGAAGACAGAAGCAGTAGGCCACGCCCGAGTGTGGACCACTGTGCACACAGACAGCGGTGTCGCCAGCCTTCGCGAGCTGAGCTGGCACAGCGTGTGCTGGCGGCCTGTGCAGAGGCTGGGATGGAGCCCGGTGAGCCGGGACCATCCGGGAAAGAGCAGACCCTGTTCCGGGCAGTGCTCACTGGAGCGGGAAAACAGTACGCATTTCAGGAGGGGAAAACGGTACTAAAAAGAGGAAGCTGCACAGCTGGAGAGAGAGAGAAATCCTGCTCATCAGAAAATGCATGTAGAACACTTACCTCTAATGATAAAATAACAGAAGTACTATTCATGATATTACTATTTGTAAATAAATCTTTCACGCAGGCAAACATGATGATGGGGAAAAGTACACTGAGTTCAAATCTGTTTCCTTGGAAGAGCCAAAGGAGAAACAAAAACTAAAATGTTTAAAGAAAACACAAAGTAGCATATAAGACGCTTCCCCTCTCTGATTTATTACAGAGACGTTCTTACCAGGAATTTTATTCCTCAATCTTTTTATCCTAAAAGAATAAGAAATATATAGAGAGGACAGACATTAATTAGAATGAGTATAATCAAAGTATCAAAATTCTTTCCATTGCCCCAAATGTATTTTAGTTAAAAGGCTCTTTTCCACTCAGATTACCGTAAATACAAAAGCAAAAATCCCACAATGCGCTACAGAACAAGAGTGAAATTTGTGGAGAAAATAAAATTTAGTCAAAACATTTCCATGCTAGAAGAGCTTTCTCTCCGTAAAATTAGAAGAAGAAAGTCTAAAATACGTACCTAAAATACTGACTGAATGCTGCTAGAACATTCTTATGTGCTTTAAAGCAGACGCCTTTCACCACCAACATACAGTCACAAAGCAGGCCTTGAATGCGCTGCTCGTGCAGCTGCTGGAGGAGGTGGCAGCTGTGCGTAGCGACTGGGTCCATGCTCGACCACTCAGGGGACCTGTGGCGAAGAATGTGGACAAACGGTGACACTCAGCAGCATGACTGGAAACCGAACGGCACCGACACCTGCTGGCTGATGTGTAGTTTACGGCCGTGATTCTGTGGCACGACAGTTTAAAAGACAGATGAACGAACCTCATGCTGCTGACGGAACCATCTGCGGTGGCGAAGCGTCCCACAGGGACACTGTTCAATGCAGGGGCCACTGAGCACGTGGGACGTGGCTAGTGTGAGCGAGGAACTGGACATTTAACTTAATGACTTCATTTATACTTAGTCACCACATCTGACAGTGCAAACATGGAACACGACCATGCGCTTTTTTGTTTCTACTTGGGAATACTTCATTGAAAACACACACATATATCAACACTTATGAGGTTAGCAAAAAGCCAACTGGAAAAGAGCAAATCAATATTTATTGATACTTGTATATGGGGCACTGAAGAAAGCCTATCTGGGGAGATAAGAAACAAGTCAAAATGAACTACCACCACCAGACAACCACAGAGGCGGCATCACAAAGCAGCGAGCCCACTCGCCGGCCCGCCCGGCCGCTCGGCTAAGGCACTACTGTAGCAGAGACTGAAGGGGGTGAGGCCAGGGGCCGTGGGTACCTGGGTGGAAACACCAGCGAGCAGCAGTGTGGTGAGGCCAGGTGAGAGGCAAGACGTGATGGGGGCGGAGGGTGGGGTGGGAGGGTGAGCAGAGAGTCACCTAGGGCCTCGTGGGCCCTTTCAAGAACCCTGACAGGGCTGGGAATGAGACAGGGAGGCATCGAGGGTACAGAAAGTTTCATCATGCGACGTCTATTTATAGACTGGCCAGTTCTAGGGCTAAAACAATGATCAAAATACGTCAGGTCCCCACCCTCATGACACTCAATTCCAGGGAAGGAAACACACACACACACACACACACACGTACAGGACATACGACTAAAGGAAACAGCTTGAGCTAGACACTGAATACACAGATAAGACATGGGTTCTGAGCTTCGTCTAGTAAGAGATGATTTATGGAGGAACACAGGCACACCCCACTTTACTGTGTTTCACAGATGTTCTGTTTTTACAAACTGGAGGCATGACCCCCACCAGCAAAGAGATGGCCACGTGCTTTACTGAGATACTCGCTTTACCGCAGTGGCCTGGGACCGAGCCTGCCCCAGCTCCGAGGTGCGCCTGGCGAGGGAGAAATGCAATCAGGCTGGGAGGAGACTACGGAGGCAACGTGGCAGTCTGGGATGCTAAAAACCTGAGAGGCCACTACCTGCTTTATCTGCTCTCATTCTCAGTGCATAAGCATCACTAAACCACAAAACCAAAACCTAAGCTTTTTAACGTTAGCCCCTACTTCCCTTAGTGGTAGTAACGGCAGTAGTAAGGAATGGTAGTAACGTTACTAGTGGTAGTAACAGCAGTAGTAAGGAATGGTAGTAACGTTACTAGTGGTAGTAACGGCGGTAGTAAGGAGTGCCTAACCTCTTAGTCCCAGGTGTGTAGCCAAAATAAACTACCAGCGGATCCCCAAACAAGCAGTGCTCCTGGCCAGCGCTGGAGGCCCAGCCCACTCTCACTGGCTATGTGACTTTGGGCAAATGACTTCTCCATGTCCTACCTTCCTCACCCTATCTCACAGGTTACTAAGATTAAATGTGACAGCCCAAGGGAACAATGAGAATAGCAATGGGCACAGGTAAGTAGTCAATAAATGTTACCCTAATGTATCCTGGAGAGCCTATTAAAAATGCAGATTTCTGGACCCGGCCCAGAGCATGGTTCGGTCAGCTGAGCATGGGGCCCTGGCTTCTGCACTGGAAGCACCTAGGCTTCTGAAGCGGGGAGAACTGAGCACCTCTGCCTCGCTCTCGCCCCAAAAGCTTTTGGTTCTGGTACTTGCCATCCTGAAAATGCTTTGTTTACTCCTGACTTTCCCACCTTCCAGAGGTGGCCCACTCCCCTCTCGGGGCTCGGCTGAGCTATCACCGACCCCAAGACGCCCTTCCGGCCATTCACACACGTTCCCGCTTCCCCAGTGTTCCTCCTCAAGTCTGACTTTGGGGTCACTCCCCTCGCTCTGACAGAGCCTGCTCCACACTTCCCCAGGCGACTTGTCGCTGTGCTCCGTCACCTGTCTCCGACTCTGCTGTGAGCTCTGAGGGCACCATCTCACTGGTCTTCGCCTGGCACGTACTGACACCTGGCCACTGGAACCCACGCTCGCTAAGTGGTGCCGCTTAATGATGGTTAGCAACGTTTGCTACTTATGTCTTTTTGATCCTCTGTCCATTCCCCACAACAGCTCCCGCAAATCCTTTCCATTCTCTCCTTCCTCCCTCATCCACACGAATGACTGATGCTGACTTCGCTCAGAAGGCTGGACCCGTGGATAACCTGATAGAAGCCGACTGCCTTTAATTCCGTCTCAGCTCCAGATTTCCCTCCCGCCCCTCCACCAACCCCTTCAGCCTCACACGACGGAGTGTGCGTTCTCTCTTCCAAAGCAAACTGCCCTTCTCCCCCTGATCCCATCCCCTCTTGCCTCCCCCAGGACTCCTTCGTCACCGCCCCTCATCGCTTCGATTGTCCTCCACTGGCTCACCAGATCCCGACAAACACACCGAGATCACCCCATGTTGAAAAAAGGCAAAACAGAATGGGACAGCCGGCCGCACCCAGCAGGTGCATCCACGCACAGGCCTGTCTTTCGCAATTTCAGAACCGCAGTCCACACATCCCACTTCACCTTCTTATTGCTCCTTTTTCACCTTGCGACCTTGCCGCCCTTCTCGCCATGAAACAGACTCCCCCCCCCCCGCC
>NW_006441953.1:29103106-29106104 GCF_000325575.1 Pteropus alecto | reverse complement strand
TTGACAATCGCATCTATTCTTGGCCTTCACCTGCTCTAAGCAGACAAGTCCTAAACTGGACCCTTTAGCTTCAACCACCAGCTCCCAATGTCCAACATTTTACTAAGCCCCTCTAACCGTGTGATCCCTCAGCTTAGAATCTCCAACACTCAATCCTGCCATCTCGGCCTCAGCTCTGTACCTTATTCCAATGCCCCATGTCTTAACGGAAGGCTTAGTTTCTGGTACGCAGTGTTCGGGGAACTGGCACGATCTCCTGGTCTGAGATCAGGGTGGATTCAGAGAAAACCAGGATGGGAGGTGACGTCATCTACAAAGAGCAACACTGCAGCACTGTGTCAGGTGCCGGGGCACTGTCCCTAGTGCTGAATCCTCGGAGATACTGAACTGCCAAATGACTGCCAAGTGACTGCCCCGCTGGCTGCCTGAAAGGAAAAGCCTTCTTGGTTTATTATTATCAGCTCTCATTTACCGACTGTTTACTGCAGGCTGGGCACTGCGCTGAGCATATTGTCCACTAACTCAATGCGACATGAATCCTACCACCATGTTTCAAGTGAGGGAATTAAGAAACAGGGAGTTTAAATAACTTGCCCATGATCATAAAATGGTTACATTCTAAAGCCAGGATTTAAATTTTGGTTCCTAAACCCCAGGATCTACACTCTTAGGCTATGCTATCTCCGTGGGAAAAAGGAAGTTATAAACACAACACAAACACTTCCTCTATAGTCTTAAATGTTAAAATGCAGCAAATATTCCAAATCTACAGAAGACATGTTCTAGCTATATAGAAATGATACAGGGAAAATTTCTTGGGAATGACCCAGAGAGTTACGATGGTATGCAAAATTATGAACCATTCCACAATTTACTTTGACTATAAAAATTATAATCTATGTTATTTAGTGCAATTCTCTAATTGCTTCATGATGTTAATCCTATACCTCCCTTATAAAAACTTCTGAAAAAGAACTGGGACCTTTATTTCTTATGTGTCCTACGTGTAACAACTATAGGAATAATGCACCTAACGAAAGTAGCAATAACAACAAATACTTATAAAATGTTTCCTAGATGCCACCAGGCACCATTGTAAGCCCTTTATGCGTTAACTCGTTTCATTACCAGACTAACGGTAAGACAGGTACGACGACTATCCTCAGATGAGGACAGCAGAGTTCAGATGCCCACCCCACCTTTGCCACCGCTCCCAAAGGCAGGCAGGCTCTCTGACTCCTCCCACTGATTCTGAGCAGCCTCGGCCTTAATCAAGACAACAGGTGCAAGTAAGGGTGCAAATCTGTGCCCATTTCTGGGCCCAGGCCCTAGGAGCTGACAGCTCCCACCTGCGTCCTTCCGGAACACCGGCCCTGGAAGACTGGATCGGCAGGAAGACTGGAAGACGCCGGCGTGGAGAGAAGACGTGGAGTGGGAGAAGGGCTCAGTGGGCCTAGCCTTCCAGCCATCCCTTCCCAGGTACCAGATATGGGAGCAAAGGCACAGTGAGCTCTCCAGGTCGCAAGCTCAATACCGACCACTACCAGCCGACGTCACGTAGAGCTGAAGAACCGCCCAGCAGAGCTCTGCCTGAATTCCTGACCCACAAAAATGTGAGCTAAAATAAAATAATTTTAAGTCAGCAAGTTTGGGGTAGTCTGTTGCACAGCGATAGGTAACCTGACGAGGTACAGAGAGGACAGTCACAGGCTAATAAGTAACAGGTAAACAAGGGGCAGAGCTGGAACTTTAACCCAGGGAATCTGACTCTAAAGCCCACAGTCTGACCAGTAGTGGTCAGGAATAGCTCTGCACTGACTCTATGACGCTACCCTAGCCAATTCGGTTAAAAGGTACTGTGGGCCGAGTCCACGCGAGACCCCGCTGGGAGGATGGAATGGTGAGAAACTGAGTGAGACCTGCTCCCTGCCCTCCACACGCTGCGGCTCAGTTTTCTCATCATTCACTTAACTTTACAGAGTGTCCGCTACATGCCAAGCACTGAGGTTACGATGGTGAACAACTCAGATATGCTCACTCATGACATGACAGTGCAGTGGCAGAAACAAGTGTACCACTGTACTGGGGATATTAAACGGAGGAAGTACAAATTAATTTCGGGGAGGAAGGTCAGGGAAAAACTTCCTTGAGGAAGAGAAATCTATGCTGAAACCTAAAAGTCGGGGCACAGATTTGCCAGGGAAGGAGTGAAGAGAGGTCATCCTGAGTTTTCAGGGGAAGCAAATGAAAAAAAACCATGCAGAAGAGTGCCCTGCCTTGACCGCCCCGCCTTCAAACCTCGTGGCCACTGTGTCGCTTCTGTTGGAAAATATTTCCCTTCTCGTCCGTTCAGGTAAATTCCTTGTTATGGGCTGAACTGTGTTCCCCAAAATTCATATGTCAAGTCCCTCAGCCCCAGCACCTCAGAACGTAACTGTGTTTGGAGATCAGGTCTTTATAAAGAGGTTTTAAAAACCAATCCAATCAAGTCGAAACCCTAATCCAATCTGACTGATGTCCTTATAAGAAGAGGAAATTTGGGCAGATACCAGGGATGCTCAGGCACAGAAGAGACCCCGTAAGGACACCTACAAGCCAAGGAGAGCAGCCTAAGAAGAAACCGAACCCGCTGACACCCCGATCTTGGACTTCCCACTTCCAGAACGGTCAGAAAATAAATGGTGTTCGAGCCACCCAGTCTGTGGTGTTTTGTTATGGTGGCCCCAGCAAACCAGTACGCCTTCCACTCCAGGCCCAACACCGTCCCCTTTCGACCACCCGCTCGCTCCCGTGCGTGAATACTTTGTTCATACTCCATCCAACGGCCATTCGCTCCCTGATGCAATAAACACTTAGCGACCGCCCGCCGCTGTACGCCGGCCCCGTCTGAAGGGCGAGGAGGACGGCTAAGCGACTCGGTGGCGGGAACTGGGCCGAGGGTTTCACGTCCACCAGCTCGGGAAATGCTACCGGCGCGCGAGGAAACGGGGTTGCCGCT
>NW_006441953.1:29091161-29102588 GCF_000325575.1 Pteropus alecto | reverse complement strand
GCGCTGGGCAGGCGCGCGGGGCGGCTCGGAAACGAATTCTGCGCGGGGAAGCTCAGCCCGGCGGTGGCGGCGGCGCTGGCCGTGGCGGCGATTCCACGTGTTCTCCGCGGCCGGTTGGAACCGTTGGCGGGCGCCGGCCGAGAGGTGAGGAGCGGCGGCCCAGAGGTCCGACTTAGGAGGCTGGGCTCGGAGAGTGAGGAGGGGAGGGAGCGGTGTGGCCGACGCCTGCATTTCCACCATTAGTCCCTCCGTGGGTTCACACACCGGAGAGGGAAAGCCATTCAGGGGAAATGGAAGGGGTCCTAGACTCAGGATGACCTATTTGTCCCGGTTTAAAAACGTAAAGGGTCTCGTGCCGGGAACCCTCTGCGCTGTGCAGAGCGGGACGATTGGTCACCGTTGGACTGGGCTTCAGGCTTGCTGCGTACTGGGGACAAGGCTTTGTCCTCTCTGAGACTTGGGGAGCTTGATCCCTAAGGAGGAGGCCCTAGGGCATAGTGGTTGAGAGCATGGACTTAAGGCTAGAGTAACTGCGTGGGAATTCAGGTTTGCCACTTACTGGATGCATGTGACCTGCTGCAAGTTTAACCTCTGTCAAAAGGGAATAATATAGAACCTAACTCAGAACTGTTGTGTGAGGATTACATGAGCACAAACGTGCTAACCACCTGTATAAAACAGGGCTTGGCATATAGTAGGTACTCAATAAATGTCAGAATTTTCTGCAGCTCCTTCCTACCTCTGAACAGACAGGTAGGGGAACGAGGTGGGGTGTATTTGCAAGGCTGACGTTGCTGCAGAGAGGGCCCTCTGGGGACTTGTTCACAGAGCACCCCCAGCGCCCCAGCATCTAGCATAGAGCCTGATACGTACACTTCCACAGATTTTTATTACAGCAGTGAAGAAATGCTGTTTAAAACAATGCTAGTGGTGTGTGGGGGGAGGGGTGAGATTGGCTTAACTTCTCCCAGCTCAGTTTGCTCATTGTTAAGTGGAATTAGGTGTATGTACGTCCTAAGGTTTTTGCAAAGATCAAGGGAGAGTCCTACGTGGATGTACATTAGACCCTCATCACCCCACATTTGGGGGTTTAGGCAGGATGGTGGACAGTATGTACTTGTCTGGCCTTCCCTTACACCATACCCATGGTTTCTTGGAATTCTACCCCTAGAAGGTCTAGTGGGCCTGACGCCGTGTTTCACAGATAGGAGTACTTAAAGTTCAGAAGGGACAGTGACTAGCTTTAAAGGTCAGAGTGCTCCTTGCGGACTGTGCTGAGGTTGCCAGCCAGCCCGGCCTGTCAAGTGGGTTATTTTGGTGGTGGTGGTGCTGATGGGATTTAGGTCTGTGTGTATCTATGTGAGAATGTTTTAAGATTAGTGAATGAAGATTTTGTAAAATAAAACAAACAACATGAAGATGTAGTGGGAGGAAGGTGGAAAAAAAGTCACTCCAAATCTCAGTCTCAGAACTAAACCCGAGGTCACGTTATCAGGGAACAGGGTGGCAGAGTAGCACCCCTGGGGCGGGGAGCCAGAGGAGGCTGGAGAGAATTTATGAAGATAGATGGGTGGATTGAAGGTCATCTACGAAGAAACAGGTGTAGGAGATACTGTCAGGAGATTAGGGTTTAATAGCATTGATGTGCAAATTAATAGGTGACAGGAAATTCTAGCATCGAGATGACTCTTTTCACATCTGGTACCTTAACTCTCTGCACAATGCTCTGAGATAGAGATTAGACCCATTTATTTTTATTATTATTATTTTTTTTAAAGCCTACCTGGTATTCCTAGGTAGTACTCCCATCCAAGTACTAACCAGGCCCAACCCTGCTTAGCTTTTGAGATCAGACGAGATCGGGTGTGTTTAGGCTGGCATGGCAGTAGACTAGGCCCATTTTATAGATACACAGATTCCAGTTAGGATACCTTGAGCTTGAGGTCATTTAGTTTTTAATTGGTAGATACAGGGTCCAGCTCAGATCCTCTGTCTCTGAGTCTAGCCCCAGCTGCCATCTTCATGAGACTGAGGTGCCTCAAGTTCCTCGCCAGTTCCCAGCCCTTTACTCTGCTACCCCTCAACTCAGCATTCCTTTCCAGTACCCAGCATCCTCCGCTTTGACATGGGCAGTCTTGCTCAGTGTGGGCTGGCCTTAGGATTAAGACTTAGGATCCTCATATTTTACATGCAAGTCATTTGTAGAGCCTTGGAAGTTTTTTTTTTTTTTTGGAATGAGAGTCTCAAGGTCCCAGATGCAGAGTAATGGCCAAGACATGACAAGTCAAGATGGAGAGGCAGAGCAGTTTTTTTGGAATGAGGGTCTCAAGGTCCCAGATGCAGAGTAATGGCCAAGGGCATGACAAGTCAAGATGGAGAGGCAGGGCAAGAGCTTGGGCTTGTCGCCTGGCCTGTCAGGCTGCCCCTGCCATGCGGTGTGCCTCGGTTGCCTCTCACGGAGGGCGGTGGTATGATCATACACCTGCTCTGGAGGTGTTGGTGCAGTTGTGATGGTAAATGTGAAACTGCTTCGTGGAGGGCTAACGGTCGTGCTCTGTAATTCATCTTTTTCTCGGGTTCTGGCATGTGATGAGAGCTCAGTAAACGGACCAAGAGACAAAAAGACAGCCAGGAGCTCACACAGAAGACCTGGTCTACTTTGAGGGAGGACACTGGGTGTCTATGGATCCAATAAATGTTTGCTGAACTGAATTACAGTTACTTACCTGGGGCGAGAACCCGCGTATGCTCTCAAGCAGCCCACGAACTGAACATTGCTTTCTGCTGCCCTCTCTCTTTCACATGCCCATGTCTCTAGAAGGAAGAGCACACAGAATCTCTGAGGCTGGATTGGGACCCGGCCATGGACAGAGAGAGTGGCGAGCCACAGAAGGAAAAGGGGACTCTTATTTAGGTTCAGCCCCATAAACGATGCCGTCTCTTTACACTTGGGGCTAAACGTTGACATGTATGATATCTGAGCCCAGTAAACGGTGTCCTAAAAGTTCCTGCAGCATGTTTTCAGCTTTCCTAATTTCCAAAGGAGAAATGTTATGAGTTTACCATAAACTTCATTTGAGAGTTTAATTTTTAAATTTCTTCCATATTTATTTAGTCTCGTGAAATTTGAATATGTTCAACTTTTTTTAGACAATGTCTGCTGTCTTCATTGATAGGGACTGAATTTTCACATGCTGTCTTTCTGTAAGTTCGTCGCATTTACACTTCTGAAATTGTTAAGCCTGCACTGGGACTTGGGACACCTGTCTCCTGTGCAGTGAGGATGATTTTCAGCTTGCTGTTCTTTGCAGTACCCCCACCTCCCACCTCCCACACACATGCAGGTGCTTCCTGCATAAATGACAGGTGTTTCCCCAGGGGGCTGGGTCAGGTGTGAGGCCCGATCAAGGTGACCCTGAATAAGAGAAGTAAGCTCCTTACAGGCCTTACCAATCTCATTAGGAAGCAGGCAGCCACACTCCCTATTTCGTATCAAGAGTAAAAATGCAGCGAAGGCTCCGAAAATCCTGAGGAAGGCGCTGAGAGATGGAGGCTTGACTTGCTGTGCAAGCTGCCCATTCTGCCTGTAAAAACAACAGAAAACTGACATTTCTAAATGAACATTTGCCATAAAAGACTGAACGAAAGTGGGCGGAGAGGTATTTTTCCGATAGTCGTGTGACCAGATCCTAAACCTCTGCTGAGCTGCTGTTCACCTGTGTGTGGCTAACCCCTGGACGGATGACATGTTTTGCCTGCTTATTCCCAGCATCGTTTTTGTGAACCGCACAGGCTTCTTTTGGTCCATACGTTTTGTTCCTACCTGTCTTTTCCAGGCCTTTAATTCCTGACCTTCCGTGACGGACCAAGTCTCCCAGTTGGATCCCAGAGCTTGCCGAACCCACCATCCCCTCTCCCCTCAATCAAGAAACCGGATAGACCTCAACGAGGAAGGTCAGAAAGCCCCAGGTTAACTTCGAGCGGAGTTCTCTCTGTTGACTCCGACGGTGAAAAGACTTAGACATTTTCCAGCAGGTCATTTGGCTAATCGTAGCTGCGTCTATCTTGTGTACGTGACGGCCATGGCCATCCATTTCTTGGTGATTAGTTAATGGTTTGCTCTTCTTACACCGAAGCGCCACTCCAGACTGTTTATTTGATAATGTGGTGTTGGCTCTTGTTCTGGCCTTTGTTTTCCCCTGAGAGGCAGGGTGGCCACTGTCCTTGCTGCCTGTCATTAATTTGAGCATCCATCTGCCATGTGCAGCATGCTAAGCTTGGAGCTGGCATCACATGGACGGTCTGAGTGATGCCAGCTCCCCAGAGCTTGCAACTATTTCACACATCTTCACGATAACAGATAAGATGCTCACGGTTGCTACACATCACAGCGCGAATAGTCCTGTTTGTTTGCCTCTGAATTCGGCTCGAGGCTGTGGTTGACCCCGTGCCCTCCCTTGCTAACTGACCCTGATGGCAAGCCGAGGAGGGGGACTCGGGGCCAGGGTCCTGCGTTTGCACGTAGCGTATCAGGCAAGCTGACGTCTAGCAGTGACCCGCAGCAGGCCCCCCATGAAAGGTCAGCTGGGCCTTTGTGAACCCTGGAGTCATGGCATATTTCCATCCAAGGCTGAGTGGGCAGGAGCAGCCCTGGTCCTTGCTTAGATGTGGCCGCTCCCTCGGTGACCGGGAGCGTGGCGGTGAGGACAGGCTGATTTCATGCCTGCAAACTCTCTGCGGACGGAGAGTCACTCATTCGTGTTGAAGGGTTTCTGGATGAAGTCTTGTCCTGAAGCAGAATGCATCGGTTTGCTTGATCCTTTCCTGCATTTTCATAGCGAGGAAGGAAGTGCTGGGCGAAACCGCGCTCACGGTTTTGCTGTGAAACTTATTTATAATGTAAAACAACAGTACTCTTTAAAGATTCAGTGATTAAAAATTACGTATGCATGGAAAGTTACATGACTTCTGTCACACTTTTAGATGAGTTCGTGTTTTCTTGAGCACAGTAGCCGCTCCGTGGATGTTTACGTGGTGGTTATGGGTCCGTGCGTAACGTCAGCTCAGTGCTGGGGACAGCGGGGTCTGTGAACGCCCTCCAGTAACGCAGCGCCCAGCAGCTGGGACAGCTGCACGTGGTTCCATTTTTTATCGATTCGCCAAGAAGCCCTATGAAGGAGACCCCTCACCCACTCGCTGTCCACCAAGACCGAAGGTGCATCCTCAGATTTTAACACTGAGGATACAGAGTCATACCTATAGGAATACTTTTTGTGCTTACAGAAGTTGTTTATAGGCCTTTTCTCCACTTGCTAAACCTTGCTGTCTCACCTTGTTATGCTCGTTCTCACTGTATTTGGGGACCTAAGGGTGGATGAGAGAGAGGGAGATCAGGAAAGGTAAGATATTTCACTTAATGCCCCCAAAACTCTTCATCTCTAGAGCCAGCCTGCGAAGTTTAAGTCCCGGTTCAGCTGCTGCGTGACCCTGGGCAAGGTCCTTGCTCGCTCTGTTGTCATGGTGAGCGACAGTCTTTCCCTCAGGGCTGCTCTGAGAAGTAAGTCAGTCAGTGTGCGTGAAGCTGTCAGAGGGGCAGCACGTGCTGAGCTTGTCAGCCTTTAGTGTCAATTGTAATTAACGATGTTGCCCACTTGGTGGTAGACTTGTATGTAGATTGCTAATCAACTTCGATTTTGTTTGTAGTTATCTTCATGTGAATTATGGTTGCGACGTTAGCTGTGTGGTCGTTAATTTGGAATTAAAGTTTCAGATTACAATGATTATCTGTTTTTCCTTTTGTTGTTGTTCTTTTAGGACAAGACTTAAAACCTATCTTGGATAGAGGATATTTAATCATTTAGCTAAAAATGGTATTTTTTACATGCAATGCATGTGGTGAATCAGTGAAGAAAATACAAGTGGAAAAGCACGTGGCTCTTTGCAGAGGCTGCGAATGCCTCTCCTGCATTGACTGCGGTACAGATTTCTGGTACGTTCTACATACTTCATGTCGGTCCATCGTAAAGGTCCAGCCGGTTTTAGAGGCCTTGTTTCCACAAAGCTTTAAAAAATAGAGGCAAATTTGCAGAAAACAGTTATGAAAAAATAAAAAGGGGTTTACAAGACCATTTGCTTTGTGCGGATGAGTTACAAAGAGACTAAAGGAAGGGAGCTGTGCAGCCAGAGCGTCTGCTCAGTCAGCGGCACTTGCTGTCATCTCGTCACCGTTACCAGAGTGACCACGATGCACTTGGGTGTCAGGGGTGTGTGTGCTGATCCCACTGACGGATGGACTTATAAACCAGAAAACGAATTTGCTGATGCACAGGGAGGGGCTGTCCCATAGAAGAGACCAGGGTCCTCCCCGGAAAGTCAGAGGCAACGGTGGGAGCGAGGCTCCTGCCCGGCACCCCAGTGCGGCAGGCCCTCCCGGGAGGGGCAGGGCGGTCCCGGCTGCCCGCTGCATCTTCAGGAGGCTCGTTGGTAGGTGGCTGACTTCCCTTCAGCTTCAGAGGTCCCAGTAAGAAGGCAGCTTTGGTGCATCTGCCCAGTGTCCTCTGTGGTGTTTGGCGTTTGGATATTTGCTAACAGTCCATTTTAATTTCATTCTAGAGCAGTGATATTAAAAAAAAATTTTTTTTGGAAACTGCTAAAGTTTTGTTCATACCCAATCCTAGGAGGAAGCGTAACATATAAAACAGGTGAAAATTGGGTTGTTTCTCATTAGGGGACTTTGCCTCTTACCTTGTGCCACACATTTTCCCAAGGACCCTATACAGCTTTGAAAAGATCGTGTGAGACAGAATCAAGTTTTCTTTCTTTCCAAGACTCTGAGATTAAGAACTTTTTAGTGACCTGATACCACATTTTTAAAAAATTATTTTTATGGAGGTATAATTGACATGAAACATATTAGTTTCAGATATATAGCATAACGAATATTTGTATATGTGGCAAAATGATCACCACAGTAAGACTAGTTAACATCCATCCCCATATGTAGTTACAAAAAATTTTTTTTCTTGTGATGAAGACTTTTACTATTTACTGTCTTAACCAGTTTCAAATACATAATACAGTAATAACTATAGTCTCCATGCTGTACATTTCATCCCCATGAAGTTTTAATTATATATTGAAGACAAATTTTTTTTCATTCTGTATATATTCACTTATGACTAAAAAAAAAAATGCTGCCTATCAGTTGGGTTTAAGGCATCTGTACTAACTGGGTAGAAAGTTTGGTGGTGGGTTTTATATTGAACAGTTTGGAGGAAGGAAAATGTTCCAACCAGAAAGTTCTGAGCACAGTAGGTAAAACAGGTGGGGTGCCCGTGCAGCGTGGCCTGCAGAAGGTGGGGGCGGCACGCTAACATTAGAGCCTCCAGGATGAGAATCAACCTAACGGCGGAACCTTTTATCTCTTGAAAGGGGTGACGACTATAAAAACCATGTGAAATGCATAAGTGAAGATCAGAAGTATGGTGGCAAAGGCTACGAAGGTAAAACCCACAAAGGCGATATAAAACAGCAAGCATGGGTTCAGGTAAGGCCTTTCTAATTCATTTAGTAGCTTTAGCTGACATCTTCCATCTTCTTTGGAAGCTGAAGAAACTAAAAAAATGCATCATCCATGCAGACAAGACCCAGAAACATCATGTCTTCAGATAGACTGAGACTGAGCAACTAAACCTTGAGAAGGAGTTCTTTCTCTGTGAATGGGATTAGTGTATTTTGTCTATAATCTATTTTATGTTTTGAAGATTTCTTGCACAAATATTTTAGAATTCTCACTTGCTTTTTCTTGGCTATGAAGCTTTCTAATCTGTATCTGCTTCTAGTAATAATACAGCTTTTGTAACTCAAACCATGTTAATCTGTCATGTCTGTTTGGTCATCAGAATTGGGCAAAATAAAGACATTTTAGTAAATGTGAAGAATTTTCTACCAAACTAAAATGAAAACATGCACAGTAAAAATGCCAAAGCAATGAAATCCCTAATTCCCTGAAAGGTGTAACTTCCAGAATTTGGTCACCATTTACAGAATAGATGGCAGGAGGAAGGATTCAGAAAGGAAGGCAGGAAAATGAAAAGACAGATATCATCTATGTGGAAAGTCTCTTTTCCTAGAAACCAAATAAATAACAGTTACCCCCTCTAGGATAGAGCGTAAATGTGAATTTTCTGATGTCGCCTAGCTCACTGAGTGACAGGCTCTTCGGAGGGAGAGGCTTCTGTTCAGAGGACTGACAAAGTTTGCCCAGTGCAGACTGAGAAGCTAGTGAAACCCCTTAACTAAGATATTTATTTAGGCTGGCGACCATCAAGCCACACTTGGGCACTGTATCTGTAATCCTCCCAAGACACAGGACATTCCTAGGCCCCCAGCTTGAGGAACCCATGCGCACAAGCTCCCTCTCCATTGTCCTCACGTCGTAAATGAAATCTCCAAAGCAGGGGTCAGCAAACTATGGCCGTGAGTCCACCACCTCTTTGTAAATGAAATTTCATTGGAATACAGCCCTGCCCATTTGTTTACGTGTTGTCCGTGGCTGCATTAGCACTATAAGCGTGGCACTGGGTAGTTAGGACAGAAACTGGATGGTCTGCAAAGCCTAAAATCTTTACTGTTGGGTCCTCTACAGAGAAGGGCTCACTGGTGACCATCTTTTTTTGTGTATTTTCCCCTAAGTTTAATAATTACCGTTTCTTCCCTCACCATGATTGCTATAAGCATTTTCTTTAGGTACTAATTTTCATCTCTGTCCTGTTCTTGCTATTTCAGATTTATTTATTAGATCTTGATGCATTTGTCTCAATTTATTTTCTAGTCCCTGTATGCTTTTTGTCTGATTCTTTGGATCACTTTTGGTTTGTTTATATTCTTTTCTAGTTTTCAAAAATTGTGGTAAATTATACATGACATAAAGTTGACCATTTTAACCATTTTTAAGTCTCCAATTAAGAACATTCACCATTTGTTGAAAAACTGTCCTTTCCCAATTGAATGATACTGACATCCTTGTCAAAAAGCCTTTGATCATCCTCGTGAAGGTTTATTTCAGGGCACCCTATTCCCTCGGTCCACACGTCTGTCTTTATGCCAGTTCCAGACTGTTTTGATTACTCTAGCTTTGTAGTAGACTTTGGAATCAAAGTGTGAGACCTCCACTTCGTTCTTCTGCTTCAAGGTTGTTTTGGCTACTTGGGGTCCCCGGAGAATCCATGTGAGTGAATATTAAGTTAGAGTCTTCTATTTTGCAGAAGGGATTGCATTTGAATCTGTAGGTCAGTTGGGTAGTTTTGGACATCTTAAGTCTTCCAGTCCTTGGACATTTCCATTTACTTGTGTCTTCTTTAATTTCTTTCAGCAATTATTTTGTTCTTTTAAGTAGATAAGTCTTTCATGAATTACTTGTTTAAGTTTATGCCTAAATAACTCATTCTTTTTGATGCTATTGGAATTGTTTTCAGGCTGTTAGTTGGTAGAAATACAACTTGCTTTTTCAGTGTTGCTTTCGTATTCTGCAACTCTGCTGAATTTATTGGTTCCAAAAGTTCTTTTTGTGAACTCCTCAGGGTATTCTGCATATACGACCAGACTGGCTATGAACAGAGAGTTTCACTTCTTTTTTTTTTAACTTGGATGCCTTTTATTTATTTTTCTTGCCTGATTGCTCCAGCTAGGCCTTCCAGTACCGTGTCGAATTTGTCAGCACAGACATTAATAGAAAATCTCTACTTGAAAGGTGAACCCTGTAGCCGTGGCTACATGAAACTCATGTGTCAGGTGTTCACTGCTTTTGTTTTATCTTCCTTTTTTGTAGAAAGTTAATGAATTAATAAAAAGACCCAACGTCAGCCCCAAAGTGAAGGAACTTTTAGAGCAAATTAGTGGTTTTGACAACATTCCCAGGAAAAGGGCGAAATTTCAGGTATGTATTTGATAATGACTTCTCTGGCTGCGGGGCTATGAGCCCATCAGACACTTCGTGTGTGCCTGTCAGATGGAAAAGTGTGTTTTTTCTTTTTCGTTCCTTGTAGAATTGGATGAAGAACAGTTTAAAAATTCATAACGAATCCATTCTGGAGCAGGTGTGGAATATCTTTTCTGAAGCTTCCAGCAGCGTAAGTCAGATTTAATTTTAGATTTGTGGTATGGCAAAAACGATTAGTGATAACGTAATGGGAATGTCTTGTTTTCGGAGTTCAAAACAGCCTTCTTTTCCATAGAGCCTCTTGGGCCTTCATTTGTGGAAAAGAATAAACAACGTGCCGTGGGGAAGAGTTCCTTCTTGTGCCGAGACGCCGTTGGTCACGGTACCAGCGGACGTGGCCTGTCGGCTCAGGAGTCGGGCCGCGGGAGGTGTTGGCAAGGAGCTTTGGGGGTCTGGCAGACCTGGGCTGAAGCTCTGCTCTCTGCCAAGTGTTTGACCTTGGGCGCGTTGTTTAACCTCTCAGCCTTAGCTTCCTTTTCTTTAAAAAGTGTGTCATTGTATTTAGTCATCTATTCAGTGCTTAGTGAGTGCCTGATCTGTGCCGGGCTGTGAGAGAAATATCAAATACCTCAGGTGGCGATAGTGCCGTGATGGAAAGTAGGCAGGGTGGGGGCGCAGAGTGACTAGGTGCTCTTTTAGGTCACGAAGGCCCCTCGATGTTAGAAGAGGCTGCAAAAGCTCCTGCCTCATGCCCAGCATCTACTGGGCACTGGGTGGGCGCTCTTACTCCTCCGGTGGAGGGAGAATATCTCCCGCTGGAACAATTCGGTCAACTGCCTGTCAGTCAGCATGGTCTGACGTGCAAGACCCAGGTGTGGCAGACACGTGCAGAGGGTCTCGGTCTGATACCTCGCAGCCACATGGTTGGTTAGGTGGTTCGTTTAACCTTTCCTTTTTTTTTGGCACGCTCTCCCTGTGTGGAGCTCACTCCCATCTGCAGACTTACATCAGTAGTAGTTTTTAAAACCAGTAGACATGACTGGTCTTTTATTCTGGTCACACAGTTGGGAATTGATTGGCTTCATGTAGAAAGAATAGTGCGGGCAGCAAGTTGAGATAAAGACGAAGCTTTATCTTCGTAGTGTACCTAGCATTTGTCTCAAATCTACAGCTTTGGCCTTCGAAACCACATAACCAATCATTTAATTGGTCTTTATCTGTCACCTGTTTTTTAAAGGTTATTTTCCTTATCTTAACTAAGAATCAAAGATTTGAAATGACTTAATTCAACTGAGGAGATTTAAAAAAGATTCATCCCTTTTAAAACCGTGAACATAAGAATTAAAATAGTCAGGAAACAGCTCGTGGTAAACCCCGAGCTCTGTAAACTACGCTTGTTGTGGCTTCGCCTTTGCCCTGGGAACTTCCACGCGCATCCCAGTGGCCGTGGTGCGGAGCGAAGCGTCCTTGCCCGTCGGTGCCCGCTT
>NW_006441953.1:29084864-29091144 GCF_000325575.1 Pteropus alecto | reverse complement strand
CTGTGTGCCAGGCGTGAGGTGGGCGGCTTTCTCTCCTCCACTGTGCCCAGCACAGGTCGCACCTGGGCGCTGCGGGTGCAGTGTAATCAGGCCCGAGCCCCCGCCTCACAGAGCTGTGTTCTGGGGGGGGCGGGCACAGCACGCGTTTGGGTGTACGCTGCAGCGTCGCTGTGACAAGCGCCAGGAAGAAACACAGGCGAGAGGAGGGGCAGAGCGCGGAGGAGGGTGCTGTTAGGGCAGAGGGCCCGCGAGGGCGTGGCCGAGGCCGAGGGGGCCTGGCGCGAAGTAGGAAGACGACAGGAACGGCTGCCAGGTGGGGCGAGGCCTGGCACCAGCCACACTCGGTGTGAGTGGCGGAGGCCGGCTCAGGTCTGTGGCGCTTGGCGGCTACGGTACCTGACGGTGCCGCACAAACATTATAGGACAGGCGTGAGGTTTCTTCGGAGTCTCTTTGTCCCCCTCTTCCTCCAGAGTCCGTTTCTGGGCTCATTCTCTGCCTCTCCCTCACCCCGCCACGTGCCTGGACTACTCGGTTTCTCTGAAAACGCCAACAGTTTAGTTTACCATCCATTCCCTGAGGGCTGCTCTCGGCATCAAGGTCAGACCCGGGTGACCAGACCTCCTTTGTTGAGTCCAGCATGGGGGCAGCAGCTCCCTTCTTGTGAGACAGTCTCCCAAAGCGAGAGGACTAGAGGTGACTTGTGAGGTAGGCTGGCTGCTAACTTACAGAGATGGAGTGGCCAGGTGTGCAGGCGCGTGCAGGCGCGCACGGCCCGTGCTTTCCTGGAGCTGCTGCCGCCGGCCGTCTCTCGTCCCCTCCAGACGCTTCAGGCCCACAGGCCACTGAATAGACGGCTCTGCGCCCTCTGCTGAGCAGGGTCTGGTGTAGAGTCAGGGAGCACAGCAGGCACTGGGACTAGCTATGCTGAAGTCATTTTTAAAACTAGGATTTGTGTGCTGGTTTGAATCAGGTAGTGCGGTAAATGGGGAGTTTATCTCATCCCAGTGTGCCTGGTCATTTAGTTGTCTGTGATCCCTTACCCACCGTGCTTGACATGCTGTCCAGGGGTCCCCGACTGCTCCTCTGAGGGTAACCGCTGCATCGGAGTGACGATTAGATTGTGCCTCCGTCCACTCTTGGGTAGTTTACAAAACCCTCCCATACGCTGGCCGCGTTACTAAGTGTCCCCTGCGCTAAGTGCATGGCATTTCTTGCCTCGTTTTACTCATACATCAACTGTATGAGGTAGGTTTCACTGCTTGTCATTTTGCAGATGAGCAAAAAGAGTTGAGCAGATCAATGTAACTTGCCCTGAGTCACTTGGCTCGTAATTGACCCGAGCTGGAACTTGAACCCAGGTCTTTAGATGCATAACTCTAGTGGTTTCTGCCACACCTAAGTGCTCACCTTTGATAAGAAAGGTGACTAGTGACCCAAAATTCAGTGTCTGGCTGAAGTGATTTAAGGATTCTTCACTTTTCCAGGGGAATGAAAATGTCTGCTAAATGCAGAGAGGGATGTGGGCTGAGGGAGTCCTTCGCACTGTGTACATTTACTCCTACATTTTAACGATTGTGTGTGTGTGTGTGGGAGGGTCACAGTTCTAAAACGGTGAGACATTGTCCCGGGAACAGTGTGTTCGGCAGATACACGCCGTGGTGTGCACAAGCGAGTCTGGAGTGAGGACTTACGTGTTTCTTGGTTTTGTTTAATAACAAGGGACCGGTCAGTAAGGGGCAAGACGAACGGCCACACAACCAGGTGGCACACCCACCTGCAGAAACCTCCACCAAGGTGCCACCCCCCAGAGCAAACGACACCACGGAAGGACAAACAGAGGTGAAGAAGAACAAGAGAGAGAGGAAAGAAGCGAAGAAAGAACTGAAGTTAGCAAACCACCGAGAGAGCTCAAAGAGCCACAAACCGAAAAGGCGCAAGGCGGGGCAGGAGACGGAGCAGGCGGCCGGGGGTGCGGACGCCAAGGCCAGCGCCGCAGGGAAGAGGAGCCGGGGCAAGGATGGAGATGGGGCCCACGGGAGAGACACGGCCGGGGAAGGAGTGCAAACCAGTCCAGGGAGAAGAAAGCGCAAGCTTTCGGAAGGTGTGTGGCGAGCTTACGCTCGGGGCTTTGTTAAAATTATTAATGCTATGAATTCGGGACATGTAGAATCCGTTAGTCGTTGCATTTCGCACCAAGTTAAGGCAGAAGGTCTCCCCGTTTCCTCACCTGACCTGGAGAAGCCCCGTGGGGCTGGGTTGCTTGGGGAATGAGCAAGATGACGGCTATAAGGGGCCTGGCCACGGCAGACTGAGTAAGCGGTAGCTGCTGTCGTAAATGCGAAATCTATTATTATTTTTTTTTTAATCTCTATTTAGTTGGTGCAGATTCTAAGAAGAAAAAGGTAAAGATCCCAGGACATTCTGAGGGTGAAGAACCAGAAAACCACGAAGCCCCTGTAAAAGGTATCACTGCTGTGTGGGAACACTCTGCCCTCTGGGGAAGGCGGGTGACCCAGGGCCTCTGGCAGGTCAGACCCTCGGGAGGGCGTGGAAGACTTTGAAAACAGATGAGTTTCTCCAGAGTAATGAGTGGGAGCTGTGCGAGTCACTCTTAGAGGCCTGTCTAGCTTTAAGGATAAAAGGGCAAACAGTCTGGATTGGAGACACATATTATCTTTAGAATTGAAAATAAACCTGGTGCTCTTTCCAAGACCCTGTTCCCTTCCCTTCCTCCATCCAGACTTGGCCTTTGTGCTCGTGTCTCTGGGTCTGTCCCTGGTGTCTCCTTGCTCGGCACTCCATGGCCACCCCACTCCCTCAGCTGGAATGTGTACTTGGCAGAGTCCAGTCCCTGGCCCTCAAGGACGTCTTAAAGGCTGCCTCCCCCACAAGGCTGTTCCTTCTCCCCAGGCCTGAGCACCCCTGGATTATAGATTCACATGAAGTTGTAGAATGAGTCTTCGAGCCCACCATATAGTCGTTATTTGTGGCTGCCCTCTTGGTCAAGGTTAAGCTCCTTTTGCTCAGCCTTGTCTTGCTTACTGGCCTAGACAGCCCATGATCGTAGTGGGTACCTAGCACATTGTGCCGAGTTCACTAGATGCAACTCTAGGACTCTGTAGCGCTGATGGTGTTTGTACTGCTTAGTCAACTGCTCGCTCTGAGAACAAGTCCTGTGAAAGGCAGGCGGGGCTTCTAGGCACTACGCCTGGATGGGTCAGTGCCTGCTCTGTGGCCCCGTGGCATCCTGTTCATTCAGGATTGGTTCATTTGCAGGTAGCAAGTAGATACTGCAGAAATCCTTCCTTCAGTCTTCTGGTAGTACAACAAAATGTTTTGCATATTATTCTTTATACTGTAGGTAAATTCAACTGGAAGGGAACCATTAAAGCAATTCTGAAACAGGCCCCGGACAATGAAATAGCAATCAAGAAGCTAAGGAAAAAGGTATGGCCCATGAACCTAAGTATATAAGCTGGGAGAACTGGTTCTTTATTTTAAAATGTACAAATTTTTTTTCTATTTTTTTTAAATAATACTTTTCAGTTATAGTTGGTACACAATATTATATTCGTTTCAGGTGTACAACATAGTGATTAGACATATAACTCACAAGGTGATCACCCCAATAAATCTAATGCCCCTCTGACACCATACAGTTATTATTATAATATTGGTTATATTCCATATGCTGTACTTTATCGCCATGACTATTTTGTAACTACCCATTCGTACTTCTTAATCCCTTCCGCTTTTTTCACCGACCCCCAGATTTGTTTTTTCTTAATCTAAAATACTCTGCGCATGTGTCTTCATTTCCCCAGCAGCCCCTCCGAGCTATGGGAGGGGGTGGGGCCAAAGCCCATCACGTCCTTATTCGAAAGTTACTGTTATAGATATTTTGCTATCTTCTGATTATTCCAAAGCAACAGTTTCTTTTCTGTTTTTTAACTTTTTTTAGCATTTTATTTTATTATTAGTTTCAAGTATACAGTACATTGGTTAGACATTTAGATAGTTTATGAAATGACTCCCTCCCCCGCACCCGATTACTCCGTCACCCATCCGGCTCTACACGCAGCCATTATGGTACTGCTGACTGCATTCCCTATGCGTGCCCCCAACCCTGTGACCCCCTCCCAGTTACTGCTTTGTACTTCATCCCTTCACCCCTTTCTCCCCACCCCACGACGACACACATGCAGCAACGTGCTCACAAGCAGAACACACCTGCCTGACCAGCACCTGGGTGTCTTTTATGTTTTCCTGTTGCCCTGCTTTTGGATGAAAGAAAGAACATTTTAGGTAAGTCTTCAGGGCTGATACACCCATTTGACAGTTGTTTTTCTTTGTGAAGGTTTTAGCTCAGTATTATGCTGTGACAGATGAACACCACAAATCTGAAGAGGAGCTCCTGGTCATCTTTAACAAGAAACTCAGCAAGAACCCCACCTTTAAGTTACTAAAGGGCAAAGCCAAGCTTGTGAAATGAACATTTTTATATTTATAAACTGAATCCATTTTGTTGAATTTTTCCTTTCACTGCTGTTTGTAAAACGTGGTGAATTATAACAACTCAAATTTTGTTTTCCAAAGCTGTATTTTTAAGTTAAGAAAAAATATATATTTTGGTAGAACTTTTATGAGAAAATAAAATATATTGTCGAAAATTCTAAATTTGTGATGGGGAACATAATTATGTGTCCTTAAAAAATATTTATGTGGAAAATATTTTTAAATGTGACAAGTCAAAAAAAAAAACTCCTTTGGTTAAACTAAAAGTTTTAACCACATCATTTCTATCCATTTTCAACTTGAGATTTTCGTGGGTGGGTTTTTCGCGTCGTTAAATGTGCACGTGTGTTGCGGTAGTTTTTGCTGGAACGGTGGCGACAGCAGTGTGTGTGTGTCAGTCCTCACCCAGGCAGAAGTTCTGCTCTTCAGAAGCTTAAGGGGTGGCCCAGCCTGTCTTCAGCTAAAGACTTGTAGTGACTAGATTAGGGGTGTGGCCTGGGACAAGGCCCCGGGACCCACTCACTGGAGACCGAGTCCGCTGTGTAGCTGCTGCCGTTCCGTCTGTGGTGGGGCTGAGCTGCTTGCGGAGATGCGGTTCTCCATCCTCGTTCCCTGCGGGGCTGAGCTTCTTGTGGAGATGCGGTTCTCCATCCTCATTCCCTGCGGGAGGGGAGCCGAGTGCTGCCGTGTTCATATTGAACAGGTTTTGCCCCCAAGTCCGGTAAAAGCTGAACCACCTTTCACCCGGCGTTAGCTGATATTGTCGGCACCTCAGACGGAGGGGAAGCAAGAATGAGACATGGGACAGAGTGTGAAAGGGTGGCGGGGAGGGGGGCACTGACAGGAGCAGGGGCTAAAGGGCCGACACGCCCTCGGAGCCTCAGTTCCCGGATGAGCCGAGGAGCCAGCTTCTCCCCCGGCCTGGCCAGCTGAGTTGGGCAGCACTGTGTTCGGTTCTGCTTTGGGGACGTGCTGCTCTGTAGCGATGGCACTCAGTGACACTGTGTCAGGACGCATGAGGCCCTAGGCTTTAGAGCCGGGCTGGAGTCAGGCCCTGGCTTGGGCCCTTAATGGTTAATCTGACCCTCGCTCGTTTCATCTGGTCAACGGGATAACAAGGTCTCTCTCGGTTGTCATCTGTGAAGTGCCAGCGCCGCACCCAGAACCCGGCAGATGCTCGTTCGGTGGTGGCTGCCACCGTCGTCACTGTTCTCAGTAACCGTATTTGAGCCATGAGAAACGTCGGACATCCTGAAAAGCAACGGGAAAGTGGGGTGGAGAGGCTTGGCCCAGACCGCACACTCGATCGGGGACGAAAGCAGAGCCCAGCCGTGACTTCAGTCAGGACATCTTCCTGCTCCAGCGTGCTCCCCCGTCCCCTCGGTGCAGAGTTGGGGTCACACTGCTCCCTGAGTCATACTCATGTCCAAGCACCACAGTATTTCAAGATTTGTGTTGACCTTTCTGTCAGTTTTACTGTGATTCATTTAAGGCAAAGTTTGGCAAATATGACAAAATTAAAACTTACTGAAACAGAGTCCTCACTTCTGTCATCCCTGTCGGCCGTTACCCAAGGTTCTCAGGAGACAGGGTGGGCTGCTCGGGGATGTCAGTGGAGCCCCGAGCGTCGGGGCTGGAGGAGGTGGCCTCTCGTTGAAGCGAGGCTGGCAGTGGCGGCTGGTGGTCGGGCACGGACGGCTCTCCTCGCTGGAAACCGTGTGGCTGGAGGTGGGGGGGGGGGGGGCTCCGTGCTGGCAGTCGCCC
>NW_006441953.1:29054696-29084797 GCF_000325575.1 Pteropus alecto | reverse complement strand
CAGGGACTTCAGAAACCCATCCGATGCCATCCGCAGCAAGCTCTACAGCGTCACCGTGTGCAAGCTGAGTGGAAGCCCGAATCCCACTGTGCCCTGCCTGCCCTCACACCGGCGTCATGGGTCTGGCACGCGGGTTTCCCCAAACCTGCCGGAGACACACTGACGGTTTTTCTCAGCCGATACCTCCCTTTCTGGCACTCGTGGCATTCGGCAGCGGCGCACTGGCCATTTCCTGTGACACTGCTTACGAGCAGGATTGGGAGAGGTGGGGCTGTCTTGCTCTCCAAAACATGAACCTGTGCGGCTGTCGTGGGCTGGGGTCCTCAGTGTCCGGCACACGGGGCGCTTTGCAGTCTGATGAGGAAGCCAAGGCTCAGAACAGAGCGGGAGGCCACGCGGGATGCACCCAGGGCCACCTTCCCTCTGACCGGCTGCGATGCAGGCTCATGGCAGAGGGGCGTGCGTGCGGAGGTAGTTTAAAAACTGCGGAATCACTCAACTTCCCCAGGTCAGCTTTGGTTCGGGCAGGTAGGGTGGCTTGCTGCTGAGTGAGGTAAGGTGGCCTCGCTGAGGAAAGGCTTGCAGAGACCCTGTCCTTGCCCCCTGTTCCCACGCACCCCGCAGGGCGGTTATGAGAGGAAGCTAATAATCAAAGCCCAGATGAATGGCATTTTCACAGGTCTGTAGATTATGAATGAATATCTTTGAAAAGCTCTCATTCTTCTAAGCGTGTCATTTCTCTTTGAAAATGAAAACTTGAGCTGACCAGGTCCTATTAAAACAATTTATAATCTCACTAGCCTGTAAGTACCTGTTTTCCAAAATGGATTTCTAGGTCTTGGCTTGGGGGGCGGGGGAGCGGAGCAGCCTCTGGTATAGATCGTTGTCTTTTAGGTAGCACTTCTGCAGTTGAATAAGGAAAGTTTAAGAAATCAGTGGTTTTATCCAATTCATCTCCAGTAGTGAACGCTATTGGCAGTGTATCTTAGATCGTTATCCGACTCCTGAAAACTGATTCTCCTAGCTCCCTGGTGTCATTTGTCAGCCTGTAGCTTAACAAACGGCATCTTAGGCACTCTACCACTGCCCTTTCAACACCTAAAGAAACTCAAGATCTTTCTCAGCTCACTTATCATGATACTTTCCAGCTTCTGTAATTTGGACTTGGCCGTTCCGTCTTGGCTACAAAACAGTGAAGGTTTCTGAGAAACGGGTGGTGAGAAGGGCAGCTCTCTTTACTGCAAAGGCTGGTTTAGCTTTTTTTTTGTTTGTTAGGGGGTCCAGGGAAGCTTTCATGTATTCCCCTTGATACAAGTGATTAAACGGCCCCTTTGGTGACTTAAATGGTAATTGCTGGGTGAATACGTGCGTTGCTCAGAGTTGAGAGGTCGGACTTCTGCGAGGGTCAGGTCTTGCTTTGGCCGCAGGGTGGGTATGGTGAGCTGCAGAACACCGCCTCTGCGGCTCTGCCTGCCTGGCGACCCCACGCTGACTTCTGCTGAGGCCAGAGGTTGCCCACAGATTGGATTTCTCCATCGTAGAGCAAAGGAAGTAAAGACTCTGTTCTTCTGGGTAGTTTCCAACAGTGTGGCTCTTGGGATCCACCACCAAGTTTGCACCAGGACGCCGACGGGAACCTTGGAGAGCCCTGCTCCAGCAGTGACCCTGAACAGAGGTATTTTACGGCTAAAATTCAGTCGACGATCTCTGCTAGGTTTCGGTTAAGGTAACGGAATTTTCTCAAATTTAAGGTGTCCCGCATAAACTTTCTTAAGCCTCTTGGCACTTGTTCCCACGCAATTCCAGTTTTTAGATGTTACGACAGTTGGCATACACTTTTAGAGCACTTGGTTATTTTTCGCTTAATTTACCTGCATTTCATGTCCCACAAAACCACCTGGCACAGTATTTCAACCAGCTGGAGAACCGTGGGTCTGTAAGGAGCGCCCGTGGTTCTGGAACGCTGCCATGACAGCAGTCCTGTACTCCGAGGGCCCTCCTTGCCGGGGCTGAGGTCCCTCGTATCAGGTCTCTTTAGGGCTGTGTCCGAGCCGTGGTGCGTGATTCCTGATGTGGCTGTCCTTACCACACCCCGCCCCCCAGGTGCTCTGCTCTCTGTAGCTAATCTTGAAAGGCTAGTGTTTTCACTCCCCCACTTTTGTTTTTTTGTTTTGTTTTAACTTGAGAACATTAAAATGGCAGATTATTCCCCAAACTCCCATGATCAGTTGGGAAGAACTGACCAGAGTGATAAAGCCTGTGGGTGCGCCTGTCATGGTCTCCCCCGCCCACTGCTGGAGGGATTGTAAAGAACAGCGCACCTCTTCCGGAACCAGTGTGAAAGATGGATCGAAAGCCTTTAAAATGTCCACGCCTTTTGACATAGCAATTCCAATTCCACAGCTTTCATCAGGGAAACAGAGTTGTGTAGAAAGAGAGACATGTATTATTTACGTAATTAAGGGAAGTTTTTTTTTAAAAAAATGGCTTTCTTCTTGGAGTGAAGGGTGGTATCCCAGGTGAGATATAACATTTACGAGCACTTTTCATGTGTCGGGTGTTTCTCTTTACACGTATGAACTGATACATGGAGTCATAGTCCCACGGGGGGCCACGGGGGCAACTGCATGGCACGATGAGGGAACAGGGCTGTGTTGGCCTGGCCTCAGGGTTGCACGTAACAAAGAACAACTCAAATTAGCAATCATTTTAAAAAAGGAATATTTTTGAGGGGGGGACTAAGAAATCTGTGACATCTCAATACCACATAATAACAACAGTTAAGGCTTATTGAGGGGCTTTCGATGGGTCAGGTACTGTTCTAAGGGCCTTGCATGTATTAATACTTTTAATCTCTACCCAATCCAGTGAGGTAGGTACTATTCTTAACCCCATATTTCAAGTGAGGCAATGAAGGCAAAGGAGAGGATGAGTGGCTTGCCCAAGGCCGAAACAGTCAGTAATGACAGAACCAGTAAGGACAGCCAGCCGGGCAGCTGGCTCCAGAACACGTGTTCTTAACCAGGTGAACTAGGGCCTGGCTTTATTCAGAACTTGGGACAACACTACCAGGGCCCTTGGCTTGCATCTTAGAGCTTCCTTCCTAGGTGGGCCCCCTCCATGTGTCTCCATGGTGGCAGCCCCAAGCCCACACGACCTCACAGCTCACCATACCAACAGAGAAGGTCTTCCCAATGGCCCCAGCCTAAGTGCTGTGGACTGCAGATGTGGTTTGGGCCACGCGCCCTCTCCTAGCCTCCTGACGATGCTGCAGGACTACTGCAGAAAGGAGGAAAAGTGGATTCTCAAAGGAAGGGATGCTGGGCGGACATATGGGCAGCCCCAAGCCCGCACGACCTCACAGCTCACCATACCAACAGAGAAGGTCTTCCCAATGGCCCCAGCCTAAGTCCTGGGGACTGCAGATGTGGTTTGGGCCATGCGCCCTCTCCTAGCCTCCTGATGATGCTGCAGGACTACTGCAGAAAGGAGGAAAAGTGGATTCTCAAAGGAAGGGATGCTGGGCGGCCATATGTCCACACCAACGGCCAGTAAATTGGGATCAAGGGCCAAAGTGAAAACTGGGTAATGGAATTCCTGCTATATACCAGGTGTATGCAAGGCACTGGGGAGCTACCAAAACATAGCTGCTGCCCTCATCAACTGGGGAGAGAACAGGCAAAAGAGAAATTACAACAAAGAGTAACTAGTGGATGTGGGAATAGCTGATCAGGAGGTGAGTAGGAGCCAAATCTGGGAGCCTGGCAGGCCGGGTTCAGTAGTAATGAGCAGTAACTACCACTGCTTGAAGGAATACCACGTGCCAAGCAATCGGTATACGTTTACCTTCACTCCGGTACCTGCTGTGCCGTGGATGAGTAAATGCATACTCAGAACAACGAATAACTTGCCCAGGGACCCAGAGTGATGGAGGCGGGATTCAGTAGTCTATAAACACTCTGGACTTAACCATGTTGTTATGCCAGCAAGCCGGCAAAGGTCATAGTCAAATTCATTCTTCCCCACTGGTAATCTACACCGCAAAGGAAAATCTCTTGGTTGGCAACACACTGCTATCACATATCCACCAGTAAGGTACACAGTGCACGCACTGAAGAACTTATTTAATGGGCTCCAACAATGAAGATGTGGTCATTACATACTGGATGTTTTCCAGCCTGCTTTTAAGTATCATCAATATGGTGCGCAAGCAGTGCCCTTGAAAATATCAGGGGGAAAAAGCTGGAAGGAGTTCAGACCCAAACACAAAGGCCCCGAAACCACCAAAGGGGAAACCGGATCTGACCTGAACATACTACATATGGAAACCCTGGAATTGCTGCGACGCTCTCGGGAATATTCGGTTACGAGGGAGACCCGGCACTGACCTTTTTGCAAGGAGACAATGAACAGAAGACTGTATTTGATAGGAGAAATTCACTTCCTGTTAACAAGGCTTCTAACCCTGTACAAGAGAGAAGAAAGAGCAGAGACCCCAGCTGGCTTTGAACAGTGGGACCCTGGTTCTTTAGGAGACCGCAGGAAAGAGGAGGTATTGTGTAGAAAGGCCATATGATCCACCCAGCTGTTAGTCCTTTGCTCCACTGCGTTTGCTGGAAAGGCTGAAGAAATGACAGAAATAAACCAGCAGAAATTTCACATTCTTTTCTTGATTTCTTATTACATTTCTTCTATAAATATCCAAGACAAATAAAAGACGTAAAAGAGATCCAACTAATTCAAATTTTGCTTCCTGGGTGGCACTCCTGAAGCTGCTTTTCCTGTCTCTCCCCACCCCCCACCCCCGCACCAGAAGAATACCCTGTCCTTCATTTGGTCCTCGCATAACCTCATGTACAGAGTTTCTAGCATGGCATTGTATTGAAATCTTCTCCACTAGATTCTAATTTACCTCTTTTCTCAGAGTTTTAGCTGCTCAGAAAATGTTTGTCGATTTTCGTGAATTGCTTCCGTACATTTCTAAGTACTGCAACACATTGTAGTATGTCTCTGTGGTCTTGTTTTGGTCCAGGAGCTCAAGTGTAAGGTCATGTCTCATTTATCTCCACTGCCTAGCATGGAGCCTAACGGTTCCTAACAATGAGTAGGTGCTCAGGGAACGCTTCGATGGTTAAGCACAAAACTTCTCAAACATGACGCTGTAGGAAGTGGGTAGGAGAGTAATAAATAGGTTTCTCGATGGAGAAAAACTTGTGAATTTGTGATACACAGTCTTTTCCGGTTTGAGCCTGAGTGATGGGAAATGGCAGTTTTCTGGGAAAATACAAATTTAGCTCCCACGTTCCCAGCTGGGACAACTTTTCAGAAGTTAGAAAGCGGGGATTAACATGAACATACCGGTCCTTCGCCTTTGAACCCCACAGCAAACACGAGGCACGTGTATTCCCGGAGGGAACAGGCCCGGAGAGGATTCTCTCTTGCCCAAGTCCACCCACGTGGTCAGTGCCAGGCCTGGCCCGGCGGCCCTCTCCTCTTCCGAGCGTTGCTCTCGGCCCTTTCAAAGTCTCGCCGCGCCTCCCCGCCCGGCGCGCCTTTAGCGGGACCCGAAAGCTCGGTCCTTCGAAAGAAAATGGGACAATCTTGGCCAGGAGAGGATCAGTGTTTTCAAATCCAAGACAGGGTTGCGGACTTGAGCGCGCGGAGGTGGCGACGCAAACTCCGCCCCAGATTCTCACCAATTAAAACCTGCAAGACACTACGGTCTCCACCCTTCAGCTAAAGAGAGACCCTTCCGCCCGGAAGCCGCTGCCGGAAGTTCCGGTGGGCTTGACGTCACTTCCGCCGCGATTCTTGGGAGCGTCGAGATGGATGCCCTGCGGGCCCGCGAGCATCTCCGGAGGCGATACCCGTTCTCGTCGGACGCCAAGGCCTCGCTGGACGGCGAGGGCCACGCCAGGCCGGGTGAGGCGCTCTCCCGGGCGCGCTCCGAGCCGCGCCGAGGTGCCCGGAGGCGAGGCCCGCAGCCCTGCCCCGCCAGGAGGGATCGCGTTTCGTTCCTCAGGGCTTATACCAAGTTGTTTTGCAAGTCGGGTATTTAGTACCTTTAAAGATCCTTGGAGATCACGTAGCCCTGCGCGTGTTCACGTAAGGCTGCGTTTTAGTATTCCCGGCAACGCCGGTCTAACACCTGTTTGGTAACAGCCACCGGTTCTAATTCTGAGAACCAACCCACCGGTACACAGGGGCGTGTGTGTCAGGTGTTTCACCTCGCTTGTAATGACATCTAGTTTCCTGTCAGCGGAAATCCGGCTAAACACATTAGCATGGATCTATACACAACACATCTGGCTGACTTTTACCTACCGATGTGGATGATTTTCAGAGGGAGGCACAGAACAAAGTATGATATACCACCGTTTGGGTACAAACCAGAAAAGGTCTGACGTGTGTTTTTCTGGAGGTGCATGGCATATAGAAGCGTTCCATAAAAGTCGAAATTGGCGGTTGCTTCTGGGCAGGCGGACTGGGAGAAATGGATTTCATTTTCTGTCTTTTAGTCCTGTATGTTGTAAACCTCGTGCATTTATTACCTTTTAAAAATAAGCACAAGTTGCCAGAGCGGTGGGAGGTTGAGGGCCTGAGTGAAAAAGGTGAAGGGATGAAGACGCACAAATTAGTAGTTACGCGACAGTCACAGGATGTGGATACGGCGTAGGGACTGTGGTCGGTATCACTGTAACGCCTGTGTGTAGTGCCAGGTGGGTGCTAGAGTAATGGAGGGATGACTTCATAAATTACATAAATGTCTAATCGTTGTACGTATACCTGAAACTAATGCGAAATTTAAAATAACAGAAGAAAACAGTGCTCAGGCATGCTCGTTTATAAATTTTGAGGGTATTACATCCAAGAACTTGTATTAGGAACGAGCTTCTTAGGAATTCCAAATGTCGAGAACCTCAGATATATACGGTGGCTCTCACAGGAACCCAGAGAGCAGGCCTGTCAGTCACCTGGGGAACTTGTCAGAAGGAACTCATTTGATCCAATCCCAGTCACCTATTCTTTCAGGTTGGGTCCCAGATGGAAGAAATTTGACTGGAACGTCACCTGTCTAGATATCTGTGCTAGGATTAGACCTGCAGTGTGCCATTTATGCTTTTGAGCGGCCTCAAAAGGTTGTTTAAAATAAAAGAAATAAGTTATAAGTAGTATTTTTGGAAATCACAAGTCTATTTTGTACGCTAATATTTGCCTTTTTTTTTTTTTTTTGCATTTTTCCTAATAGGACTAATTACTTTCTTAGATGAAATATGAAACATAATATTAAAATCTCTACACTAACAGATGGCATCAATCTTTCTGAATATGTAAATTTGATTTCAAAATTCATTTAGAATTAAGAAGTTGACTATATTGGACATGTTTTATAGTGGGTTCCTGGTAATTATTTCTGCAAAAATAATCTTTTGACGGTTTTGGAGAAGAAATTGGTGCTACAATGGGAGAGAATCTGGTTCTTAGAAAACACTAGGATATTATTTCATTTGGCTTAAAATGGCATGTAATTTTTCCTCAAAGTATGGCAGTTTAATCAGTCGAAATCTCTCTTACTTACAGAAACCATTACAGCCGTTGAGCAAAAGGAGCAGCCTCTTCCAAGACTTAATATCCATTCTGGATTCTGGATATTGGCATCCATTGCTGTGACCTATTATGTTGATTTCTTTAAAACTATTAAAGAAAACTTTCACACTAGTAGGTAAGAGAATGTTACTGCTTCATAAGTTAAACACCTTGTCTTAGTCTTCGTATTATATTTCATCTGTTGAATTTTTCAAATGTTTACTAGGCACCTACTCTCTGCCAGGCAGTATGTTGGGTGCTGGTGATAACAAAGATGAGAGAGAATGCATGCTCTGGCTGTGTACAGCAGAGCGGATGAGGCCGGAAGTTATTTCAGTCTGCCTTCTCAGCACTAATGTGTTGTAGGATGGGAAAGGGAGTAAATTAGAGAACAAGCTGATCCACTTGTAAATCATGGAGGGAGCAAGACCGAACGTCTTTGTGAGGATAAAGTGCAGGAGTGCTGGGAGGAGGGAATGGTCACCGGCGGGTGACAGTAAGGTCTCGGTTCGTTTTCCGACAGTAGTTACAGCTAACAAGGTAACTACAGGTGGCGATTGAATTAAAGTTGAGGCGAAGGTCACTAGTTTATCTCAGGAGTTGACACGGAGGAGAAAGTTGTGACTCACACCCCATATCCCTCCGCGAGCACTGGAGAGTGTTCTGAAGGCCCCCAGATAATAGAAGAAGGAGGGAAAGATGTTGGTGAACGTCAGAGCTGGCATTCCAGCAGCATCGTTTGGAAGCACCAGCAGGGCAGGCAGAACTGTTGGACCCTGCATTATCACAAGGGGACACACAGTTTCTCCGGAGGCCTTTAGCGGGAGCGGTGGTGGCTAGAAGGGGACTCGGGAGTGAAAGCACACGCAGGCAGGGGAGGCCAGGCAGGGGAGGCCGGTACAGGAGAATCTGTTTATACAATTGGAAGGAGGACGCTTTCCCTAGACGCCCCCTTGTGCGCTCCATGTATCTGTGCTTTATACCTACAAAAGTGTGTCCTTCACTTTGGCGGTGATGTCGCGCCTGCTGAGAATGCCCTCGAGCAGAAGAGCCCCAGAAAGGAGCGTGGAAATATCTTCCCCGAGATGACATCGCCGTTGGGGGCCAGCTGCGTGAGAAGCACGCTCGGGATGGTTTCGCCCTCACAGCTGTCAGGGTTTCAGAGGCATGCGGAGGGCACCCCGTGCCCACGCCGTGCCCGGCCACAAAGGCAGTCGCGCCGGAGGCAAACGCAGACAGACGGGATCGGAGGGTGGCCCCTCACCGCGGCATGCACTGCCTCATAGTTCTGAATCGCGGAGCCGCATCCTCGTAAAATGCCATCGGGGGATCTGGAACCTTGCGTGCTTGCAAGCCCACTCGACTGTTCCTGCCGTCCGTGTCCCCTCTGTCTTGTACATGGAGTGCCAGTGTTCCCCCCCACGCAGAAGCAAAAGATAAAGGGGGGGGATTGGGTCGGTGGGGAGACTGGAAAAGGGACTTCGTTCCCCCACACTGACGCCCTGTGACCGGTGGGCTGGCACGAGGGGGCTGACGGGTTGCCTCACACTCGGAGTCAGGTCTCGGGTAAAGGCAGAAGTGACACAGAGACCCCGCCCCGTGGAGGGTAAAGGCAGAAGTGACGCAGAGACCCCGCCCCGTGGAGGGCTGGAGCTCCAGCAGTGTGAGGGGTCCACTTAGAAATCGTCGATGAGGGGCAGTTCGAACTCACCGTCTTGCAAACGGATTTCAACGGTCTGAGAAACCCTGTCTTAGCTGGGTGGCGTCAGAGGCACCTCTGTTCCACACTCACAGCTTCAGGGGTGCGTGAAAAGCTCTCTCTCCTGCATTTTTAAAGAAGACGCATTGCCGTACCCAGGGTTCTTTTTTGGTTGGTTTACGAAAGTATATGAACGCGTGTCGTTAAAGTCTTAACTTTTTCATCCTTTCATATGTCTCAGTCTCATCCTTTCTCACCCCATTAGGTCGAGACTTTCCGAAAGCCGAGAATAAGGAACGGGGGTCCCTTTGCGTCCCCATTCTAGTTGATAGTCTTTAGGCCGTCAGCGAAAACTTGGAAGACAGCTGCTGGTTTGCTAGGCGCCGTCAGCCGTGACACTGTTTTTGTCTCTGCAGTTGGTTTCTCTTCGGTGGGGCCTTGTTGCTTGTCAGCCTGTCCATCGCGCTTTACTGCATCCTCTATCTGGAGTGGTATCACGGAATTGGGGATTACGACGTCAGGTATCCAGCCTTGATACCCATTACAACCGCCGCCTTTATCGTAGCGGGGATTTGGTAAGTTCACTCTGAAGTGACTAGGAATAAAAACTTTGTCGATCAGGTACTGACGTACATGGTACACAATCCACAAGGAAAGAAAGTAATAACGGGGAAATAGCGTCCCTGTCATTTCTAGTCTCTGATTCCTTTTTCAGTAATATGTTTATTTATATATTTAGTTATTTAAAACACATGGGGACACACTAGGTATCGTCTGCGCTTTGCTTTTTAAATCATTTTCATTGTAAAATAATACATAGAGAAGGCAGGAAAAACTAAATCGTACCACTGAATGAATTGTTATGAAATGAGCATTGTCGCAAATCCCACCCAGGTCGGGAAAGAGACCTGCGCCATCATCTGGTGATCGGTCCCTTTCATGCCTCCCCGTAGTCACCGCACTGCCCTTCCTGCCCACAGATAACGCTGGCCCGACCTTTATGTAACTGCTTTCGCATCTCTACTCTCGTCTGTTTTTTAACTGTAGAGATGGACTCGTACAGTGTGTTTGCTTTTACATTTGGCTGTTTTCCTGCAGCGTTCTGTGTGATTCCTCCGTATTGTTGTGCATCACGGTGGTTTACCGTTCAGCCTTCCAGCCCGTTACCGAATCCCAGTCTGGTCGACTGTCGATAGCACTTGGCTCGTCTCTCGTTTGGTGTTATCAGTGCTGCTGTTAAGAACACTGGAGTCTCTGTCTCTTGTGAGCCTGCGTGTGTTTCTGTTGGGTGTGTGTGTACACACGCACGCACGCACATGGGCGTGTATATTTATCGCTAGAAGAGCGCAGTTGGGTACACGCACCTCCAGCCTCAATGCAGCGAGTGGCCAGACTGGTGTACGGTGGATCGCTCACTGTTTTTCTCTTTAACGGAGCCATGTAGCTTGGAGGTCTTCCACGTGGGTGCGTGTAGACGCGCCTCGTCCGTGTAGCTGGTTACATGTAACTGGTTACATGGTTCCCGCGGTGTGGACAGGCCGTGGGGTGTTTCACTGGCTCCCCCGTGTTTGTGTCGGACTCCCCGTGTTTTCATTCCTTTGCTGTTACAAACAATGCCAAGTTCATAGTCTTCATAAGTGAATAGGTATTCAATGAAAAAACACCAATTTTTTTTTAATGTTTATAAAAGTATACTTGGTTACTGAAGAAAAATCTGTTAATTACTGAAAAAGGAAACAAATCCCAGGAGCCTGCCAGCCAGAGAGAAAAACTGCTCTTTATAGATTTTTAGCCCATTAATTTTTTTCCTTTATATTAAGTGAATTTGATTTTGGAAAAAGCAAATGCTTTTGTACTTAGTTTAAAAGTATGCTTTTTAATGATTTATTTTCTGTAGTTGAAAGGTACAGATGTCTGGTGTATGTGATGTTGTGACCTGGTTATTGTTAACCCTTCAGGGATGTGGGTAGACAGATGTGGTAGTGTACATCACCCCAAGAAATGTTATTTTATTTTTCAGAAGAGTATAATTATAGCTATTTTAAAGTTCTGCTTATCAAAATATTACACATTAAAATCCGTAGCTGTCTGAAGCATTTCATTGACTGTAGTTTCCCCTAATTAACTTCTACTCTTGTGAATTCAGTCCATAAAAATGAGTTGCACTTGGAATGTGTTTTATTCTTACCTTGGTGACAGAAATAGTGTTTTTCTCGATGGAAAATTTAATAGCAACTTCAAATTATTACTTTTTTATTCTGTTTTAAATAGCAAAATGCTTTTAACCGTCTTTTTACTATGAAAGTTTGGTAGTGTGTGAGAGAGTGAAAGCAGGCCCTCGCCACTTCCCTTCCTGTTCCATTGCAGACACTCACTTTACAGACTTAAGTTTCTGTTAAGCCGGCTCTCATCACAAGACCCGCAGTGATTCCAGTTCCAAGTGCTTTTTGAAGAGATTGTCACATTTCCAATATTGGCTAAATCACGTCTCTGAGAGAGAGAAAAAATCCCCCCCCCCATATATATAAACTATATACATGTAGAAACCACATAGATATGTATGTATATACACACACATATAGATATGTATATTCATTCACCTAGCAACGTTTATTTTTGTATATAGTTGAATGAACCGTCTCAAACTGAGTGAAAGTGAGTTCTTCACATCTAGATTTTACAATAGAATGTGTACATGTAGTCTGCGGCCACGCCACCCTGAATGAGCCCGATCCCGTCTGATCTCGGAAGCTAAGCAGGGTCGGGCCTGGTTAATACTTGGTTAAGAGAGACCACCTAGGAAGACCAGGTGCTGTAGGCGTCAAAAATAAAAAATAAGGGATTGTAAGCTGACAAGGTCCTTGCAATCTGTGAGGTTAACCGAGGGCTGCCTCGCCAAAAAAATAAATTAAAAAAAAAAGATCACGCACGTGTAGATCACAGCTGGAATCGTCAACCGCGTCTTTCCTGTTTTTTTTCTTTTCAGCTTCAACATCGCTTTATGGCACGTGTGGTCGTTTTTCACCCCACTGTTATTGTTTACTCAGTTTATGGGGGTTGTAATGTTGATCTCACTCCTCGGATGATTTACAAAGGTAAGATTTCTGGAATGGCATTTCTAATAATGGCCTCACTTGAAAAATATCTTTCATGACAGTTTTCAGGTGACACAGCAGTAACAGACTCCTGTGAACTCACTTCGGTCGTGTTCCGACCAGAGCTGTCCATGGAACTCAGATAAAAGGGACCGAGACCCCTTCCCTTTTGTGTGATGTAGTTCCGAGTCCTGCTCAGTGCTCTCACCAAGATAGCGTTTGCCCTCGCAGTATAGACAGATTCACACATCAGACCATTTTCTATTGAAGTCAGCTTCAGTCAACTTATCAACAAGGGACTTGGCCAGATCGTTCGTAAGGAGAATACTGGCAGAACGGGCAGTTTTACCCACATGAGGAGAAAAACATTCTGCCATTTCTAACTGTTCTGGCTACCTCATAAAAATTTGTTGGATGACCCATCAGCCTTTTCCTTCCGTGTTATTTGTAGAATGTCTGCCTCCCCCGAGACCACAGACCTGCTTCCTCACGCCCTGGGGCCTGTTTGCTGACGTCAGATAACTCACTTACTAAATAAGCGTGTATGGAGAGTACGCCCTCTGTATGCGTAGGGACGTGGTGAAAAAGACAGAGATAGTCCCTTTCTGCATGTTGCTTGCATCAGAACTGGGAGGAGATCCACTCCATACATCTGTTTACAGTATGAAAATTAGGCCCAGAAAAGTAAAAGTTAATACACTAAGTAAATTATTGGAGTGCTAAAGAAAATGGACGTTTCAGCGGACAGAGACGGCATGTTGTCCGTTTGGAGTTGTAGAGGAAACTCAACTACAGCCACGTAAAGAAGTAATGGTGTAACCTCGCTGCTGCCGGTCTGAAAATAGTTACCAGCACGTAGGTGACCGTGCTGATGCGTAGCGTCCCCTGCGCGCATAGTGCTGCGGAGGGGACCACTGGGACTCTCATATTACGCCCTTTCTCCTTGTTCACGTGTGTCACCTCAAGAACGTTCCCTCCTCTGACCATGTTGTTAAATCTTTGGCTGTTCAGTTTTGAGTTTTTACACATGTTCAAGAGTTTGGACTTACTGCTGCCATGAACTTATCGTTGGTGATGGAGACCCAGTTGGCGTTGTGGGCATGTAGGTTGAACTGTGCTTTTTAATATTAAATGCATCACTGAGACAGGATGTCTCACTCGGGGCATAAATGCTGGTTCTCTTTCAGGTTTAAGGGCACGTCCACTTAAAGCGAATGATTACACATCCAGCTACTTATAATCCAGCTACGGAAAGCATTGCAGACGTAGTGGGAGAGCTGCAGTAGTTCTCTGCGTCTTGAAGTGAGTGATTTCCTGGGAAAAACTGTGACTTTATAGATCTCTGATTGAACTCAGAATAAATTTCATTTGCATATTCTTAAACTCAAGCGATTATTGAATTTTTCAGAATCAAAATAGAAATGTTATTTAGAATGGAAATAACTAATTTGCAATGTCAATCTGTTCGAATCGTCGAAGACAGTATTGGCGTAAGAATTGTAAGTTTCTTTTAAGTGCACGATGTCCTCCCGGGATCGTAGATTGAGCTGCTCCCTCACTGAGCGGTGGCAGGTCACTGTGGGAGGTGGCGGGTGTGCGCGTGCGCGTGCCGGAGCGATGGTGTCTTGCGGATCTCATGTTTATGATGGTTTTGTTAAGGACCAACTGAACGTATTTTTATGCATTCCCATCACTTTAGATTTTATCATTGTGTAAATTATTGGGTTTTTAGCATTTTAATGTGAACTTTTAATGATTTTTAAGTATGCATAATTTTTTCCTTACCATTTTAATAAAATGTTTTTTAACTTTCTTGCGGGTTCTATTAATACAGATTTTGAAATAGTTTCTGTTTTCAGCGAATTAGCACATGGAGTTAACTGTAGAAATAAGGCTTCTTTTTTAGAGAAGGCCACTCTGCTCTTCAGAGACCTCTGGGAAGACAGCAGTCACGTTTTCAAATGCAAATATGCTCACATGAGACCTCAGCATCGCAAGGACTGTGACATAGGAAGTCCCCGGTGTTGGTTCTGTTTCCTGTGGAGGGACATCCAGTGCTGGTCTGAGTCAGCCCCTACCGTACCTGGCTCAGATTGCACCCAGCACCTGCCACCGCCCACCCCGTATGTCTGCAGTTGCGAAGTGGGAACAGTGTCTCTCGTGGATCGTGGATAATGGGGACGGTGTTGGTAGCACACCGACTGTGGTGCCTGGCGCCCAGCAGGTGCTTGCTCAGTAAATGGCGGTGGAGGAGGAGAGACAAGGGACCGGGGATCAGGAGGCGGAGGAGGCCAGCATGGGCCACAGGCAGAACCAAGCCCAGTTTGTGCGCATGCGCACGTGAGAGTGTGAACAGTAAGAGACAAGGCCAGAGTCAGTGATGTGCAGGGATGAGGTTGCCAACCCTGGCAGTTAGGATTAGAGAGCGCGTGGGTTCAGGCCCACTGGAGGGAACGTGGAGGCGGGGGCAGAGGACAGTCCTCCAGTGACAGTTCCCATAAATTCTGTCTGCCTGCCTGGATGGATTCTGCAAGGGAGAATAGCTATCCTCCCCTCCCTCCTCCTTCCATCCATCTTGCCACCGACCTCTGTCCATCCGCCTACCTATATCCATCCATCCATCCATCCAGTCCTTCCATCCATCCAGTCCTTCCATCCATCCATCCCATCCATCCCATCCATCAGTCCATCCATCCATCCATCCGATCCTTCCATCCATCCAATCCTTCCATCCATCCAACCATCCATCCATCCATCCATCCATCCATCCATCCATCCCATCCATCCATCCATCCCATCCATCCATCCATCCATTTATCTCTTTCTTGCAGAGTAGTCTTACTGCTTGGATAGAAATCTAAGGCTGGATTTTCTGTTTAATATTGTTTGTTAAAACCCAGTCAGGCAGATGCCAATGCTGGTCACAGGAGGTTGTTTACATTTTAGTAAATCTGTTTGAACAGGATCCTGCCTGGTCCCTGTTTCTGTTAGATAACTGGTATGCAGATTATTTATGGGTTTTTTCCTGTTATAACTACTAACTAAATAAAAACAGTGTCAAGGAATGTTGTTACTGCTTCTGAACAAGTGTCTGGGAGGAGGGCCAGTTCTTAAGACTAATGAGTAACTATAGTAACTGCTGGAAATCCTTCTCATGAAAGCCAGGGGCACGGTAGAAGTAGGTGTGTGCTCTTAAAAATGTCCCTGACTTTGACAGTCCCAAGTGTCAAGGCCAAGTTTTCAACCTGAGTTGTGCACTGGTTGCCCAGACCTGCTGTCCCAAGGTTCTGATTCAGTTTTTGGAAGAATCCTGTCGATTCCAGCGTGCACACCGGGTCGAGAACTCTCCTCCAGATGTCAATAGAGACATCGCTGCAAAGCTAGAACGTTCACATGGGCAGGGAACATCGAGATGATGGGATCTAACTTAACCCACTAGGTAAAAACCAGGTCGAGACTCCCCACCACATCTGTGTCCAGGACCTGGCTGGGGAGGCGGTGGTCTTTCTGGGGGACCCTAAGAGGACTTAGGATCCTGGCTGTATCAGGGCTCTTTGGTTTCATGCAACAACTACAAAGGTCTGGCTTTACTTAAGCAAAAGATGCCTCGGAATCGGAGTCAAGCTGAGAGCCACACCTCTGTAAGCGGGGTAGTTTCCGGGGGAGGGGCTGGGGGTCTGCATAACAGGAGTTACCGGATGCCCCTCTTCAGCTGCCACAGTTAGGATAAACGCCCTTCACTTAAAAACATTTTTCTTGAAAGTCTGATGCAGCTCAGTATTCTTTGAGGCAGGAAAGAGTTTGGGGGATTCTAGGAACTGTTTATGTGGAATTCATAAAAATAATTGAATGACAGAGCATTCGGGACATTTTGTACACACTAAGGACTAATTTTAAAGGGACGATTGGGAGTTGAAGAGGAGAGTAAATTACTCCTAAGAGGGCCAAGGAACTCTCATCCGAGTCTCGGGTTCAGCTCTGAGATTGAACAGGATTTCCGCATTTGTGCAGAACTGTCATGTGCGCCTGGTTTATGTCTGAAGCCATGCACGCAGCCTTCAGTGTAGCTGCAGCTTTTACAGACCTTTTCAGTACCTCGCTTTGGGTATGTTCACGATGCCTTGAGAGGCAGCCTTCCTGTCAGCAGACAAATGTGTGGCCAGATTTCCCTCTTCAAATGACACACTCCAGTCAGGCCCCTCATGCTTCTCCAGTTCTTAACCATATTCTTGGGTTCCTTTATAGCATCTGTGGGCCTCTCCTTTAAAAAATGTTGGCATATGGGTGCACAAGGGTGTATATCACGCTCCCTTACGTGTGCAGTAAAGAGGAGTTGAAAAGGACCTCGGGGACCTGGTCCCTCCCCGCCCCCACCCCCCAGTGGCAGGACTGGCCCCGGTTCAGCCTGCTGCACGCACCACGCCCTCTGCCACCCTCCCTGTCCCCCAGTACTCGGCCTGACCGCCTCTCAGACCATCGGGATTCTTTTCATAATCCCTTTATCCCTGTCACGCTGGTCACCACAGGAAGCCTGGGACTCCCCGCTGGCCACATCTCCTGGCCTCGTGTCTGTATGTTCGGCTTATCCACTGCTCATAACAAGCCACACCAGAACTTAAGTGGCTTAAAATGACCGCCATCATTTATTTTATTCACAGATCTGAAATTTGAGCAGGAATTTGCAGGAACAGCTTGTTTCTGCTCCATGTGGGGTGACAGGCTGGACCATCCACTTCCGAGGGCGCCCTCGCGGAGGGCAAGGTGGTGCTGGCGGCCGATTTCTCCACATTGACCGCTCCGTGGGGCAGCTTGCTCCTCAAAGCATAGTTTCTAGGATCCAAAGGTGAACTTTTATAGATTTCTGTCACCACTGTAACAAATTGCCACAAATAGCTAAAAAACAACAGAAATGAATTATCCTACGGTTCCACGGTTCGCAGTCTGGTGTGGGTCTCACTGGGCTAAAATCAAGACGGCAGTGGCTCTGCGTTCCTTGCTCGGGGCTCAGGGTGGGGTGGGGTCGGGGGAGCCAGGTCCTGTCCTCTCAGGTGGGCAGAATTCAGTCCAGGGGGAAAGACAGACGCTGCCCTTTGCGTGACCTCCCAGCTAACAGAGAGACGCCGAGGGAGATTTCTACATGTTGCCAGCAACAGCCACCACGTCCGAATGTGTGACTGACCTGGCCACTGAGGAGCCCACGAGGCCCCCGAGCAGGAGCAGGCTGTAGTTCAAGCTGTTCTACCACTTGGGCCTTATAACCCCATAAAGCCAACGACACTCAAAGTGCCCGTCGCCAGTGGTTTCGTGGCATGGAGACCGGCACGAACCGACAGGAGAGTCTCGGCACACGTCGCGGGTTAGAGCGCGTCCACCCCTCTTCCGCAGGTTTTTCCCTTTGAGAAACAACTTCTCACTTGCTACTGGGCTGAACGCCGAACTGTGGCCCGAACTGGACGCCATCCGATCCACCAAACCACAAGGCCGGGCATGCTCAGCAGTGATACACTGTTGGGTAAATAGAGCATGTAAGACTTGAACTTGAGCGAGGTTGGAAACCATGAGTAGGCCACACGTGCAGGTGGCTCGGGGCCCTGCGAGACCGACTCCTGCTGCCCTGTCCCCTTTCCTCCACACCTGTGGTCCCATGGTGAGTCTCAGACTTGAGGAGAGAAAGCTCGGGCTTAGTTTCCAGGAGGTTCTGCACCATGCGATGGCACCAACCATCGCAATATGATGTCCAGCCACGTGGACAGCTGCGGCGTTACAGCTCTGCCCAGGGGTGGCCCCAGAGGGAAGGCGTGGAAGAAAAGCCAGCGGGCCGCCTGCTGAGCGGTACACTCGGCCATCCACTTGGTCCGGACTGCGAGATGTGTGGAGTACGAATCTCCGTTAACTCAGGGTGGCTGCTAACGGGCCACCAGTCTGGCTAGATGGCCAGTGACTGGAACTGGAAGATTGGTGACCTTAGGGGACATTCTCACCACTGAATGTTGGGGGAGAAGCATGTGGATGGACTTCTCAGAATGAATTCAGAGTGTGAAGATTTGCATCTCATGTGGATACTCACCAACAACCCCCCCTGCGGAGGACGGGGGTAAAGCAGCACTTGGCTCTGCGGGAGGGTCTGTTTCAGACCTCGCGCCTGGTTTCTGGAAGTCTCAGGTGTTCCTCGGCTTGCAGATGGCATTCTTTCTGTATCTTCACGGCATCATCCCTCTGTACGTGCGTGTCTCCACATTCCCCCTTTTCGTAAGGACACAGCCATACAGGATGAGGGCCCACCCTAATGACCTCCCCTTGGTCATTGGCAAAGAAATAATGGTCACAGGTATGAACCAGGGTTAGGACTTCAACATCTTTGGGGGGACACAGCTCGACACATTTACTGGGCACCTGCTGTGTGCTGGGCCCCACTGTTCTGCATCCTGGACAATACGGCAGTGGACAGGACAGGCACTGTCCTGGTAGAGTTGTCATCACAGAGCCAGGTCGCAGATGTACACCCCTTCCAGGTAACGACGTGTGCTAAGGAAGAAAACAAGGCAAGGTAAGGGGCTCGAGCACAGTGGGGAGGACTCATCACGGAGTCCGACACCCTCCCTCATGATGAGGAGACCAAGGCCGCCTTGCTCGTTCACACAGCGTGCATGCATTTGTGCATTCGTTAACTCCTTGGCTTATTACTGAGCATCCGCGTGGCTTGGCTCTGGGGACACCCAGCTGGTGGATGTGTTTCTTGGTCACCACCAGCCTTTTCACACTCATTTCTGTGCACGTACTCATCCTTTCTCTGGAATGCCCTGCCCTGCCCCATGCTGCCTGGCCGGCTCCTCCTCCTAGCTATAAAGACCCGTGCAGGTGCTGCCTCCTCTGGGAACCTCTCGCCCTTCCTGGCAGACTCGGGGCTCATCTGAGTCTCCCGTCTGAGCAGGCACCCTGCTCCCGGGGACAGCTTGTTCTGTCTTCTCCACTGGGCCATGAGCTCCTGGAAGGCAGGGCTGAGTCTCACATTGATTTCTGCAGCTTCCCAGTGAGGGCTCAGTAGATACTTGCCCACTGAGTGTGTCTCAACCAGAATGGCTCAGTGAGGATGGTCTTTCATAGCTGTATCCTCTGCGCCTAGATCCTGGCAAGCAATTCAGAGTTAAATAAGTGTTGACCACATGAACGAATGAATGAATGAATGAATGAAGGTAAGACACGATCCCCAGGTGGACTCCCTCCTGGCCCAGAGCTCCCCCGCAGCCAGGATCCTCTGTAGTCAGAACTAGCTATGTCGTTTGCTGGATCCACTGCAATATGAAAACGTGGGTCCCCAGTTCAAAAAGAATTTCAGGAGGGCAACAGCGGAGCGTTAAGGTGCGGAGGAGGGGTGTCTCCTGCGAGCTGAGCCCTTCGTTTCGGCACAGGTGGCTGGCCCTGCCTGCCCGTTCCCAGGCTCCTTCCCCAGCAGCTCCCCGCAGCTCCCCGCAGCTCCCCGCAGCTCCCTGCTCCAGCCCTGCTCTCAGCTTCACTCGCCCTTAGGACGGTTTCTTTTGCAGAAACCTCCCGGGAAGTCCCCTTAGGGGCATCTGAGCGGCACTCTGGCTGACGAGATCAGCTTCTGGCAGTCTGGGGGCTGAGGGAAGCGCTCGGCGCCCCGGGTTCCAGGGAGAACCCCGGACACCCTCACCCCAGCTCCAATGGCTCCTGGGGCAGCTCCCCATTCCTTTGGAGGAGGTCGAGAGATTATCTGTTTTCTTGGGAAGTGGCTCCTGTCTTATCCGCATCTGGGCGGCTCCCAGCAGGTACACAAGACAAACACAGACACAAGAAGACACGCCCTCCTCCTATTCATAGATTTAGGAACAAGCTATGAGACCCACAGACAGCAGGCCAGACAGACCCGCAGAGGGAAAACATCGCACAGATACCCAGGGACGAGGACAGACAGACGCACACGGACACTTTCAGGCTCATCTAAACCTCTGCGGTCCGCGACGCAGACGCTCAGGGACAGCCCGGGGCAGCGCACGCACCCGCAGAGGCCGGGGCGCCACACGCGCCCACTCCCCCGGGCTCGCTCGGGGCGACTCCCTCGTGCCCCACGCCCACTCCGCGAGCCGGCGGGAGGCATCTGTCGCAAGCCAGGGTTACGGGGGCCTGGGCCCGGAGCCCCGGGACGGGTCAGAGCCAGGGACGGGGCAGGGGACAGGGCTGGGGACAGTGGGCGGGGGCCGGGCGCTTGGGGACAGGAGCGGGAGGACGCGCGGGCGAAGGCGCAGGGCTGGCTCGGGTCCGAGGCATCAGGGGCGCGGAGCGGCCCGCGTGGGTCGCGGAGTGGGCGGGCGCGCTGCCCCGGGCATCGCGGGGTGAGCATCGGGAGCGGGAAAAAGCCAGGGTCAGCCCGGGTCAGCCGGGTGGGGGACGGTGGTGAGTGGACCGGGCGGGTACCCCGCGGGCAGAGGGGCAGAAGCGCGGAAAGCAGGCGTCGGAGGGGGATCGAGAGAGCAAGTGACTGGCAGAGGGCGTCGGGGCCAGCGTTAGAGGCGGGAGCAGCAGGTGCGACCCAGGCCACAGCCCCCGCGGGGACCAGACGTAGTGCGGGTCCCGCCGTGATGCCCGAGGGCCACGGGGCGCCCGCCCCTCCTCAGGCGGCTCGGAGCGCAGCGGACAGGCCTTCGGGGCCCGCACGCCCGGGGGCCCCGGTCCAGGCCGGCGTCCCGCAGAAGCTGGCCGAGGCGCTGAGCAGCCAGCACGGGCTGAACGTGTTCGTGGCGGGGCTGCTGCTCCTGCTGGCCTGGGCCGTGCACGCGTCGGGCGTGGGCAAGAGCGCCCTGCTCTGCTTCCTCTCGGCGCTCATGCTGCTGCAGCTGCTCTGGATGCTGTGGTACCTGCGCCGCCGCGCCGCGCACCGCCGCCTCCTCCGCCTCAAGGACACGCACGCCGGCGCGCGCTGGCTGCGCGGTGAGTGCCCCTTCCTCCCTCCACTCCCTCCGCGGACCCTCCTGGGTCTCTGTCTTCCTGCACGGCTTTTCCGGCTCTCCCCTTTCTTCGGTAAGCCTGAGTGATGGCAGGAGCCGCCTCTCCACGACTTGAGGCTCTTCTTGACTTACATTCCGTTGTTAGAGCTACGGCGACACAAAGCTGTCCATCTTTCCTTGGCTCGAAGCCCTGCAGTGGATCCACTGACCCGCTGCTGGAGGCCGCACTCCCTATCCTGGCATTCAAGGCCTGCTAGGATCTGGCCCAATAGTTCATGCTCCCATAACTTTGCATATTCTGTACCCTCCTCCTGGAGTGCATGTCACCTGCCTTGCTGTCCAAGTCAGGGCTCAGCACCCTTCCCCAACCACCCTAATCTCCCGAGCGATGCTTTTCTGACCTACCCCTCACTTTTGAGCCTCTGACTACAGTTTATCCCTCACTGTGCCCTGAGTAGACACTGTTCTTCTTGTTGACACTTCTGTCCGCTCTGTCGCACTGGGGGAGCTCTACGATGCTCATCTCTTAGTCCTAGAGCCACCAGAGCACCTGACATAGAGTAGGAGCTAAGAAAGTGCAGTTGGGATGGACGAAGTAATGAATGAACAGATAAACTTTCCCACGGCGGGGGATAGCCGCTGCTTCCTAGATACTGGCCGCATATTGATTGAAACATTGTTGAGATGGGAACCCTCCCATCTTCAAGGAGCTTCCACTCTTGAAAAGGAGATAGATACAAAGTAGGTCAAAGGGAAGGTGTGGTGGGGAGTCTGATTGTGGAGAACGCTGTCTGTGCAACCTTCATGGGAGACGCTGGGTACAGACACATCACAACCAACTGAATTCTCATGGGAGGCCTGAATTTACATCTCACTTCGAGTGTAGCTTTTCCTTTCTTTGCATGACCTTGAGCAAGTTCCTTAATCTCTGATCCTAAAATGCTGTTCTCTAAAGAATAAAAGTGAGGGATATACAGGTATAGAGGATTAAGTTCCTTGATCCGCCCACCCAGCTAGTTTCAGCAAGGGTAGAATAAGAATCGCACACTTGGTAGGGCCAATGACGGCCGGGCACAGGGCGGGTGCCCAGCACACATTTGTTCTCCTTCCCACCCACAACCTCTTCAAGTGTCTGGCCCCAATGCCCCCTTCACCCACCTGGCAGGAGTTACCGCTCCCTCCGCGGCTCCCCGTGTAGAGCTTTTTTGGTCCTCATCAATTTCTGCCTTGTATTATCACTAATTAGATATGAGCCTTGTCATCCAGATGACATTTCAGGTTTCTTAGGCTCAGGAACTATGTCTAGCTCATCTTACCTCTGGAAAAGCTGGTAACGACTCCAGGGTGGCCCACATTCCTGTTCCGAAGATGGTCGTTTTAGGGAGATTCATGGTTTTTGTGACTCGCCGTGAATGGCAGGAATGAGATGTTATTTTGGGGATACTGACTTCTGCGGGCTAAAAACAATATTACGGACACAGGCTTTTGACCTATGCTTCCTGTCGTGGAAGGATCCCTTCTTTGTCCCGCCCTCCTTTCTTTCTCCTCCATCCTTCTGTTCTTCCTTCTCTTCGTTCCTTCTTTCTCCTCCTTATCCATCCCTTCCTTTCTCCTTCACCCCTCCCCATTCCCACCTCCCTTCTTTCCTCCTTTGCTTTCTCTTCCCTCCCTCCCCCTCTTCCTCCATCCCTCTTTTTTTTTCCTTTCTCTCTTCTCGTTCCCTTCCTTCTTCTGTCCCTCTCTCCCCTGTTTTTCCTCACTCTCTCCCTCCTTCAAGGGAGTCTTTCTGCACTGGGGCCTGAGTAAGTGGGTGAATGAAGGGTGGGGCCATTTCTGAGGACGGGGAAGATGGAGGGAGAAGCAGATGTGGGGACCCAGAATCGAAGTTTCTCTCGTGGCTGGGTTACATTCGAGATGTCCGTTCGACGCCGAGCAGCGATAGTGCACGAGGCGATACAGAGCGTGCGTACAGCAGGTGTTCAGTAATGGCGACTGTTTCGATGCTCAGCGAGCCGGCCCAGGATAACGTAGCCGTTGAAGCGCAGCACGTGGAGAGTGACAATGGTGCTGGCCGTGGAAAGCTTAGCTTGCTTCTCAGCTCCATCAATAGCAATTTCTCAGGCCTGGTTTCCTCATCAGTAAACTGAGAAGCCTGACTGCCTCTCCAGGAGAAGCTGAGAGATGTTTGCGTGAACACGGTTTGCGAAGCGCCGTCCCTCCATCTCAATGAGCTGTGGTTCATCGAAGAAGCGAGAGGCAGGGACTGAATCGCAGCTAGAAAGACAGGTTTGATTTAGCTCTGCCCTGGCTTCTGTGACAGTCGTGGAAGTCTGGGGCTTTGGGAAAGAGCCAACCTGTGGAATTCTGGGCACTGAGGTTTTCCAGAGAAAGTTTTTTTTATGTGTGGGTATGGACTGGGAGGCTTTTCCTTGAGCAGGAAATCTGCTGTCCCACCTGCTGGGTGTGGGAAGGTAAAGACTCCTGTTGACTTAGCACAAGGAAGTCTTTATTAGCACATTTATCTAGAAAGAAACGACAAAGATTTATTCAAGGATCTTAGAGTTGGCCAATGTGGAATTACAACTAGGCCAAACCCCAGAAGTGTTCTGAAGGAAAAAGAAGTTAGGGGTTCTTATCATAAAAAGTACATTCTTGAGAATTATCAGCCCTGCCTTCCTAGCCCTGGGATTGGCCCAGGACAGTAGCCAGTCAGATGCCAGGTGGGCTGAATGATGGATGCCAGGTGGGCTGGAGGATGGGCACCGGAAGGTCTGGTCCTGAGTCCTGAGTCCTCTAGGGGGTCGTCAGGAGGCTCCCTGCAGGTCCGTGTATGTCTGGGCATCGGCACAACAAACTAGTGTACATCTCGGTATTGACTCAGGGCTGGAGAATTCCAAAGTTCAAGTTCTCAGACTCACTAAGACCTCCCCCCACCCCACCCCAAAAGAATTGTTTCCTCATGCCTCAACCTTCATAAAGCTAATAATTTAGCAGCTTAATTGAAATGACTCCATTTTATATTCAGCACGTGGAGAGTGCTTCTAACTTCCTTTGGAACAAAAAATATTGACCTATTTAAAAAATGTGGTAGAAATAATGGGTTATTAATGCAGCTCCTCTGTTTGCTAAGAGATTGGTTTCTTCCGGAACACGCCACAGCAGCCTGGATGTCACTGGTGCGGTGTGGGCAGTGACGTGGCGACCCAGTAACTAGTGTTTTGTCCTGTTGATGACGGGGTTCGTGTATCTCTTCTGTTTCTAATTTCTTAAAAGACTGCAGCAGTAAAGGTAGCTTTGTTTTTCTTTCTTGTTTCTGTCCTGTCTCAAACCCAGAGGAGTATTATTAATACAGTACGTTGGGAGAATGGGCCCAGTTATTTGTCACAGTGCTTCTTTGTGTGTGTGTGTGTGTGAATAATCACCCCCAAATTTACTCTTTTTATAAGATCGGCTTTTTACGCAGTGCTTTTTTCTTAAAGCGAGACACACCCATGTTTGCGACACACCGCATCTCCCCCGGCAAGCCACACCGGGAGGGGGCTGCTGAGAGCCCTGTGCTCATTGTCCCTTAAGAGACCGGAAGTAAAGGGGCAGCCGTGCGCTGCTTATGTGTCTGTACAACCTCTGGAGACAGAGGTCGGGAGCCCAGTGACCCGTCCGTACCAGGCACGGGCTGGGTTTTGGAAACAAGCTGTCTCCACGTGTGGGAAAGTGACGGTTGCTGAGAGAGATGGGTGTGAACAGGGAGCGGAGCCGTGGGGCTCGGCGGCAGAGACCGAGGCAGGTGGGAAGGACAGGGGTGAAGGCCACAAAGATGCACCGGTCCCTGTGCTCAGGGAGCCCGCAGTCTGGCAGGACAGCCGGGACTCGCGAGAAGCCACTCAAGGATGGCTGGCGGGATTGAAAAAGCAGGCGTGCCGTCGTCATCATCATCCTCATCGTCATCGGGTGCGGCGGCGGAGGGCGTGGTCAGGGCGGGGCCCTGTGGGAGTCCAGCCCACCCCGTTGGCTTGTGGGCAGCCGCGCAAGCTCACGGGCATTGCTCTGGGCTTCGCTTTGCTTTCCTCCCGCAGGGCACGTGCTGATCTTCATGGGACAGCCCCTCCCAGACACCCCTTGCTTCCTTGGACTTCTGTCCCTGCCCAGGTGCAGCAAGCTCCACGTCAGTTCGTCCCAGCATTTCTTCTTTTTGAAAGATAGCTTTATTGAGGTATAGTCTTTATACTCCATGATCCACCCACTTAAAGTGCACAGCCCAGTGGCTTTCGGTGTCTTCACCGATATGCAACCATTGCCATAGTCAGTGTTAAGATATTTTTATCATCTCGAAAAGAAACCCTGTACCCTTTAGCTGTCACCCCCCCCCAAATTTCTTATCGTCCCCCAGTCCCCGGCAACCGCTAATCTGCTTTTGCTTCCTAGAGCTGCTTAGGCTGCACGTTCCCTGCGAATGGAATCATATAATATGTCATTTTTGTGACTCGCTTCTGTCACTTAGCGGAACGTTTTCAGTCTCGCAGCAGTCCCTGTGGTGGGTGCCATCGTCCCTGTTTACCAGACCAGGAGGCTGAAAGGGGAGGATTGAGCCCCCATTGCTGTCAATATTTGCACAGAGTGAGAATAAGAGGAATAAGCTCCTTGCTTCAGAGCAGATGGTATGACAGTAACAGGTGACAGAGAAGGCAAAATCCCTTAACTCCATTGTGCTTCTGTCAGCCCTGCTGAGCAGAGGGATCTTGGGGACTTGCAGAGAGCAACAGAGAAGGGAGCCACGCCCAACTTGGTGTTGGTCGTGCAGAACCTTTGGTCTGGTTCGGTTCAATCGTCCATACCAGGCGCTGGCTGGGCTCTGGGGACGGCAAGATGAAGGGGCATGGCCCTTCCTGCACGGAAGGACGGGGGACAGGGCGAGGACAGCGCAGATAATGGGGGGCAGCAGAGCACGGTGGCTGAGAGCACGGCCCCCCGCAGGGCGCGTGGGACACGGGGTTCCTGCGCCCAGGTCCTCCTGCTCCCTCTCTGTTCCAGTGAGATAGACCTTAGAATGCATTTGCTCCCCTCTTTCTGTTCTTGTCCGCTGGTCCCCACCTCTTCACCATGAGACCCTCAAAAGGTTTTCTGTCTTTGCTTCCCCTCAAGTCCGACGCCAGCGTGATTCTCCAACTTTATCACAAGTCATAGAGCATGTAAATTACACATTTCCAGACAGTTTATCCCTATCTATTTGGATTTAACGTTTCTTATCTTGTTTTCTCTTTCTATTAATCTGTTTATCAATCTACTGGACTTCATCCATCCATCCATCCACGCATCCATCCATCCACGTATCTGTCCATCCATTCACTCACCCATCTATTCACCATCCAACCATTCATCCATCCCATTTCTGTCTTTTAATTTTTCCAACACATTAAGACTCGTGTTGTTTGCATTTTATCAGCCATGCATCCATCCATCCATCCATGCATCCATCCATCCACATATCTGTCTATCCATTCACTCACCCATCTATTCACCATCCAACCATTCATCCATCCATCCATCCATCCATCCATCATCCATTTATCATCCATCCATCATCCATTTATCATCCATCCATCATCCATTTATCATCCATCCATCATCCATTTATCATCCATCCATCATCCATTTATCATCCATCCATCATCCATTTATCATCCATCCATCATCCATTTATCATCCATCCATCATCCATTTATCATCCATCCATCCATCCATTTATCATCCATCCATCCATCCATTTATCATCCATCCATCCATCCACACCCCACCATCCATCCACCCACCCACCCATCTATCCACCATCCATCCATCCATCCATCCATCCATCCAACCATTCATCATCCATTTATCATCCATCCATCATCCATTTATCATCCATCCATCATCCATCCATCCATCCATTTTCCTCACTCCCCCCTACCTTCCTTCTCTCCTTCCTTCCATTATATATCCATCTACCTTTCTAATCTTTTGCCAAGTTTACTGCTTGCTATTGTTCCCTCTCTTCTTCATCTTCCCTAATTTTGAGGACTAGTTGTTTAGTTAAAGCCCTTTGTCAGGAGAATCATGTGGATGACACGTCCCATCCTCCGTTCTGTATCTGCCTGTCACTTCCTGACCACACCCATCGTCAGCCTCAATCCTCTTCCCTGCTTTACTTTCCTTCATGCGCTTAACATTTCCCGACATTTCTTCTACGTTTATTTATTTATTTATTTCCTGCCTTCCTCACCAGACTATGAAACTCATCGAGAGCAGATACTGTCTTTTATCAACTGTTTTACACCCCCGGTGCCTGCCACAGTGCCTGGATCATAGGTGGTGCTCAACAAATCGTTGTCGAACAAATTCTATTGTGCGTATCTCAAATATCTTTCTGCCTTTTGCCCTGATGAGCAGGTGACATCTCGGTTGGGGACAGGGCTCCCGAGCAGCAGTCCCGTCCTTGCCATGGCATCCTCCATGGGCTTCAGGTTCCCAGCTGCACATGAGGAGTCTGCTGCCAGCTCATCCCACTGTATTTTGTGCACACCCCAATTAATGCAATATCCGCATATTTGCTTTTCCAGAGGTCTTGTTTGTGTACTAGGGAGCCCCTGGCAAAAAGCTTCATGCATAGTATGACTCGCTAAAATATTTGTTGTATAAATATATGGATGAATGAATCTATAGAGGGTGGATGGATGAAGGAAGGATTTCAAGAGGGTGAGGAGGTCCATGACGTGTTTATCACAGTCTTGAATGTCAATGACAGAGATGTTCTCCACCAGTGCTTCTCAAGGTGGGGCCCCAGATGCAATAGCATCAGCTCCACCTGGGAACCCGTTAGAGATGCAAATTTTGCCTCCCTGCCCCTGCCACCAGACCTAGTGAGTCAGAAACCCTGAGACCGAAGCCTTGCAATCTGTTTTAAAAAGCCCTCTGGGTGATTCTGAAGCTTGCTCAAGTTTGAAAACCAGTGCTGTGAACCAATCTCACGTTATGGATGAGAAAGCCCAGGCATGGAGCAGCGAAGTGACTTGTCCAAGCTCATGCGTTTCGTCAGTGGCACAGCCAGGGCCAGTGCCGGGTCCCCACAGCTCCAGCCTGCGCTCCCACCACTAGGGACACCTGCCTCGCCGCATCTTGCTTTTTCTCTTTGTAATCGGAATGAACCCCGTGCGTTTGTCCAACTCTTTCAAAGCACTAGGATTAAATCTCCGCTCTTACCAAGTTTCTGATTTCACTGGGGGTTTTCCAGGATTTAAAAAAAAAAAAAAATGACTTAAGAGTCGTTTCTATAAAGTTTCGAACACTGGAAAAGAGCCAGGTGATTGCATTACTTGTCCCGGGAGGCTTCTCAGGCTGGGCTGTAATGTTAGACGCCCCCGGTCAGGCGCATGCCCTTCACTCTGTTAGCCCAGTGCCTGACATTTAGGGTCTGAAGAAATGTTGTGTGATGATGTTTAGAAGGATAGAGATGATGATGATTATCACTAATCTTTTTTGTTGATCATATTTTGGCAGGCATCCTTCAAAACAAATAACAATTATAATCGTTACCATTAGTTACTATTTTATTGAGCAATTACTATGTCCTTTCTTTCCGGACTTTTTTTTTTTTTTTTTCATATGCACCTTTTCTGTTTGTTTTTATTTTTTGGTCAAAATCGTGCTTTGATGGATAGGCCATCAACGTTTCCTTTCTTCGCTTTGTGAGGCACACATAGGCCCTTCTCCGTGACACTACCATAGACCCCTAACCCATCATTTTTTAAAAATTAACGTTCTATTTTAGAAAAGTTTTGGACTTACAGAAGAGATGCAAAGATAGTGTAGCAGGCTCCTGTACACCTGTCTATCCCTCACCTTCATTCTTTAGAGAACAGGATTTTAGGATCAGAGAACTGAGATTTTTGAGCAGAACAGTGACAATCTTAGACTGATCATTTTTGCGGGGAAAGCTTCTGGGGGACTTCTTTTGACTCAGCCGACTTTTGTTGAATGTATATCATTTGTCAGACCCTTGGGTACGCATGGGGTAGGTACAGTGATAAACAGGATACAGTACTGTCTTCTAGTTTCGGCTTTCAGGCCAATAGTAGAATTTATTTATACAGAAGAATATGTAATTTTTAATTGTGGTAAAATATACATAACGACATTTACCAGCTTAATCATTTTCAAGTGTACAGTTCGTAGTGTTAAGTACATTCACGTTATGCAGTTAATATCTTTCTTTCATCTGGCGTCGATCAACTGTCCATTCGCCCCTCCCCCCAGCCGCCTGGCCTCATCATTCTATCTTCCGGCTCTAGGAATTTAACTACTCTAAGGAACCTCAGCGGGGCAGGATCACATAGTGTTTGTCTTTTGTGACTGGCTTATTCACTTGGCATAATGTCCTCCAGGTCCATCCGTGTTGTTGCATGTGGCAGATTGTCCTTCCTTTCTGAAGCTGAATAATGCTCCGTCGTATGAATATACCACATCTTGTCTACCCATTCATCCATCAATGGACTCTTGGTTTGCTCCTACCTTTTGGCTATTGTGAATAATGTTGCCATGAACGCGAATGTGCAAATATCCCTTTGTGTCTTTGCTTTTGATCCTTTTAGGTTCACGCCCAGAAGTGGAATTTCTGGATCACGCAGAAATACTATTTTTAATTTTTTGAGAAACTGCCATACAGTTTTCCATGGCGGCGGCACAAGGGCTGTCTGCATCCTTGACAACATTTGCTATTTTCTTTCC
>NW_006441953.1:29051882-29054146 GCF_000325575.1 Pteropus alecto | reverse complement strand
TAGTGGCCATCCTAAAGGATGTGAGATGCTTTTCATTTGCATTTTTCTGCTGATTAGTGTTGGTGAGCATCTTTTCATGTGCTAATTAGCCATTTGTGTATCTTCTTTGGAGGAATGTCTATTCAAGTGCTTTGGTCATTTTTTAATTGGGTTGCATTTTTCTTTTGTTTGCTGTTGTAGTTCTTTATAGATTCTGGATACCAACACCTCATGACTTTGTGATTTGCAGATATTTGATCATGTCCTCTGATGCACAAGCTCTTTCGCTTTTGCTGTCTGTGGTTTTGGTGTCATATCTCATAAATCATTGCCGAGTCAAGATTTTCCCCTATGCTTTCATCTGAGAGTTTTCTCATTTTAAGTTTTGCATTTAAGTCTTTGGGTCACTTTAAGTTGATTTTTGTACATGGTGAAAGGTAAGGGTCCAGTTTCATTCTTTTGCAAGTGGATGTCCGCTTTTCCCAGCACCATTTCCTGAAAAGACTGTCCTTTTCCCATGGAATGTTCTTGGCTCCCTTGTCCAAAATCACTGGACCATATACGTGAGGTTTAATATAATTTATTTTAAAATGACATCAGTGAATATTAACGCTCATATGTATGTTTTGACCCTCCCGCCCCCCAATTTAGGTAGTATTACATTGTTCGCTGTCATGACCATCATCCTGGAATGCCTTAAAATTGGGTACTTCATTGGATATTCTGAATGTTTATCGGCCACCGAAGGAGTGTTCCCTGTCACACACGCAGTGCACACTCTGGTTCAGGTAAACCACATGTTTCTTTACATTGCCTTGTTTTCTGCTAAGTGTATCTCAGGGTGTGTAGAATGAGGTTTGTGGGGGGCGGCGTGCGGTGAGCTTGAGTCCATCTCTTAGGCTCCATCTTTCAGATGCCTCCGTGCAAAATGGGACCCTGTGTCCCCCTGGCCCCCTTTGTAGGAATCCCAAGAGGCAGACCTTGTAATGGCAAGAATCAGGAAATTCTGCCAAGCCAGAGTCCACCAGAAGAGGTTGGGGGTGGGGGGGAGGCAGGTGGAGGGGGGCGGTTAACACAGCAGTTTTGTTGAGATATGATTCACACACCATACAATTCACACGTTTAAGTTTACAGTTCGGCGGTTTAGTATATTCATAGGGCTGTGCAACCATCACACGATCCATTGTAGACCATTTCCATTGCCCCCCAAAGAAACCCTGTGCCATTGCAGTCACATCCTCTGGCCACCGAAACACTTCTTCTGCTGTCGTTTGCTTACTTGTGGATTAAAATCTTTAGACATATATGAGAGGTTCTTTGTCAGCATTGGTCAACTTGGCGAGGCTCAGAAGTAAGGATTTGATGTATGCAATTTAAATACATAGTTTAGAGTCAGAAAAATCTCATATTTGAGAAGAATCTGAGATGGGCCTAAGCATGGCTTCCGTCCTTAGCAGGAATCCCTGGAATGGCCATCAGAAGTGGGATCCCTGTTACTCTAATCATACAAGTAGTAATTAATACTCCTGTAGGACTTTAGAGTATGCATAGTACTTTTCATTTGTCACATCACATCCTGCTTGGAATAACTCCACAAGACCCGGTGCTGGACCATCACGCTCCTTTCTAAGGAAGAACCTGGAGGGTGGAGAGGACAGATGGCTGGCCCAAAGTCACGGCCGAGACACGATGATTCTCCTCCATACAAGGTGCCCTGGAAGACCATGAACTTGATCCAGTGATACTGTCATTGCTCAAAAGATTTCTGGATTCCCAGTTTAAGAATGTCCTTCAGGACCCGCTTTCCACCTTCAGAATGCCAGCGATGCCATTTTTAAACCCCGCCTCTTATCCAAAGTGGTCTCCAGAGTGTGTCCCCAGTGACTTCAGGATGTTACTTGAGATGGGACACATTCTCACAAGTGAGGTGCTTTGAGAGGGTGTGTCGCATGCACTCGGCAGCAGTTCGGCTCTGTAGTACTGTGGTGGGATGCATGGGCCAGGAGCTTCCTGGGGGTTTAGTTTGACAGGGTCACCTCGTATTTGAGAGTCGTGATGGGCTGAATTGTGTGACCCCCAAATTCAGAAGTTGAACTCCTAACCTCCAGGACCTCCGAATGTGATGATATTTGGAGACAGGGTCTTTATAGAGGTAATTAAGGCTCAATGAGGTCCCTAAACCAAGAGGACTGATGTCCTTATGAGAAGAGGAGGTTAAGACACAGACACCTGGAGGGAGGAGCACGTGAGGACACTGGAGGACGACGGCATTTACGAGCTGGGGG
>NW_006441953.1:29025327-29051811 GCF_000325575.1 Pteropus alecto | reverse complement strand
GAAAATCTGATCTCAGACTTCTGGCCTTTAGAACTGTGGGAAAATTAATTTCTGTTGTTCTAAGCCACCCAGTCTGTGTTATGGAGCCACCAGCAAACCAACACGAGGAGTAACTGACTAGTCACTCCAGGGGGGTCAAAGCCCGTGGTGACTGGGTCTCACACTGGTGCCAGTGACAATGTGGAAGGCTCAGTGACACCAGAAAGCACTAGCTCCTCCCTCCCTCCCTCCCTCCCTCCCTTCCTTCTTTCTTTCCTTCATCTTCCTTCCTTCCTTCCTTCCTTCCTTCCTTCCTTCCTTCCTTTTTTTCTTCCTTCCAAACTGAGCAAACACTATTCTCGGGACTGGGAGTACCAGGGTGAACAGCCATGCTCTGTGTCCTATGCTGGTCAGTCAGACGGGAAGACAGTCACCAAACAAAAACAGGCAATGGCAACACGGGGGGACAGCGCTTTGACCGAAGTCACCCAGCGACAGGGAGCACCGGTGGGGAGCCTCTTGCCAGCTTTGGGGTGAGGGGTGTTTTCTGCCAGGATAGAGCTCCAGAGTTGTCAATGAAAGAAGAGTGTAGTGTGTTAGAAACCATTAAACGTGGACATTTTATGGACGTGGGGCCTTTCCAAGTGACATGGGAGAAAGTGTGCGGGGCTGTGGGTGGAGGTGAGCGGTGGTCACAGGACAGGCCAGAGCCGCGGTTTCGCGTAGGGCTTACGCACTGGCCAGGCTACCTGGCTGTGGCTCATAGCAGCAGTGTGACCGCAGGCAAATTACTTAACCTCTCCGGGCTTCGCAGATCTCATCTGTAAAGTGCTTACTTCGCGAGGTTCTTGGGAGGATTAAAAGTCCTGCTGTGTGTCAAGCCCTTTGCAGTGAGCGCTGGGTCAAGGGCACAGACATTTAGGAGCTTGGGTCTTATCGCGAGGGCAATGGGGAGCCAGCAGAATGGCCTGGACAGATGTAGGTTTCCACCCTGTGACTTGGTAGATTGGCGATCTCTGTCTTCCTAATTTAAGGTACTTTATCAGTCAGTCAATGAATTAACCAATCATTCTATACCTATCGGACCCTTGCTACGTGCCTTTGCTACATTAGATACTGGAGAATGCAAACATTATTTTAAAAAATATAGTTATTAAATTGTAAAATACACATAACATGAAATTTTCTGTCTTAGCCATTTTTAAGCATGCCGCTCAGTAGTGTTAAGTGTGTTCACACTGCTGTGCAACCAATCTTCAGGATTTTCTCACCCTGCAAAAATAAACCTCCGTCCTCATTAAACATTAACTCCAAATTGTCCCCTCGCCCAGCCCCTGGCCGCCACCCCCCATTCTACTTTCTGTCTCGATGAATTGGACTACTCTAGGGACCTTCTATAAAAGGAATCTTGCAGTATTTGTCTTTTGCGACCGGCTTATTTCATTAGCATAATGTCTTCCAGGTCCATCCGTGTGGTAGCATGTGACAGGATTTCCTTCCTTTTTAAGTCTGAGCAATATTCCATCGCACGGATGGACCATACTGTGTTTATTCATCCACACTTGGGTCGCTTCCACCTTTTTGCTGTTGTGAATAATGCTGCTATAAACACAGGTGTACAAATATCTTTATGAGACCCTCCTTTCAGTTCTTTTGCGTATGCATTCAGAAGTGGGATCGGTGGATGGTGTGGTAGTTAAAAATATTTATTTAAAAAATACAGTATCACATTACGGAAACAATTAGAAAAGAGACGAAAAATGCATCTATTATCCCATTAACTGAAATATTTGTTGTTGTTTTTATGTGTCCCCTCCATTCTTTGTGCTTAAGTGTACATTTTGTCAAAGTTTTACAGAGAAGGTGCAGAGTGTTTTATTTCAAGTTTTTGACCTAAAAAAAGAAACTTTTTTGTGTTGCCACGTAATCCTTATAAGAGCATCAGTTAAGTAGCTGTCTAACTTAGAGTCGGTACAAATTTACTTACCTGGTTCCCTGTTTTGGGGCTGAATGTCATCTTACCAGGAGTCACTGCTATCTGCTCTTTAAATGATCAGATGTTTCAAGAATCATACCTCAAAAATGCTTTCCAAAGCGGGACAGTAAATTTTAGGTAAAACAATGTGCAAGACATGGTACATCTCTTTTATAAGGACGGTAAATGCAAAACCGAAGATTAAAAAGACAAATTTGTAAAGTGCCCACCAATGTTTGGCACCTAGTAGGTGCTCAGTATGTGTCTGTGTCTAAAATAAGGGCCAGAATGTTTTAGGAGCCCAGATAATGCCGGGTACATAGCAGGTGCTCCATGAATGTCAACAAGTGAGTAAGGTGACAGTTTACTGAACATGTCCCTGCTCCAGGCACTGCTCTAAGTAGTTGACACAGATTATCTTATTCAGTTGCTCATCACACCCTCCAAGGTCGGTTCTGTCATCGTCCCCATTTCACAGATGGGAAAACAGAAGCAGAAAGCAGTTTCCCTAATATGCCCGAGGCCAGGAGAGCCGGGATGGGGCGCAGGTCGCTGGAGGCCTCCCCAAGCCCAGCTCTTCCGCTGCAGCCTCCCAGGGACTGCATGGCCGGGGCAGGCAGCCGATGTCATAGAGCGAAATGAGCCGCCGAATCAATTCTGTTCTTCATTTAAAGCGCTCGGCGTTTGGCTTCCGGCCCCTGGCGTAGTGACTGTTCAGCGGGTCATATAAACAGGTCAGCAGGGTCATCGTGAGGTGGCTGCCGCTCCTCGAACCCCGTCCCGCGCAGGCATCCTCAGTCGTCAGGGCCCGTTTGCACCTGACCCTGGAGGCCTCACTCTGATTCTTACCGCCACGATCCCCGAGCACCGTCCCCGCCAGGAATGGCGCTGCCACCGGAAATGAGGACGGCGACCTGCCGTTCTCAGGGTGGGCGGTCACCGTCGTTCCCCCCCTTTCCCACACCTTTTCCTTAAGTTTTAGAGCTTGCGAAGTGTGCAAATATTATGATCGTTTCCCACTGATGAGTCTCTCTTTTTTCCCTTTATTTCCGTCTAGGTATATTTTCTTTGGGGCCACGCAAAGGACGTCATCCAGTCTTTCAAAACACTGGAAAGGTAAAAATCGTGCGTGGGGAAAAGTCATTGCTTTACATGTTGAACTTGGTGTTCGGTTACAAACGAAACTCGCCGTCCTGCTTGGGTTCTAAGCCTGAGACGGACTCTCTGCTGCATCCTGGCAAGCAGAGCCTCACTCGTGGCCGGAGCTGGCTCTCTGCCTTCGGCCTCTTCCCGGGGACAGCACCGGAAGTAGGAGGGCGTGGGTTTGCGTTTCAACTCTGCCGTCTTAGACATTTCCCCTTCATGACCCTCAGTTTTCCTCGTCTGTAAAATGGGGATAATACCAGCCTCTGAGGACTGAAGGCAGTAATTGACGTAGAGCTTGCGAGCACACGCAAGCAATGCTCGGCAGATGTTGGGTCTGTTATTATCTCTGTCCACCTCTCTCTCAAGGTGATGGTGACAATCGAGGGGAAGAAACCACAGGGTAATGGGGTGGATTACCTCAGTGCAAGGCATGATTATTATGTAAGGAAGCCCTCTGTGCATACGTACAGATGAATCAAGGGATCAGTATTTGCTTTATAGAAAGATCCCTCGTCATAGAAACTGTCAGTGAGGATGAGAAAACTCTGTTTCGTGTACGGTTTAAAATGACAACGGATATTTAAAAGATCGATTTTATGTCTGACCACCGGAAAGAGCACTGTTAATAGATGATTGAAATAGAAATAACTTTCACCAACCTCGTTACGCAAAACGGAGTGGCGTCGACAAGTCGTTGGGCATCTGTTGAGGTCCTACTGTGTGCAGGGCTTGTTGCCAGGCACTGCTGGGGATGAGCAGTGAGCATGGGCGAGATGTCCTAGGCGTGTGTGTGGCATCCTAGAGATGTGCGCTGACAACCTGGATTATCCCCTGCGCAGCCCCAAGCAGTGGCCTTGATAGTGACCTTTAACTTCAGACTTAGCACAGAAAGACGCTGCTTCTGCTGGGGGAGGACGAGGGAGGGAGCGGCAGGGGAGAGGCCGGAAGCCAGTGCCAAGGCTCCGGCCTCCAGGGGAGGGGGCGAATGGACAAAGCAGGGATAGTCGAGGTCCAGGCTCCAAGGACTCAGCGAAGACAGCTTTAATGACCCCTTAGAGCAGGACAAAGACTTCCACGCCCATCCTCACATTTACTCCGCCTGCGGCTCAGTGAGGGTAACTATGGTAACAGCAGCAAGTTCTGGCAGGTGAGGGGACTCGCCCCAGGTCGCCAGAGTGCAGATGGCGGGCCTGGGATTTTGTCCTGGTTTGTCCCATTTCATGTGCTGGGGGGTGAGGAGGATGTGCGTGTCACCTGCCCTTCCTGCTATGGGCAGGCTGGCTCTGCTCGCAGCTTGAGGACACTTGGAGTTTCTGTTCTGAGGTGTGGTTTGTGCTTCATCTACTTCATAGTTATTCTTCAAAATATAAAACTGAAAGCAACAAATGAACAAGACAAACAGACTCATGGACATGAACAATAGCTTAGTGGTGACCAGACAGGAGTGGAGGTAGATTAGGGGCAAGGGGGTCAAATATATGGGGACGGAAGGAGATTTAAACTTGGGTGGTGAATACACAGTGCAGCATACATAGGACGTATTACTGAATTGTACGCTTGAAACCTATATAATTTTATTAACGAATGTCACTCCAATAAATTTAATAGTTTAAAAAACTATATTTTTTTTCCCTAATAAAACTTGTCAGGATACAGTAGAATTTAAAATCGCCACAATGCCACTGTTACAGACAGAACGTTTGCGTCTCTCCCCCCACCCCCACCAGGTTCATATGACTCCCAAAGTTATGGCATTTGGAGGTGGGGGGGGCTTCGGAGGGAGCTAGGTTTCGATGAGGTCACGAGGGTGGGGTCCCCACGATGGAATGAGTGTCCTCAGGAGAAGAGGGAGGCCAGAGCGCGCTCTCTCTGTGCGCCCAGACGAAGGCCCTGTGAGGACACAGAAGGCGGCGTCTGCCAGCCGGGAATAGAGCTCTCATAGGGAACCGGCCCGGGGGCGCCTTGATCTTGGACTTGGAGCCTCCAGAACGCGGAGAAACCAGCATTGCTGGCTCCTGATGAGTCTTCTCTTCCTGGCCTGCAGAGGGCTGCCTCCTTGTTACTATGTCCTCACATGGCTTTTCCTCCAGGTAAGGGGAGGAGAGAGAGAGAGAGATTGAGAGAGAGAGAGAGAGACAGAGAGAGAGAGAGAGAGAGAGAGAGAGAGAGAGGGAGAGAGAGAGAGAGAGAGATATCTCTGGAGTTTCTTCTTATAAGGCACCAGTCCTGTTGAGTCGAGGCCCTACACCATGACCTTATTTAACCCTAATAACCTCCTTAAAGGCCTTATCTCCAAATATGGTCACGCTGGGGGGTGGGGCTTCAGCATACACATTTTAAGGGGACACGATCCAGCCCGTAACACCTCTTGTTGGACATTAACCTTTCTGAATGCTCGGCTGTTATTATAAATAGTACTGGATGAACATCTTCAGTCAAAAATCTCTCTGAACGCTGCTGATTATTTGCTGGGGTTAAATTCCTAGAAGTAGAATTGTTGGGGGAAAGGGCGACATGTTCTCGGCAGGTGTATGTGGAGCAGCTTGTCTGTCCCCAGGGAACTCTTGGCCGGATAGAAGGAACTTTCTCATTTATGAAGCACGTCCTTTTTACCTGTGGGACACGTGAGGTCCCTTTCACAAGAGTCCCGTCAGTCACGGACAATAGGCATGACTGTGATCTCATTCAGCAAAGGAGGAAGCCGAGCCTCAGAGAACTGAAGCATAAGGCCAAGGTCAGGCTACAAGAAAATGTAAGTTAGACACGTGGCTCACATCTGTGTCTCGCGTCGTCTGTCCTTGGACAGTGCTGCATGCAGACATTTGCCACCAGGACAATTTCGCTGAGGGGACCCGGCGGGCTGGCACACAGTCCTGTCTTGGCCTTGCTTACTAAGCGATGGAAAGCGAGTCTCTCCCTGTGTCTGGGCCTCTTTCCTGAACTGGACAGCGAGTGCTTGAACCAGCCACGCGTGTAGCCTGATTTATCCTGTTTCACCTGTAGGGCCAAGCGTTAAACACTTTTGAGTTACTCGCCACCTTTAGATTTTAGATTTAAACTTGTCTAGACATCCAGAAGACCTGGCAATCCCCAACGGGCAAGGCGACAGAGAGATGGAGCTGAGTCGGCGTCGTGCCCGTCAGATAGGGGCTGTCCCCTCGGTTGGCTGCAGTCCCCACCAACCCCTGATGCCAGCCCTGGCCTGCTCTCCCCATCGGCATCTCCTGCCAGGCCCTGAAGTCTCAGGGACTCGCCGGCCCCGGACTTATGCTTTCTTCCGCTCTTCTGAGCCAGTATCCCAGCATCCCAGGCTCATAGTCCGTATCAGGATTTTCTCCTGATCCGAGAATTCCTCTTACTGCTTCAAGTCCTTTTCTTTTCCCCAAGGGCGAGGTTTACCGGAACACTGGTTTTGAAAGCAGGGCTGGCAACAGCCTTCGAGGTTAGAAGTGGCTCACGGAAACCTTCTCTTTATTGTGGTCTGGGGTTATTGGATCCGAGAATGCGAAAGGCAGCCTGGCACGAGGGAATGACATCTGCCCCGAGTTTGTAGGATCATTTCCAGGTCAGACCAACAGGAGGCTACCAGCTGGCAGGGGTGGGGGTGGGGGGCTCACAAGGCATCGCGTCACCTCCTCTGTTCAGTGGGCCTGGGCTTGGACAACCGCCATTTGGACCGGGGGAAAAAAGAGAAGAAAGAAGAGCTGTGTGCATTATACGTAGAAGAAAAGCCAGCCAGCCCGAGGCAAACGGCATTGTCTGCATTTGTCGGAGGCTCTATACAATGCCTCCCGGAGGCCCTGGGGCAGACTGGCACGATCTATAGCAACCGGGCAAGTGAGGGGCCAGCAGATGGGCAAACACCTGACTCAGACGCCCCTGGGAGGCTGTTATTTTTTCCAGCGGTGCCCGGATGTTATGCAGCTGCCAAAGAAAGCAGGGCGATGCCAGCAATCGCTCGTGGGAGCCCCAATGGGGTCAGCGGGGGTCGGAACTCAGAGAAGAGGCAAGGTCAGGGTCGAGGTCCCACTCACACCATTTTCCCTACGGATCGATCGCGGACAAGTGCGCTAGACGGGGAGGGGGCGCGCTTCCTCTGGGCCTCTGCTCTCCGCCCGAGGCGTGATAGCTACACATGAGTTTCGGGGACATGCCTCTCAAATTACCAGCATTCGCTGCACCTGCTCCACACAAGGCCCATTGGGAAGCACCCCGGAAGGCACCGATGTGAATACATCTCAAACCGGCAGGCGGGGGAGACGGGAGGTTTTGTGACTCTGTTGGAACCGTGTCCCCTACATATCTCTTCTCTGTTCCCCAGAGTCCAGTGCGCACCTTCCACTTCACCCCTTGTCCTTAGGAGGCGGCGTGGAGGCAGGGGCAGGACCCTGGGGTCAGACTAGAACGGCCCTGCTACTCAGTCACTCTTCACACCCCACCGTGGCTCCTTACTCAATTCATGACCATGACCTAATTTCTGAACCCATCCCAGACTCCAGCAGCTCAACAATGTTGTCACAGAACCACTCTGCCATCTCAGTGGTTTAATTCTTCATCTCATGCGGGTTGCTTCATGGTCACAAGATAGCTGCCACACTCCAGCCTTCACGTCTACATTCAAGGCTGGAACAAAAGGGGAGAGGGATAGTCAGTGGCTTTTCTTACCTCTTCTGTCAAGAGAGCAAAAGCTTTCTGGCAGTGCCCGTAGACTTTACCTCACACTGCGCCGGCCACGGTGGCCATGCCTAGCTGCAAGGGAGGCCAGACAGCAAGTTTCTGGCTGGTTGCAGTGTCTTTAGAGGTAAGTGCCAAGGCAGAGGAGGTGGAGAATGAGTTGGCCAACCAACAGTAAGGGCATACCCAGCTCTCCAGTGGAGCCCTTCCGTCTTTCCTCTATTGTTCTCGCCTCTTCCCTTCTAGAAGAAAGAAGTTAACCTATGGTAGGCTTGGTTCCTGCTTTTAGAAAATTTCCATCCCTATGTACCTGCTCCCCAAACCCAGTTTCTTTTCGTTCCATTGGCGAAGAGTCGAGTACTGGCAGGTTCAAGATTAAGACAGAATGCCAACACGGTGGTTTTGATAGTTCCCATGGAACTGTGTTCCCAGCCAGACTGGGGACCCACCCAGAGCCTGAGCTCTGCCAGATACCACCAGAATCATGGCTAAGAAGGAGGCGTGTGTGTGTGTGTGTGTGTGTGTGCAATGTCTCCGTCTCACCCTGCGGGGCTCGGAGCTTCCCAGGGCTGCTCAAGAACTGAGTCCTTGTGTTTTTTTCAGATTTGGGGTGATCCACTCTGTGTTCACCAACCTGCTTCTGTGGACCAACGGCGTCCTGAATGAGTCAAAGCACCAACTGAACGAACACAAGGAACGGCTCATGACTCTGGGCTTTGGGAACATAACGATAGGTGAGTGGTGACGGCCGCCCTGGGCCACGCTGGGACATCTTGGGAACCCGCAGGGACCAGGAAGCTCGGAGATGAAGGCAGTTTCCAGAGAACTCTAGGGTCCATCCAACTTAGCACTGGCCAGACAATCCTCTGTCACTGTTGAGAATCTTGCAAAACCTCATGAGTCTCTCGTGCTGGCCCCGTAAGTAGCTGTGCTGAGCATAATTAAAGGTCTTCAGTGACTCAGACGCTGGTCAGACCCAAGGGTCATCATTTGGGTCACCACTTCTCACGGTCCACTTCAGAATGGAAATAAATGTCTTTGTTTACAACTATGGCAGATTGGAGGTTGTTTCTGTCGGGGGGTTTAATTAAGCCTTTATTACGAGTTCTTTCCACTAAAAATAGAGCTTTTAGAAATCCACAGACATCTAATGGTGGGTTGTGCTTAATTGGTTTTAGTTCATTCGAAGTCTTCATTTAACTCTACTCTGCTCATAATTCTGGCCTGCCTTTATTCTTCCTTGTTTTCCCGTAGTGCTAATATTTCTGGTTTCTTCCCAAGTCCTTTAGCGTTGGTGACCTCTCGCTTCTACATTCGAACATTGAGGCTGGCAGGGATGCGTAGCAGGGAGAAGGGCTACGTACTGGGAATCCGACGTCTCGGGTTCGGGCCTTGTTCCCATCGCGTACGAGCTGTGTGACCTTCGGCCTCTCCGAGCCTCCCTTTTCCCGTTTGTAAAGCCAGGGGACCTGTACCATGTGCTTTCAAAGAGCCCCTCCAGCTCTACCGTACCACACAGCTATGCTAGCCGTATGACGCAGGCCGGTCGCAGAGGGCCCCCGTCGCCTCACCGGCGGGGTGCGGATGATGAAACCTGGGGCGCACACCGTATTTCTGCACCATTCCCAGCCAACAGCCCACTCTTGGGCCCTTCTCTCTCTTCGGGCTTCATTTTCTCGTTGCTAATAATAACACGGGCAGCAATGACAACAATAACGAACACAGAGTTTTGTTAAGCACTTGCTGAGTGCCCGGCGCGGTCCCAGGCGCTGGACCTGGTTCATTTCATTCTTGTCCCAGCATGCTGAGGTGGGCGCCTTGGACCGCGTCATACGAATGAAGCCGTTGAAGCACAGAGAAGTTAAGTAACTAGCCAAAGTCACACAGCGAGTCATGATTGAGTCAGGATCTGAAGCCTAGCTATCTGGCTCCAGGGACCTCTGTGAAAGAGGGGATAAGACTAATTTTAAAAAAAAGGATTCCATCAGCTCTCTTAATCTGACTGTTAATCTGACTCTTCCCCTGTCCCTTGCATAGTACAGTATTGGGTTACAAGGGGTGGGGGACCTCTTTATGAATTGAAAATTGCAGTCTTCTGTGAAAGTGAGGGTACTTAATGCCAAACGAAGCCTTTCCATCTGACTTTATAAATAGTATATTTATAAATTAAAACAATGACAAAGTGTAAAAAAAAATCCACCATAATACCTACCTAGAAATGCAATTAAATGCTTTTAATATTTGGTTATTTCTTTGTAGTTTGCTACTTATTTATTTACAGTTGAGATCCTACTGTATATATTTAATCTTTACTTTTGACTACAACTAAGAAACAAACTTTACATTGCAACCCAAACGCACATATACCCGTATTTGTGTACACATATATCATGAAATAATCATCATAGTATATTGGGGACACTCTCAAATTTCTATTGTGTTTAATTCCACTCACTCTATCTTGTTCTATCCTGTTCTATTCCACACTGAGGTGTTTCTCTCTCTCCTTCCCTCCCATTTTACACCATCTCTCTCTCTCTCTCTCTCTCTCTCTCTCTCTGTCTCTCTCTCTCTCACACACACACAATTTTACCTAATGCTTTGATTATATTTTTTGATTTAGCCCTTAGAATAGATTGGAATTATAGATTAAAGACTGTATATCATCTTTAAAGCTTTTGTTGCATACTTCATTATTTACTCACATTTCCCCTTCTATTATGAAACGTTTCTTTATACCTTTGCCAGCATCTTCCAGGCGGTGGCAACTTGCCGTCCCGCCACTGGTGTCTGAGGGTGCCTGTGTCATGTCACACTTGCTAGCCTTGGATATTCTCGAGAGGAAAATCTTTGCTAATGAGAAAGGGCATTTTCCCTCACAGAGTTATTTTTTAAAAATAATTTTTTTAAATTACACATGTAAATCATATTCACATTGAAAGTTTTGAAAATACAGGGAAACGAAATCTGGAGGAAAATAGCACATTGTGCACCATAAACTTACACAGTGTTACATGTCAATGACATCTCAACAAAGCTGGGACAAAGGGACACTATAACAATTTCTTTTACCGAAAAAAAGAAAAGAAAAATCACTTGCCATTTTTCTACTCAGAGATAACCACTGTAAACATTTTCGTTTGTGTCTTTCTAGTCTTTTCTATGTTTATCTATCTGTCTATCATCTGTACATCTATAAATTATAAAAATAGAGTCATGCTCTGGCTTCTTTGGCAAGCCTCTCGTTCGATATCTTGTGAACATCTTTATGTGTTGCTAAGTAAACTTCTGCCATACCATTTATAATGGCTGCATAATATTCCAATGTACGGATAAATATGATTTGTGTAATTAATACTTATTGGGGGATAGTCCCGGCTATCAGTTTAACTATGATATTAAACATAACAAGCTTTTAATTCAATGGGAAAACCCAAGCGTGAATCCGCAGTGAAAATATTTGTGTGCTTTCCCATTTCCCAATGAACGTGCTAATCACCCTCCCGTGTGATCCACCTCCCCCTCCCCCAGAGCTCGACGACCACACACCGTCGTGTAACTGCACGCCCCCGACACTCTGCTCTGCCATCTCTCACGGGATCTACTACCTCTACCCTTTCAACATTGAATACCAGATCCTGGCCTCCACGATGCTCTATGTCCTGTGGAAAAATATTGGACGCCAAATGGACAGTCCTCAGCACCAGAAGATACAGTTCAAGTTTCACGGGGTCACGGTGGGCTCGGCCCTGGGCCTGACCGTGCTGGCCGCCACGATTGGGGTCGTGGTGGTGTACCTGATTCAGATCGGACGCTCCAAATCCAGGAGCGAGTCGGCGCTCACCATGTTCTACCTGTACGCCATCGCCTTGCTGGTGCTCATGGGGGCTGCGGGGCTGATGGGAACCCTGATCTACAGGCTTGACGAGCAATCACTAGACGAATCCAAAAACCCAGCCCGCAAGCTGGACGCGGACCTCCTGGTGGGCACGGCCTCTGGCTCCTGGTTCCTCTCCTGGGGCTCCATCCTGGCCATACTCTGTGCCGAGTCCCGCCCCGCGTACACCTGGTACAACCTGCCCTACTCCGTCCTGGTGATCGCCGAGAAGTACATCCAGAACCTCTTCATCATCGAGTCCATTCACCAGGAGCCCGAGCTCTCGGAGGACATCAGAACCCTGCGGGTGGTCACGGTCTGCAATGGCGGTGCCACGCCCCTCACTGCTTCCTGCCTGAAGAGCGGAGCCGCGGCCGGGGGTGTGGCTTCCCGGGGCAGCGACGTGCCACCTGCCAGCCGTGGAAGTACGTGTCTGCGAGAAGGCGGCGGCAAAGAGGAGGGGACCGGGGAAGGAGCCTCGCGCCCCGCCGGCCACCCGCATTTCTTGCAGGGCGATGCCAAGAGAAGAGTCTTGAGGAATATCTCAGCCTTTTTGTTCCTCTGCAATATTTCGGTAATCTACATCGAGTTATTTGTTTATTTTTTAAACCAGCTAATCTGTTTTCCTTGCCTTTTTCAAATAAGGCATGGAGGCAGCTCGTAATCAAAATAATTTAAGTGTAAACTTAAAAAATGAGGCTGGCAGGTAGGTTCTATTCTCTACAAATCCACTTACTGAGTATCCTGCTGTGCGCCAGGGGCTGGGGGCGGGGCTGTGGGAACTAAAGACTAAGGGTGAGAAGACTCGATCTCTTTTCTCAGAGAGGGTCGCAGAAAGAAAAATATGAGACCGTGGGCAGGGTGTGCGCAAGGTGCATTAGGAACAGGGACTGTTCGCCTTTCCACGTGACTATGCTTGCCGGGGTGCTTGTTGCCACATGGTCGTAAGATGGCTGCAGCAGCACCAGACATCACGTCTGGTGTCGAGACAGGAAGGAGGAGGGGGAAAGGACCGGTGCCAGCGAGTGTCCTTCACGTGGCCACCCGTAGCTGGAAGGTAGCAAGGCAGAAGAAGGGGTACGATCAGTCACTCAATATCATCTGCCTCAGCCTCAGGAATGGTTGGGAGGTTACCAGGTGGTCATAGCAAGAAAAAGAGTTCTGGGGCAGAAGGCACACAATGTGCAAAAACACAGAGGCAAACGACCCCACAGCCTATGTTGGGAGCACCACGGAGTTCAGCATGAATTCCGCGCGCGTGAAACAGAGCAGCAGAGCGGGATGTAGGACGGGTCCAGTTAGAGGATCCGACTTGAGCAGAGCCTCGTAAGCCTGGCCAAGGGCGGTCTTTTTTGCCGAGGGCGACAGAGGGCCGTCTGTTTTGTGTCTGGAACGCTGCCCTCGGCAGCGGCGTGCGGCAGGACGGAGAGGTAAGGCCAGAGGCAGGGAGCGGGAGTAGAACCTGGTGACTGCTCTGCCCGCGTAAGAAATGCTGGGGACCTGGACGGAGGCAGCGGCGCTGGAGATGGAGAGAGAAAGGAATGCGAAGCGTGTGTGTGGTCGAGATCTGTTCTAGAGAACGCGGGAGGGGGCGGGGCTTGGTAACGAGGAGGAAGCAGCCTCTGACGCCACACAGTGACTGTGGCTGGCGGGATGCTGGGGACGTCCAGGCCTCGGACCCTGCCATCTTCACGGTCAGCTCTGCTCCCAGCCTCCTCAGATGATCAGGGCTGCTCCGCTTCCCCATCAGCTCACCGGCCTTTGACCTTCCTCCCCGTAATGTCAGCTGGTACATGACCAGGGGCCGCAACTTTTGAAATTACCCTAACACCACAAAATGGGGAGGAGCCATCAGAGGCCACAACAACCACGTGTCTGCCAATCAAATATGATTCCTGCTCTAGGTCACCTGGATGGGCCTCGGTCCCCATGCAGGTGGGCAGACAATTATGAGTCGCTCTGAAGGGCAGAGACACCTGCAAGAGTTTGGCTCCAGGTGCGCCCTCTTCTTGCAGCTCACAGACATTTATCGAGCACCTGCTGTGTGCCAGGAACTGTGCCGGGACCCGTGAGCACAGCCACGGACAAAGATGTTAAACAGGCAAGCGAGAGAGTGAGCCCTTGGTAACGACCGCGGGGCGCACTTCGAGGCTTCTAGTGACAGAGGGGCGTGTCAGCTCAGGTTCTCATGTCAGACTTAGATCTGGAGCTTCCCCTAACGCGTTTTGTTTTCTACACACTCGGAGGTATGAACGCATCTCTTTCCAGCAAGTTCAGAGAACACTCTTCCCTGTGCCGGGTCTGGCTTCACCCTAAATGCCACAGAAAGCCATCGGAGGGTCTTCCAATGGGACTGATAGGATCTGATTCATGGTACTTGTTTTGGTGGTTTAATTTTTAAGTGTGGTAAAAAAACACAAAATTGATCATTTTACCACTTTAAATGCACTATTTCAGTTGTGGCAAGTCCATTCACGAAACAGAGCGATGATCACCACTATCCACCTGCAAAACTTTTTTACCTTGTGAAGCTGAAATTCTGCATCCATTAAACAACTCCACCCCCACCCCCACCCCAGCTTCTCCCAGCCACTGGCCTCCTTTCTGCCCCCATGAGGCCGACCGCTCCGAGTAGCTCAGGTCAGTGGGATCGTACAGGATTTGTCCCTTTGTCTACTTCGCATAATATCCCGCTGGTTCATCCGCGCTGGAGCGTGTGAAGGGAGAGAGACGTCGGGAACAGTTTCCAGGTTCTGACTGGAATTCCTAGGTAGATGGTGACGCTATTTCTGGAGGTGGGGGACTCCAAGGGGGCACAGGCTTGGGGCCGGACTCAGAGCGGAAGGAAGACAGTTTAGTGCTGGACGTCCAAGCACCAAGCTGCCTCTGTGACATCCGAGTAGACACAGCCAACAGGCAGATGATCACGTTTTCTGTTGTGGGGTGTAACACACGACCCCAGATGTCTGACCAAAACAACAACTGATCGATTGTGTCTTACGACCTCGTGGGTCAGAAGTTCTGGCTGGGCTTGGCTGGGCAGTTCTATTCCTCACAGTGTTGACTGAAGCTGGCAGGTGGGCAGAGATGGAGGGGCCAAGGTCTGGTGCCCTGGGTGGGGCCGGCTGAAAGGCCAGACTCACCTGGGACTCTTGGCCGTGGCATCTACGTGTCGATTATCCAGCGTGGCGGTCTCAGGGCCTCAGAGCCAACCTTCTGGGAGATTGGAAGTGCCAGTCTCCTAAGGCCTGTCGGCGGAGATTGCACGGCACCAGTTCTGACGTGTTTTATGGGTCGATCGAGCAGTGACAGAGTCCACCGAGATTCAAGGGAAGGGAACACAGACCCACCTCTCAGTGGGATGAGTGACAAGGTATTACAGCCAACTTAGCAGTCGGTAGAAGGATCTGGTTTCAGGAAAGAGGCCCAATCGTCTCTCCTCCCTTTCTTCTCATCTTCCCTCCCTCTCTTCCTGAGACTTATCCGCTGAGCGCCTGCCGAGGGCCAGGCACAGCTGGGAGCCATGGCGGGCAGCATGACCTCCTATGGGGCTCACACACCAGAGGGCAGGACTGGCCATAAACAATCAAACAGGAAAAATGCCTTTTAGTGACACGCGCTCCGCAGAGACGTAAGGAAGGAGGCTGAGTGAGACAGGGCTGAGGTGGCCATCCCAGATCACGAGGCCTAGATTGGCCAGAGGGCCTCTCTCAGGTGGTGGCATTCGAGCCGAGAGCCGAACGGCAGGGAGGAGCTGGCCACGCGGGCCCCGGGAGGACAGAACAGCCAGTGCAAAACCTCAGGCGGGCGTGAGCCTCTCATTCAAGGAAGAGAAAGACGGGCCACGTGACTGGGGCCAGGTGGTGGGGGACAATCTGGAGAGAGAGTTTGGGGGCAGTAAAAGATTTGCCAAAAAGAGGGCTTTATAATCCCACATAGGGGGTAGATTTTATTTTAAGTATGCCGTGAAGACTTTGGAGGTTTAACTAGGGAAAAGACATAATCGTATTTATATAAAAGAAATTAATCTCGCAGCCGAGTGGCAAATAGGTTGTAGGGGCAAGAGGTACACAGGGAGACCAGTCAGGAGGCTACTGCAAGGGTCTGGGCGAAGGTGGTGGCCTGGACGGATGGCGTTTGAGAGACGCGGTGACTGAGGATGTCATTTTGGAGGCGCAGTTGTCAAGACTTGCGATGGATGGGGCAGCAGGTGGATGGTGATGAGGATCAGAGGGAAAACGAGATGATGCTTGGGGTTTGGACTGAGTGACTGGGAGGAAGATGCTGCTGAGATGGGGGGAAGTGGAGGCGGAGGAGCCGGGACAAGAAACTGAGAGGGAGGGACCGATGTGTAGGTTCCAGGGGCAACAGAAACAAAAGGTTGTCGCCTTAGGTTTTGCAAACTTAGTCGCCTTTCGATTCTCAACTGAGTCCTCCGAGACAGGTGTTAGTATTTCCACCTTACAGATGAGGACACTGAGGATTAATGAAGGTAAATTACAGTAGGTAAAAACTGGGGCTGTAGGAACACGGAGGGAGTTCCTGAAGACTAGTTAGATCAAGGAGGGCTTCCTGGAGGACGTGGCGTCTCAGGACTTGCAGGAAGGTAGGATTTATCAGAGGGAAGACATGGAGCCCCCGACAGAGGAAGAGGCAGGAGCAAAGAAGACTTGGGAGAGAAGGGCATATTTGGGGGTTGTGCACAGCCCGGGGAGGCTGGAGGAAAGGGCGTGACAAGGGACATGGAGACATGGACGGGTGCCCTATCACTGAGGGAATTTGGACTTTCTCCTGAAGGCGACTGGAGCCACTGGTGAGTGACAATCAGAGGAGTGACAAAGTCCTATGTGTGCTTCATACAGATCTCTCCTATAGCCTGTGGGGGGTGGGATGAGGGCACCCACCGGAGTGGGGTGATCTTTGGGGAGCACTGCAGCAGTTCGTGTGGGGGAAGCTGAGGGCCCGACCAAGGTGGGGGCTGCAGAGCTGGAGGGGGTCAGACGGGTTCGAAAAGCATTCCTCCAGGAGCAAGGCGGAGGGAGAGCAGGGTCAGGTGGGCTCAGTGGCTCTCATGGGCTCCACGGGGGTCGGAAATGATGTAGAGACCACTTATCACTGCGACAGGTGTGACTCAGTCTCCCTCTGTCCAGGTGGGCCCCTAGGGTTTGTGTGAGGCCTCCCCGGAGGCAGCATGGACCGTCTGTCTCTCTTCTCTTGCAGCTGTGGATCCCTCCCGCCTTCGGCTGCCGCCCCGAGTATGACAACGGATTGGAGGAAATTGTCTTTGGCTTTGAACCCTGGATAATTGCGGTCAACCTGGCCATGCCATTTTCTATTTTCTACCGAATGCACGCAGCTGCCTCCCTCTTTGAGGTCTATTGTAAGATATAATCGATGTCTACATGAAAGACAGGCATGAGCGAACAAGAGAATTCACCGGAGCCACCTGGGAATGGCCAGGTTTGGCAAATATTGACTTTTACAATTGTGAGGTCTGCCGAGAAAGTCTGCCCGTTGTCTGCCATGATGGTTTCCTGTGGGCTGGATTGCCCATCACTCTGTATGAATGTAAACAAGTTGGATCAAATCAAGGAGGTGGCTGAAATCTGTCTTTGGTTAGTTAATTCCAATCACACCCAGGTTATTTTATCTCCTTCCACGTGAGATCCTCTGATTTAGAAGAATGTGATCCCAGGATGGGAGAAATGTTTATCCAGCTTGTTTTTTCTTACAAATCATTTTCTGTTTGCCATTTATCATGTTACTGCATACAACTTTTATTGACCCGCTATGTAGTATAATCACCCTTAAATTTTATCTTCCCCAGAGCTCGTGATATAGGTACGATCATGTTTAGTTTACATTGTACTTTCTAAATGTATTTAATTTTTGAACAAAGTCATTTTTATCCTTTTGATAGAAATTTGTGTATAGATTGATATAAAGACATATTTCTTACTGGAAATTTTGGCATATTTTCATTTTGTGATCATTTTGAACTTTAAAAAATCTACATTTTACTCTTTTCTATCTCTCACTATAAATACACACATGCTTTTTTTTTATATAGAAAATATGGACATTTCAGAAGAGTAGAAAGAACATAATCACTGAGTATGCCATTGTTCAATCACTTTTTAATATCTTGATATATTTCTTTTAGCCCTATGGATTCATAGGATTCTTTTCATTGTAATTATTGTTATATTTGCCAGTGCTGGTGAGACATCTTCAAGTTTGTATCCATTTTTCTCCCCACTTAACAATCTAGCATAAACCTTCCCCCTACATTGTTATAAATTCTTTCTAAATATCATTTAATACTGTATTACAGTCTACCAAGTGAATGGGCCGTAATTAGTTTCCTATTGTTGGGTTTAGTGTTCATAACTTTTTGTTTTTTATAATTGACTCTGTAAAAATCAACCATATTTGTAAAGCATTTCCTATATCTAAAATTGCTTCTTTTAGATATATACTTAAGATCAGAATACCTATTCCAAAGTTTATAAATATTTTAAAGCCTCTTAAGGAATACTGATATTTGGGAGCCTTTTGTATATGTTTTCCCATAATTATCTTAAAATTATGATTAGTTTACTTACTATAAATACTAATGTATCTTTTCATCTTACTATAAATACTAATGTGAGTATCTTTCCATCTGTGTGGGTTTTTTTTGACGGCACAAGCAATAGGACTTTAAGAAACACTGATATTTTTACATGACCCAAATACTTTGTTTTAGAATTTTTTTTTTTAAAGGGTAGATAGACTAAAAGTAAAACATCTATCATACCTTACATCTAGGGTGGTGGTTTTCAAACTAGGGGGATCTTGTCCCCTAGGGGACATATGGGAAAGTGCAGACATTTCGATTGTCACAATTAGGGGGTGTTACTGGCCTTCTTCAGTGGGCAGAGGCCTGGGATGCTGCTAAATACCCACAATGCGCTGGACTGCCCTCTCTGCAAAGGGTTGCCGGCCTCTGAATGTTAATAGTGCTGAGACTGAGAAATTGTGATCTAGAGGTAATTGCTGTTAATTTCTGGTACCTGAGGTGCCCGTTAGCACACTCACACAGATAGATTGTTTTTATATACACTGAGCTTGCGAGTAACATGCTTTTTTTTTTTTATCTTACTACACCAGCATGCTCCTTAACTATTTTAGGGTCCCCATGGCATTGATTCTCACATTAGTGTGCGTGAGACTCACCTAGGGAGCTGTTAGGAGTCCCGCCCTCCCAGCCCTCTCAGCTCCCCCTGGGCTGGAGGGAGGCCCAGGACCATGCTCATCAGGAAGCTGGACGTCAACTTGCCTTCCCACGTCATTCTCCACCGTGGGGACCGATGTCCTGGGCGCTCGAGTCATCAGGAAAATCTTACTCCCCTGCAGCAACCTTCTCCAGAAGGAGCCCGTGCATTTGGTAGCTTGAGCTCGCTCATCCCTGGCCCACGTCGAGCCAGGACTGAGACTCATGGGCACCATAGCCACGGCGAGGCAGAGTGGAAGGGCAGAGGCTGGACACCTGGGGTCACAATTAGCCCATGTGGCACCTGGGTGTGCATGTGAACAGGTGCCCTTTCCACAAGACTCTGGCACCAAACGCCACCAGCGTCTGCCTCATCGCCCACGCTTGGGGTCAAATGAGACTCTTTGTCCCTTCACAGCAAACGGCAGTCACGAACTCTAGCACTTACTCCAGTAAGTGCTCCTGCCAGGTCAAATGAGACTCTTTGTCCCTTCACAGCAAACGCCAGTCACGAACTCCAGTTGGAGTAAGTGCTCCTGCCGCCTGACCTTACTACGTGACCCTGCAGGTAGCAAAGCACCCCAGTACCCGTCTCCACCTCGAGTCCCAGCCCCTTGTAGACCTGGCGTGGTCAGCATCCCTACTCCACCCAAACGGACCACACCTACACAGCCAGTATGTTGTATGTTCGGGCAGTCACACCTTTCTAAAATCTCATTGTCTTTCTTCTCTATTATCATCTTTTAAAAAAGTCAATTTGATAAAAAAATATCCATCAAACAATTGCTTGAGGATGTGTGTCTAGAACAATCCATCAACTCGCAGAGCATTTCACTTTTCACCCAGTTATAAGATGCTACACGTGACTTAAAGTGGTGAAGAACAGGGCAGAAACGACCAGAAAACAGCTTGTTATTTATTCCGTCCTGAATGTACGAAGCCTTGCTGTGGACGAGCATGGCCGGCAGGGGACGCTGGTGTCCGTCCTCCTGAACCCTCACCGGCACTTCCAGGTCCCCTACGTGGTAGGCGGGCAGCAGCCTTGAAGGTAAGGAATGCGAGGATGGGAGCAAAGTACCCGACTGTGCTCCGCCCACAGCTCTGGACTCCTGCAGCGTGTGCCATGTGGCTGTCACAACTCCGCTGGCTTCTAGTCCACACCTCCAGCCCTCCTTCGCCTTTAAGGCACCAGAGGGCGCCTTAAGCCTGGTGGATAATGAAGAGTTCAGAAGAACCGGGGAGGGAGGTGCTCTGGTTTGCTGGCTGTGGACCGTGATGGGAGTGTGGCACGCATCTCCACAGCGGCTTGCAGGTGGGTTCTGCTCTCCTACTCGGATAGGGACGAACCAGCCGCCAGTGGCTTCTCCCCGCTGGGGCAGGAAGTGGAGACAGGGCTGACCCCCTGACAGCAGAAAGAGCCGCCTATGTGTCTCTGTCGGATGTTTCTGGAACGCCAGTTTTGGGTGACTGGTCTAAGCCAAGTGTAATAAGCCCACTCCACCTTTGCTGGAGACTGGTATGGAGGTTGGTAGGTGACGAGTTCTAGACCAGGTGTTGGATTTTACATTTTTGAAAGGTTATTTTTTAAAAAAATAGGTTATTTAAAAAGAGAATATGCTGCAGAGACCACACATGGCCCATCAGGCCCACAATATTTGCTACCTGGCTCTTTATAGAAAACTTTTGCCGAAAGAGATGAGGGGAGGTTTGCCTTCGTGTGCTCGTGGGAGGAAGCCCGGCTCGGAAGGCCTGTGGAAGGACACACGGAGCCCCCCCAAGACGTTACACCCCTGATCCCAGAACCCGTGACTGTTACCATGACGGTTAAGGGACTTTGCAGAGGGAATGAAGTCAGGGACCTTGGGATGGAGAGACGGTCCTGGATTGTCATGGTGGACTTGGCGTCCTCACAAGTGTCCTTACGGGAGGGAGACTGGACTGCAGAAGAGGAGGACGCAGTGTGACCCCAGAGGCAGAGGCTGGAGCGACGTGGGCCATAAGCCCGGGAAGCCACCAGGAGCCAGAGGAGTGAGGGACCGGCTCCCCCGCTCCGGAGCCGCCACTGGCACCTTGACCTCAGTGCCGTGAGGCTCACTTTTGGCTTCTCGCCTCCGGAGCTGAAGGATAACAGTGTCGTTTCAAGCCATTGAAACACATCGCTACAAACTTATTCCCAGATATCTCGGCACCCCCTCCTCTCCCATGATACTTTGGTCTGTGCCACAAACACTGACCGGGCTCCTCCTGGCCAGGCTGACTCCAAGAGGCTGGGGCAACTTCGCCTCGGGCAGCTTGCCGGAGGCGGGAGGACGGTGAGCAAACAGCGAGTGAGCAGACCGCGACACTGCAGTGGACTTGAGAGCTGTCACAGAGGCGGGTGCCGTGCGCTGCGGGAGCCCGGGCACAGGGTGGCCGCCTCCTTGGCGTCTTGAGGAAGAGCCGCCGAGGTGGCCCATCGGCACTGGGCTTGAAAGGCGGAGAAGAGTGGGAAGGACATTCTAGGCAGAGGGGAGAGGGACAGCAAGGGCCCAAGACCTGAAAGCACTAGGCATGCTGGGAGCCACGCCGGTGGCGGGTGGGGTGGGATCGGCCGGGGAAGCCTCGGGTGGCAAGGGACGCGGCCGGAACCAGCGGGCCACCAGGAGCACAGGTGGCAAGAATGGGCACACCCGCCTACACACCACACCATCAAGGGCCACGCTGAGAAGCCTGGAGTTAACACGCCGATTTTTGTTGGTTGTGTTAATAAACACCCATGTGGGTCACAAGGAATCGTGGGGCGCGTTTAAGCTGGCGGAGGGCATGGCGTCTGTAGGAGGACCATCTTGGGGACAGAACGCCGCATGGAGAGGAGAGAAGACACCAAGACACTGACCCGTCAGGACCACTATGCAGGCGACGGGGACCTGGGTTGGGGGCAGCAGAGGGGATGGATAAAAAAGCTTGGCTGTCGAAGCCATTTTGGAACAATGAACCAATAACGGCTTCCGTTAACTGCAGACTGTGTGGATGATATCATTTGCTCACAATTCTTTTGGGTGTCCCCACCTTGCCGCAGCTTCGCTGAGGACAGGGCACAGTTCTTGCTTGTCTACGTGACCTGCTTTGGTCAGGGTGCATGAGCTGAGTTAACATATGCTCAGTCTCACCAGAAGCTCCAAGTATGTGCATAGTTGGGGCAGCCCTGTCGGCTCCTGCCTCGTACCCCGAGAAGAGCGAGCCCAGGGAAGCCACTGGCCTGGGAATGAAAGACTCGAAGGGCAAACTGAACTGGACCCCCAGTTCAGGGCGAAGCTTTCCCAGTTGATCACAGATCACTAGTGAGATATAAATGTTTGTTGTTTTAAGCCACTGAGATATAAGAGCTATCTGTTATGCCACATTACGTAACACAACCTGACTAGCACAGAGACTAATCATTTCCTAAGGACAGCAAGCCATTTATTCATAATATCTCTGAACCGTAAGTATTAATGTTACTGTTTTAAAGACGAGGAAACTTCATCTCATCAGAGAGATGAAGTAACTACTCCAAAAGTATTAATGTTACTGTTTTAAAGACGAGGAAACTGAAGCTCAGAGAGATTAACTACTCCAGGTGCCAGAGCTGGTAAGTTGGAGAGGAGGGACTTGAACCCAGGACTGTCTGACTTGCAAGCCCATTTTCCTTTAGTCCGCGTGGATGTGCTAACTTCCAGGATAGCTATTTTAAGCTGCTCGAAACGGCTGCTTTCAGCCTCCTGTGTTTCTGAGCTGGGGAGGAGGTGGGGATCCAGGGACTGACCTTTGGGTATGGAGAAGCCTCAGGTCATCATTAGTGGATGTGTGCTTGAGGTGGCTTTTCCAGCGACAGGGATGGATGCTGCTGATGGGTCATCTCAGCCTCTCTGCCTGGGCTCCGCTGAGCCACGCTGAGCACGTTGGCAGGGCCGGAACCTGGGGAGCTCAGGTGTATCCTGTTGCCAAGGAACCAAGCCTGTTTTAGTGTAAAACATGGTGGATTCTTGGAGAGCAGCCGCAGCCGCAGCCGCAGCAAACCCCAGCTGCGGTCCTATTGATTTAGTCATTTGTCTCAGTGAAACAAATCCAATTTAAAACACATCTTCGGAAAAAGTTGGATCGATGAGTTCAAACAGAAAAACGTTTGCCAACCAGATGAGGAAAAATCCCCGTGTGCTAGAACGTTCTAGGCAAGTCCTCTCGGTACAATTTTGCAGGAGCCGAGCACGTGAGAGGATCACTTCTTTGTCATCCGAAGGCGGGGCTCCAGCTGGGATAAGGTAAGCGATAAGGAGCTATGAGCCGTCTGGTTGGTTCGAGTCCACGCTGATGAGGCTGCTTCTTTGATTTTCAGTTGCTTTCCCTGCCCGGCTCTTCTGAAAGATGTGGGGAAAGAGCCTGGGCGAGAAAGAGCAGTCACTGCTTACACAGAACCGTTGTCCCCAGCAGACACACCACCCCAGGAGCACAGGAGAGACCCGAGCGAGCAGTCGGGCTGCGTGTTGTTACTTTGCGAGCATAAGGTCTTATTGAGAGAGAGAGAACTTCGGATAATGGAGGGAACCGTCTCAGAGGGCTGAAGACCTATCCTTTCACACCTGCGGCTTCGTGCCCCTGAGCCTTTGCACGTGCCGTTCCTTCTGTTAGGACCGGCCCTCCGCCTGGAATGCTGGGAGCGTCCTCTCTTCTGTGCAGCCTTCCCTGCGCTGCCCGCCCAGACGGGCGGTCCAGCCCCGTTCTCACGCCACCACTGAACCTGGGTTGTTCCCTGCTCTAGGCCAGGCTTTATCAGTTGCAGGTGATGACTGAGACCCAACTCAGACACGCGTTAGCAAAGGGTGATTTTCTGGCTCTGTCACTGCAACGACCAGGGTTACGACTGGATCCAGAGGCTCAAAGATGGCACTTTTTCTCTTATATGACACAGTTGCTTGACTTGAGAAGTTCTTTGTCTAGAGGAGCAAACGGCCACGAACAGTAACGAATGGTAGCAACGTGGTGTCACGGCCGCCGCAGCACAAGCCGACCCGGGGCTCCTGGAGCGCGGGACGCCCACTCAGCCCAGAAGGGGCGGCTGGGCCCAGGGCGCAGCGTCCCCCGGTGCTCAGGCGCCACCCAGCTTACGAGCCATGATCTAAAACTCCCCTTAGCTTCCCACCCACTGCCCTACAGATCCTGCTTCTCTCACGCCGCCTCCCCAGGCGTTTAGTCCCTCCCCTCCTTTCTCCTTCTGCTCTTTATTAGGAAGATGCATGGTCTTCTGTCGGGGGACCAGCTCTTCCGCCTCCAGCCTCTTCCGCCTGGACTAATGCTGGGAGCTTCCCGACTCTCATGCATCCAGTTCCCGACTCTCCACCACAAAAGCCAGGGCAGAAGCCTCCTCGGAGCGCAGCTGAGGGGGAGGCGCTGCTCAGAGCCACGTGCGGGAGCTGTGTGGGTCTCATCGCACTTACCTCTTAAACTACGATGGTTCACCCATTTCAAAGATGAGGAAACTGGGGCTCAGAGATGTCGAGTCAGTTGCTCGAGGTCCCACAGCTAGTAAGTGCCGCTTTCCGCTGGCCATGCCTTTCCTTCTCTCCATCTCCCCTTCTGTCCACGTAACGGTGATTTCAACCCAAGGACGGACCTCCGGACCTCCGCTGGGAGCCCTCCCTGCGTACCTCGTCTAGGTCAGCGTCCTCTGTTGTACACGTTCATGACCTGTGCACCTTTCGTTCCTAGCGCTTGGCACAGTTGTAAACATGCGTTTTTTTGGGGGGGGGGTGACTTTTGGGTTAAAGTCTATCTCTAGTACTAGACTAACCTGGAAGGGGAAGAGGGCAATATTTAATTTTTTATACACTTGTAATTTCAGGGAATAAACCAGCATTTGGGACATAAATAGGTGCTCAATAAATATTCGCTGAATAAAAGAATAAGGAACTGAAATTCAAACCCCTGTCTTGAAACCTCAAGTTCTTTTCTGACATCCTAAGTTGGTGTCCCCCAGGAGGACAAGATGGGATGGAGGTCATTCCAGAGCGAGGAACTACCATCTGACCATGAGGGAAATGAGTGTGTGTGTGTGTGTGTGTGTGTGTGTGTGTCTGTGTGTGTGTCTGTGTGGGGGGGGTGGGGGGGTAGTGGCTTGAATCTGGGCTGTATATGGAGGAAGAGGAGTAACAAGTAGGAGCAGTCAGCAAGGGCAGGATGATTAAACGCCTTAAAAGAACTTACATTGTCTAAGGATCAGGGGCCACAAGGAACTCCTGAGGGTTGTCCATCTGGGGAATGACGTGATCACAGTTAGGTCTGAGAAAGCTCATCCTGCCTGCCACTGAGCGGAGGCCGGACGGGGCAGTCACAGCAGCACATGGAGTGCCCTAACTTAGGCTGGTGTCGCCATAAAGCAGGTTGGGGAAGACACAGTCCCGGAGAGGAGTGGTCCAGCCCCTAGGAGATGGGGAGGGCTGGTATGTATGACTCTCCAGTCCTGGGCCCAGGCACCTGGACAGATGGTCTTGCCATCACCAGCAGCAGAAAGCGGGGCGAGGGGAGAAGGTTTGAGGGGCAAGGGCTGTCTAAGGCTGAGCTGGCTGAGCTGGAGAAGCTGAGACGCCGAGATGTTGCTCCGGGATGGCAGTGGCCCAGGGTGAATGGGGCCAGCGGGTCTGAGTGCAGAGACTAGCAGGGGGGGGGATGAGAGACCTCACAGCAGGTGTCAGATGGAACCGCGCCCCCCGCTGATGCCGCCTCCACTTCTCTCTGCGGTTGACTTCAGCTGAGCTTAAACGCTGGCGGAGCAGCCACCTGGTAGTTCGTAAACTGAACCTGTCCGCCGGGGAGGCGCAGTGAGGTCCTGGGAAACTGCTCCCCGTCCCCAGGGTCTTTCTATACCATTCTTCCTTCCTTTTTTTATTTTTAAAATATTGGGCTTTGGGTCATCCATTCAAGCCTCGGTTTCCTCTTCTGTCAAGCACTGAGAAATTAATCCAGCCTTTTTAAAGTTTAAAAAGAGAAAGACTGTGCAGCAGGGGGGAGGCTCCCAGCTGCGGGGGTCCCCTTCCTCCTGCCTTTCTGGGTTCATCCCAAATTACTCCCCCGAGGACAGATGGCTCTAGGATTGGGGGCGGGGTGAGGGAGAGGACTTTCCCAAGAGGCCGGGTGAAGCCCCCATCCTAGTTTGAGCCCCTGGGGGGTGGGGTGGGGACACGTTCCCAGGAGACACCGCCTCTGAGCACCTTCCCCAGATGGCTTCCCTGAACCCTTACCCACGGTGGAGGGGTATGGATCAGTACCCCGATTCGTGGCTGAGGAAAGCAAGGACCAGTGAAGTTAAGTAGCGTGCCAAAGGTCACACGGCCAGGAATAAAGTCGCACCTGGGACTCGGGTCTGTGGGAAATGCAGAGTCGCCGCGTTTGCCCGACGAACGCTCCTTCCGGGTCTGGAAGCCAGTGCGTCCCCGCCGCCCCAGCCCTACCGCACCGGCCTGTTCCCCAGACGCGGCCAGGGCCGGGGCCCCAGGACTGGACCAGACGCCTCTTCGCCTTCCCGGGGCGCGTTCTCGCCGCCGCGGGGTGAGAGTCTGGCACTGG
>NW_006441953.1:29011357-29024782 GCF_000325575.1 Pteropus alecto | reverse complement strand
GGCAGCTGCCGCCGGCTCCGGGAGGCGCCGAGGGGGGCGCCGAGGGGGCGGCGCCGCTGGGGCCCGCGCAGGTGGTCACCGCCGGCCTCCTGACGCTGCTCATCGTCTGGACCCTGGTGGGCAACGTGCTGGTGTGCGCGGCCATCGTGCGAAGCCGCCACTTACGTGCCAGGATGACCAACCTTTTCATCGCGTCTCTGGCCGTGTCTGACCTCTTTGTGGCGCTACTGGTCATGCCCTGGAAGGCGGTCGCCGAGGTGGCCGGTTACTGGCCCTTTGGGGCCTTCTGCGATGTCTGGGTGGCCTTTGACATCATGTGCTCCACCGCCTCCATCCTGAACCTGTGTGTCATCAGCGTGGATCGCTACTGGGCGATTTCTAGGCCTTTTTGCTACCAGCGCAAGATGACCCAGCATGTGGCCTTGGTCATGGTGGGTCTGGCCTGGACCTTGTCCATTCTCATCTCCTTCATCCCAGTCCAGCTCCACTGGCACAGGGACAAGGTAGGCTCCTGGGACGGGGTGGACCCGCCATCCAACCTGGCCAACCGGACGCCCTGGGAGGAAGCCGGAGAGCCGGAAGTGATGGCCGAGAACTGTGACTCCAGCCTGAACCGAATTTACGCAATCTCCTCCTCGCTCATCAGCTTCTACATCCCGGTGGCCATCATGATCGTGACCTACACGCGCATCTACCGCATCGCCCAGGTGCAGATCCGCAGGATTTCCTCCCTGGAGCGGGCGGCGGAGCATGCGCAGAGCTGCCGGCGCCGCGTGGCCGGTGCGCCCACCAGCCTGCGGGCATCCATCAAGAAGGAGACCAAGGTCCTCAAGACCCTGTCGGTGATCATGGGGGTCTTCGTGTGCTCCTGGCTGCCCTTCTTCATCCTTAACTGCATGGTCCCCTTCTGCAGCGGACGCCCTGAGGGCCCTCGCGCCGGCTTCCCGTGCGTCAGCGAGACCACCTTCAACGTCTTCGTCTGGTTCGGCTGGGCCAACTCCTCGCTCAACCCCATCATCTACGCCTTCAATGCTGACTTCCGGGAGATGTTTACCCAGCTGCTGGGGTGCAGCCAGCTCTGCTCGCGCACCCGAGTGGAGACAGTGAACATCAGCAATGAGGTCATCTCCTACAACGAGGACACGGCCTTCCACAAGAACATCGCCGCCACCTACATCCACATGATCCCCAACGCCGTAACCCCCGGGGACGCAGAGTTGGACAAGGAGGAGAGCCCTTTCCATCGCACGCCCCAGATCTCTCAGACGTCCCCAGATGGTGACCCTGCTGCCCAGTCGGCCGGGGATCTGGACTGTGAGGGGGAGGTGTCATTAGGTAAAATCACACCTTTCACCCCAAGTGGACTCGGTTAAACCGTGTAAGAAATGCTCCTCACTGAACCGTGTAAGCGCACGGACTTTAAGAAGCATGCGAAACACACACGCAAACACATTTCCAGTGCTGCACAGTGTATCATTTTTCCTCTGTCTCTGTCTAGTAGGTTTTGGGTTTAGAAATCTTAGGTGACTGGCTTGTGGTTGAAAGAATTGGCAGAGGAGATTGGAACAAACTCAGTCAAATATACCCCAGTCTGGCTAAGGAAGGAGGTGATATTTAGTCCTTAAAAAAACAAACAAACAAAAAAAAACGGAACTTGGTCTTTAAAAAATATACCCTCCCTTCCCCTTTTAACAAATGGATTGCTCAGTGACTTGAGTTTGGCTTGATTTTTAAAGGACGAGCTCAATGTGTGTGTACTGCAATGGGGGTGCGCAGCTCTCCTGTATCTTGCTGCCTGTGGCCCCGTGTTCATGCGGTTTCTGCTTTATGTCTTTACTACAGCTGAGGAATTCTTCCTGACTTGTTCTGGTGTCTAATAAACACAAATCATGTGTGTTATGGGGTGATTCTCTTTGCTTTGCCAGACTGTTTTGAGGATGACTCCTGGAGAAACCATGAGCGCGTCCTTTCAAAGCAGGAAAGATTTTCCTTACAGTTTGGCCTTAAAGATGCACACAAGGTAAGGGATCTTGAAGAGCTTCCAATTTTTCAGCTTTTTAAAGACTTAGATACACACATCTTGCGTCTGTGCTGAAAACTAGCTTCAATGCCACGGCATCAAATATGAATGTCTCAAGCCTGGAATTCTAAATTTTTTCTGATTTGGAATCTTCTTTTAAAAATATCATACCATAAATTGAGTCTCCCGATTCCTAGACAGATGCTATTAGTTCAGTGAGAAGATCATGTAGAATAATGGCTAGATCTTTCTCAACCTCAAATCTATAGTATTTTAAAGTTATGTGGATTTTCATCAACCATGCTTTCCAAAAGGCTTTGAGATGTGTGAGTTGATATGCTTTATGAAACAAATCCCATTTTTAAATAGGCATTTACATTTGTAGACAACAGGAAATGAGAGACTGCATTTCCACGATAATGTAAGAGCCAGAGATGAAATTTGAATGAACTTGAAATTGGAAAATCTGTCGCTTGAGATGCTCCACAAAACAAAGCCCAATGAATTCCAGTGCTTTTGCTTTTCCTCTCTGCAGTCTGCACAGTGAAGGGCAGCGTTTTCTTCCAGAACCATTCCAGTCGAGAGCGTATTATTACCATTAGATCTAAATGTGAGCGTGGTTATTGGAAGCAAATGAAACGTGAATATGTAATTTCTTACAGTCAGTCCCTACTTTGAAGCAGGCTCATCAAGGACAGTTTAATCCACTTTGGCCTCTTTACGGATAATTTTGTTGTCAGTCTACTGAACAGCCATGTCTCGTTCACTGCAAAACGTGCAGTGCCTGGCCCATATTGCTTAATAAATATTTGTCGAATGAATAACTGACTATTTTTGGAGCCGTGAGATTGAAAGCAAATCTTATTTGGTACATTAATTTTCAATCTGATTTACTCAAACCAGTATTGAAATCTGAGGTCTGTGTTTAGTTTATGATCTCCTGTGAACTGATAGCTAAGTGGACCATTTGGAAATTTTTAGAGGCAATGAAAATGCCTTGCTCTGTTTCAGGAGGTGGCAGGCTGTGTGGCCTCGAATAAGTCAGTTAACCTCTCTGGGCCTCACTTTCCGTCTGCATCTGTAAACCAAAAGTCTTAAACACCAGAGCAGTTTTCCAAATCGTGCTTCACGATGCCGATGTCCACGGGTGGGGTCTCGGGTGCAGTAAGTTTGGCAAACCTAGGGCTCCTTGGAGCTTTTCTTAGGCATTGTGAGTCCTCAAGCAGCAGAGAATTCTGCATCGTTTCCCAGTGCCTTTGACCTTGTGGATCCTTGTTTAGTGGAATTCCTTATTCTCAGCTCTCTGGTACCACAGTGGCAGAGAACACAGTTCGAGAAACTCCAATTGAGCTGGAAATCTCTAAAATGCAGCTGTTCTATTCTAAAGGGCCGGCTTCTAGAAGCAAAATCTTTTGTGGCAAACGTTATTCTAGGCCCCAGTTCAAACAATTTCTGCGTCAGGAAAGCACGGGTTATGTGAAGACTTTGGACACCCCTTCTACAAAAGACCATTCAAGTATTTATGCCTATGACAAGCCAGGCAGCGTCCTAGGAATATAGACACTGTCGAATGCTCTGATGTCTTGGAACTTCTATTTCAGTGGGAGAGAGACAGGCAGACAGACCCTACCGTACGGGGCTGGACTGCAGTGCGCTGTGCTGTAGAGACTTCGATATGTCATGTCAGGCAGTGACATGAGGGAATGGCAAGTGCACTTGCACTTGGGACTGTGCTTGGCATGCTGGGAGAAGAGAAGGTGGCCCATATGGCTGGAGGGCTAGGACAGGTTAATGCTGATAACAGTCTGGGCACCCTAGGGACACCTGTGCTGAGTACTCATGTGCTAGTCCAGCTAATGCTCCCAGCCCTGAGAGGCAGGCACTTTTAAGGCACGAAGAGGCTAAATAACTAGCTCATGGTCACGTAGCTCATGAGCAGCCGAGCTACACTTGAACCCCACGCAGTCTGGCTGTGGAGTCTTCAATCTAAACAGCCCTGTAGTGGTGAGAGGGGCTGCCAGGGCATCCCAGTCAGCAAGTGACCAGCATAGTCCCGGTTCATTTGTTAATTACCTGGTTAGCTGAAGCAGTCCTCTGACCATCTGCAAGACCGCCTTCCTGTGCACCTGCTCTGAGCACGCCTTCGTGTTTGGAGGGCAGGCAGCAGAGGGCAGTGGGAAAAAAAAGGCCCTTCTGTGGATGGCCACGTGCTTTCTTGATTCTTATCTAATCCTCACATGAACCTCATGTGCTTTTATTTTCCCATTTTATAGATGAGGACACTGAGGCACAGAGGTGTTAACTCTTGTCCACAGTCATATGACCAGTCAGTGGTGAAATGAGGGTTTACACCTAGGCCAGTGGTTCTCAAATGGGGTGATTTTGTCCCCCAGGGGACATCTGGCCAGGTCTGGAGACATTTTTGGTTGTCATAATGGGGTGCAAGGCGTTCCTGCCATCTAATGGGATGCTGCCAACCACCCTACAGAGCAGTGGGCGGCCCCACAACAATTGACCATCTGACCCTGACCCCAACTGATGGACTCCAGGTTCCAGCTCCTGTCCACGAAGCCACACTGCCCAGGCTTTGAAACTCCGCAGCCCCGAGTCCAAATGTTAGCTCCCACCGTTCGTTAGGTGTCTGAATTTGGGCAGCCCTTCTAGCTTCATTCAGTCTCCCTATCTGACACATGGTTACATCGACCCCAAAGCTTCAGGTGAGGATTAAATGAGTGTGTATAACATGGAGATTATTTTTGTGTAGTTCTCTTTTATTTACTTTTCTTCGGTTCTGGTTTGTGTTCCTTTCTTTTCTCCCTTTTAAAAGGACTCTATGGCTTCGTACATTTAAGAAGACCTTGAGGCTCCTAGCCTGGGTTGAAGTACATTGTCCTTGAAGCTAACGGCCATGAGAGCTGAGACTCGTTCTGTTTTGCCCCCAACTGTCTTCTCAGCCTTGAATAGTGGCTGGCACCAAGTAGTGCTCACCAAATGTCAACATCTGTCTCCACCTCGATGTCTTACACACACACACACACACACACACACACACACACACACACACACACGTGTCTTAGGTGCTACAACTGAGTGAGTAACTGGGGGCACCTGGAAGAATGTCCCTAAATTTGGGTTTGTCTGGTGTTTTCTCCCGAGGAGATTGTGCCATGCCCTTTGGGCAGGAATGTCACAGAAGCGATGCTGAGTATCCTACTGGGGGGCATGTGCCGTCGGTGAATCCATCGCTAGCGATTTCGGCTTTGATCGTGGGGTTAGAGTGGTGTCCACTTGGAAATTACTATTTTACTCTGTGTAATTAATAAGTATCCTTTGAGGCTATGAAAATATCTTATTATTTCTCAAACCTTCTCCCACTGATTTTAACACCGATTCATGATCCTTCCCTGAATCCATTATTATTATGGTTGGCAATGGTGTTTTTTTTTTTTTTTTAATTCTATCATCTTTTTATTGTTGGTTTTCAACTGTAAAGAAGGGTGTTTATTACTTTATAGCAGTGCAGACTCTTGGATTCCTAATTTTTTTCAATAGGTTATAATTCTTTACTCCGTATTTATTATGATGTCAGAATTATCCCAGATTTGGCCAGTTGGAGTCCTTTCAAATTGGCTTCTGTGTCCTCATTATTCTTTGAGTAGTTTGCTGGGTTTTTTCTTAATTAATTTTTTTTTTTGCACAAAATATTTTAGATTCCTCTTGTCTATTCTCTGCCTAAGCCCTGGAATCAGCCATTTCTCCAAGGAACAATTTTTCCTTTTAGCGGAGAATGGTATGTAGGAATCTAGATCTGGGGTGTTATTGCTGCTGGGGTGACATTGCTTCCAGGCCCTCTCCAAGGACAGAGCTGGGAAATAGATCTACATATACATACACACACGTACACTCACTCATATGTGCATGTGCACATATCCGTAAGCACCTACGTATATTTTTATGCCTAGCTATATACATGTATTAAGTCCCATGGATTCATTCAGATATTTTATGGACAGATTTTAAAATAATTACACCTTATCCAGATCCCGACTCTCTTAGTTTCTGAGACCTGGAAGTGAAAGGAATTAAGTTATCTGCCAACATTTTTTTTTCATGTTAAAGTAAGAGTAATAACTGTACTTATCTTGTAGTTTATTGGCAGATTTACGTGAGATGACGCACGTGGAATGTGTAAGGTTATGTGCACAGTGAGAATTCGAAAACGAACAGCTCTGTGATTGTGTCTCCAAGACCTGAGGGCACAGGGCGGGTCCCCTCTGTGTCCATGTGGCACAGAGACCAAGAGCCAGAGGCCGAGATTCAGGAGGGAGCTGGAATGAAACAGCAGCAAACCAGACCTGGCCACGCCTGGAGCAGGAAGGAACAGGACAGAATGTCAAGCTTGATGAGGCGATAAACGGTTGGAAGCAGGGGAGGAGTAAGAGGCGGCTTTTCCTGAGGTCCTGTGAGCCTCCCTGGAGCTCTAGACCAATCTGAGAAGGACTTAAGGGGACACGAGCATCCTCACTCACAAGCGGGGACAGAGCGGTCAAACTTTTGCTTCCACGCTGTCACGGGGATGTCATTGTGACATTCTCAGTCTGGGGCCTGGGGGGTGCACGTGTCCCATTTGTAGGATGTGAGCACAACGCTTAGTTATTTACAGCAGCGGGATGCAGGGGATGCACTTAAAACATTGTGTTCCTCCACGCTGTCACGGGGATGTCATTGTGACATTCTCGGTCTGGGGCCTGGGGATGCATGTGTCCCATTTGTAGGATGTGAGCACAATGCTTAGTTATTTACAGCAGCGGGACGCAGGGGACGCACTTAAAACATTGTGTTCTTTTCTCATCCAAGACTATCTCTGCTCTCAAAACTCTCAGGGAACTGGGGGACTTGGTGCTCCACAGTCTCTTCCACAGAAAAAAGGTGACAAGCAGCATTTCTTGGCCACAGACTTTGGGCCAGATGCCTTATATTCACTTTTCATGATAACACTGCAATATCCTTGTGAAGTAAGTACCGTTATTTTCACTTGAAAGATGAAAAGGAAGCTCAGAGAGGTTTGAGGATGTGTGTCAGTTCGTGCTTCTAGTAAGTGACAGAGCTGGGATTTGCAGACAGGACCGTGTTCACAGACTGACCATAGTCTGTCTCCCTAGAGAGTCTCTCTTTGGGCCTTTATACAATCTTTGGAGGGATTCGGACAGAAGGTCACCCCTTTATACACATCGCCCCATGGGTCTTCTCTGAGCTAAACATCTTGGGGGTGTGAGACCACTTCCCATCAGATCCGGTTGTACATTCTCTCTCCATTTCGGCCCTGTGCTCTTCCAACGCCCTCTAACGAGGGGGCAATTAGACCTCAGCGTCTCTACCGGGTGAGGTCGATTCAGCGTGAAGGGGGCCCCATCCTTCCACATTGCTGGGAAAGCGTGTCTAATATGGTTTGTCAGGGACAGCAAATATGTCCCAACTTGGATTCATCGGTGATGGCTGGCCAAAGTCTGTGATGAGGAAGACTCCATAGCTGCATCTCAGCCTGTGGAAACATGGGGCCTGATTGATTAAGGGTGTCTATAATGGGCTTGGGAGGTGAGGGATGTGGGTTATGTTCTAATAGTTTGCCATTCCGGGTCTACCAGTAGTCCTCAATTCCATCTACTTTGTAGAACCACTTGAGGATTAAAATATTAATGTCTGGGGCTCACTCCAAACCAGTTGAATCAGAATTTCTGAGGGATAGGGCCTAAGCGTTGGTATTTTAAAAAATCTGAATGTGTTTGAACGTGTAGCCACCATCAAGAAACACCGCTGGTTGACACTCTCAGTACGTGTGTTTCAAACTTATGTGCTCTGATTCAGTTATGCTTTTGCTGCAATATTCAATGGGCTCTCATTAGCAATGACTAGATCTAACAATATAGATCTCTAATTAGCTTGCATTATTCTTAGGTATTCTGCCACATAAACAAATTGGAATGGCCAGTCACTGCGGGAGATGATCTAAATAGCAAAACCTACTCAAACCTCTCGGCAGGTCCAGCTGAAAAGGTCTCATTGATGAAGAGCCAACGGGGTCCTGTTACTGAAGGGAAAGGAACCATGACCATGTGGGCCAAGCCATAGTATTTTGACTCTGAATTTTAGATTCCTCATTGGAATCTAAATGGTAAAATGGAATGTGGAACATGAGGACTACATAGTAAGTGTCTAATGACTATTTGCCGAATGAATTAGTGGAATAGAAAATTAAAACACTTGTCTTAAAAATGTAGGAAAAGAGAGAACGATATAGCAGTTATCCTATGCCTGCTATACCGTTGTAGGTCACGTGCTGTAGGGGGGATGACCTGTCTCCTTAGTCTCACGGGCCCAGAGATGGAGAGGAACTCTACTCTGAGCGAAGAGTTATGGTTTCTCAGGAGATCCCTCCAGCCCTGGGCCCGATTTGACAAATTCTGGACTTGGAGCTGATAAGCGAGGGGAGACTTTCAGGGATCTTGGGAGGGGATAAGTGTATTTTGCATGTAGGAGGGACACGGATCCCTGGGGGCCAGAGGACAGACTGCTCGCTGCTTCCTGGCATTCACTCCTGTGTCATTGCGTCCACTTAAGTGTGAACTGGACCGCGCGGTTTGCTTCTAATGACCAGAGTGATGATGTTCTCTGAGATCAGGTCACGAAAGGATGTTACTTCCATCTTGCCCACTTTTTCTTGCCCTCTCTCTTTCCCGTTCTGATGGGAGCCAGCTGCAACGGTGTGAGCTGTCCAGTGCAGAGGGCCGGTGGCAAGACGCTGAGGGGGGGCCTCTGGCCAACGGGCGGCAAGGCCTGCTGTTAGCCACGTGAATGAGCTCAGAGGTGAAGCTTCCTTTGGTCAAGCCTTCACCTAATCCTGCAGCCTGGGCCAACACCCTGATTGCAGCCTGTGAGAGACCTTGAGCCACAAGACCCAGTAAAGCGCCACCTGGGCTCCCGAAGCACAGAGACAGTTAGATTCTGGTCGTTTTAAGCTGCTGAGTGTTGCGCTAATTTGTCACCGAGTAATAGATAACTAATATAGAGGATGAGGGAGGGAGGAGCATCTTTTGAGCCTTCCACAATCTCCCAGATGCTTTGTGGACCTTTTCTCATTTCATCCTCCTGCCAACCTGGATGAAGAAATTGAAGTTCAGAGATGCAGGGTGAGGGCCAGGGGCGGGATTTGAAATCATGTCTGTTTGATCCTAAAACTTCTACCGACTTTTCTCGTCCCGCGTGCCAGCCAGGAGTTGTTCTCTGAGTTTCTCAAGTCAGTAATAGAACCAGTCACGCTCCTGCTAAAAAATTTGCATAAAACAAGCCATTATTGATGTCCCTATACTCAGCAAGCTGCTGTTGCTGACCCCTGTGACTCCCCAGCCAAACACATACCGGGACACCTATGCACACGTACTCCACATGTACACAGATGCCCACACAGTACACACATGCCCAAACCACACAAGCACATCAGCTCACAGATGCACACATGTGCACACACAAGCACACGCATGTGCCCTCACATACCCCTTTCTCCACTTTCCTTTACAATAGTCCAGACCTAAATAAGCAAATATTCAAAGAAGTTTTCTAGCCTGAACCGAAACGATCGGTACCGTTTTTCTTCTTTAGTAATTTTCCAGGTACTTCTAACAAATTCGAAATCTGGCTGGGGACTTCCGAAATCATTTCGTCCACCCCTTTCGTTGTGCAGATGTGGAAACCGAGGCCCAGAGAAGCTCAGGACTCGCCCCCAAGGCCCAGCGAGTTTGTATGAACTTGAATCCAGGTCTCCTGACTCCTGATCACTGCGTTTGAAGCTGCTGAGTGTTGAGATCATTCGTTACTGAGCACCAGAGAAGTGAGACCAGGGAAACGGGGAGAAGTACTGTGTGCCCCGTGTTGGGGGGCGGGGGAGGCTCCCTGTCCTCGGGCACCCGTTTCCAAAGGAGATCATGCGTGCGAAAATGTTCACACCCAACCGTTCTTTCCGTGTAAGAGACGTCGATGGCATTGATGCTTTCCCCACGGTATCTCTTGTTGAGATGGAACGTTGTTTAGTTGTTTGCGGATAAAATATAGGTGCTCAGGGGTTTTTAGGGTTCGGATGAATTCTGACTGAAAGAAATGTGGAGAATGTTAGCTTACAACTGACGACTCTTCACTCCTAGCAGGTGAAACAGCCTTTCCAAGGGCCAGGTTTTGTTTGCTTTTTGTTTTCATTTAAGAGAACAATCTTTTTTTTTTTTTTTGAAAGTGGCGGGAAGCCATTTTTCAAAGAAGAGCTAAAAAGGAAAAGAAGACTTTAAAAATGAACCAAAGACAAACTCAAAGGCACCAGGCCTTCATTCCTGCAAGCTCCTTTTGCAGGGAGAGAGGCTGTTAAAATAAAATCAAAAATTTAAGCGACCTCTCTGGTAAAATGATTTGGATATTTCAGGCAACAAAGAATGAACGTCAGATCAGGAAGCAGGAGATTTGAGTTCGAGTCCCAGCTGTGTGATTTTAAAGAAATGATTCATCGTCTCTGAGTTCGGGCCCCTCATCTTGAATAATGAAAACCATCATGCTTACATTACAGGATAATTATTAGCATAAAAATGCTTATTTACTAAAATTTACCCCATACCAGAATAAGTCACCCCAATTTTGAGCTAAAGGCAACAGAGACCCTGCGAGCACAAGAGAAACTCTGCTCCCCTCGCCCCTGCCCCAATCCCCCAACTTCCTAGAAGAATTGAATTACGGACCTTGCCCATAAGAAGAGATTATCAAAGGTAAGCTTTTTGACCTATCTCTATGGCAGGGCACACTACAGATTAATAATTATTCGTTCTTCCTACGTCCTAAGAATACCCTTCCTCTCCTCTGAAGCCCTAGCCCCTTACCTCATCCCTCGCTCAGAGTGTCACATACGCCTCATTTTCCCTTCCTGCCCCTGAACCTCCCGTGTATGTGGGGTTCCCATATGTATGCACATAATTCAAGTTGGTTATCTTCTCTCGTTAATGTGTCTCATATCAATTTAATTATCAGACCAGCCAAAGAACCTAGGAGGGTGGAGGAAAATTTCTTCCTCTCCCACAATCCTTAGCAGCAGCTTGCTGTGGTCTGAATGTCTGTGCGCCCCTAGATTTTATACGTTGAAGTCCTAACCCGCAAGGTGATGGTATCAGAAGGCGGGGCCCTTGGGACAGCGCCCTTGTGGAAGGTATCCGAGAGAGTCCCATCCCTCTACTGTGGGAGGTTACAGCTAAGGCTAGAGGATGGCTATCTTGGAAACACCAAGTCACCAGACACGGGACCAGCGGCACCTCCATCTCGGACTGGGAGGTGAGGAATGAATGTCTGTTGTTTACAAACCACCTCGTCTGTAGCGTTTTGTTCTAACAACTCGAATGGACCAAGACACAGCCCTGAGAGCAGGTTTGCTCATCTTGTCGCACAGCTGAAGATACTGAGGTTCAGGGAGGTTCTGCTCCTCACTTCGGGTCCCACAGCTATGAGGGGGGGCTTCAAACCCACGCCTGTCCGGCTTGATATCGCGCATGGTAAGAATGTGATGATAACAAGTTGCAAAACAAAACAAAAAATCAAGTCCACGAGTTCCAAGGACTTACTGATTGCCTACTCTGTGCCCCTGAGCTGGGAACCCAGAACTAAAGGCGGGTTAGCATCGTGGTCTCTGCTCCCACGGACCCGGCATCCTCTTTCATGGAGCCCGCGGTGGTTGGTCGGGAGGAAAGGGAGCCTGGCGGTGGTGGAAGGAGGGGATGATGCTTTCAGATTCGGCTCTGGACTCGTGTTTCAGGTGTATGTGGCCATCCGGGTAGGTGTATGGGGTTAGGATTAGAGCAGAGGTCTAGATTTGGGACCACCACCGCCAAAAATAATAGTCCATACGGATTGACAGCTTAATTTGTGCCGGATGCTCTGCCAAAGGGTTTCCAGGTAGTAACTGATTCCGTCCTCACGCTGATGCTGTGACGTAGCTGCTGTCATATGCCCGCTCTGCAGGGTGGTGGGTTACCTGCTTCTCAACCACATGTGGGCGAAAGCCAGGCACCTCAAGGAGAATAGTTCTCGCAAGTCCCAGGGTCTCCCTGCTCGCCGATTCGCAGATCACACTTGCTCCTCGAGCGCCCATGTCCCCTCTATTTCGAATCCCTCGTGCCTTTGTTTTGCTTCATGGGCATTCTTCTGGACTCTGGACATTTTTTGTGATGGTCGGGTTGCGGGGCCCTCCGGAAAATACCTTTGCATGCGATTAGGAGGGACTAAAGCCTTAATTCCTGATCAGAAAGACATCAGGAAAGGGTTTGCCACCGAGAATGCTGCCCTGGCATTGACCTGGTCCCCGCGTAGGTGCCACCACCCCCGTCCTGTTTCCCCGCACAGGTACAGGCCAGGTTCGTGTTCTCTGGCCCCAGAGGATCTCGGGGGCACAGGAAGGAGCGCCCTGAGTGGGGAAGCGATTTATTGGGTGCTTGCTATAGGCACAGGCTTCAAGCTAAACATTTTATAAACGTTAACTCATCTAATGTTCACAACCAATCCAGGCGACGAGTACAATTACTACTACCGCTTTGCAAATGGCAAGGTCAAGGACTGGAGAGGTTCAGTGACTTGCCTGCCCAAGGTCACACAGCGAGTGTGGCAGATCAGAGATTCAGACCCAGACAGTAAGGCTCTGTCCAGAGGCCACTCTCGCCACTTGGACACCTGCCTGTCCTGGCCACAGGGCTCCTGCTCCTGTGGGGGAGGGGGAAACTGCTCCTCTTCCTTTTTTGGTTCTTATGGCTCGTCCAACAATTTAAATAACATAAGGCAGATCAACAGAAGGGAAGTCAGATTTAATATATGTGCACAGGGAATTCATATAAGCACAGAGAATTACAGACAGTGTAATTTCCAAAGGCAAAGTGAGCTATGAGTATCATTTTGGACTAAGGAGAAGGAAGTGAGGCGGTCCACGGGCAGATGAAAAGAGTTAATGTTTAGTAAAAAATGTTCACTGGGCCATCCAGAAACAATGGGTCTCAGAGAGGACTTTGATAAAATGGGCTTGCTGGGTTCCTCATCGGCCTCGCCTAGTTCAGATTGGACTCTGGTTATCTATGGACACACCTTTTTGGTACAGGGAGGTCCTATTTTACATTCTCGCAGGCAGTTAGAGGGAAGGTCAAGGGTTCTTCCTGAAACTTCTGGGCCTCAGAAATAACAGGCTTAAAATAATCAGTATTCCAAAGAGGCATCTTTTGGGGTGGCAAACTCTGCTCACCCCGACTCCCTCAGGCCTGAGTCCTGGGGGCCAGGGGAGGGCCCTCAAATATCCCACCCGGGCACACCCATCCCTGTCCTTTCTTGAGCAGCCCCCGTCA
>NW_006441953.1:29006410-29011299 GCF_000325575.1 Pteropus alecto | reverse complement strand
ACCACCCCCATCTCCCAGAGCTGTGTGTGGCCTGCAGTTCTCATGACCATGGTCGGGGCTGGGGCTGGGGGTGGGGCTGGGTCATTTGGAGGCAGGAAGTGGAAAGGAATTACACGAGTGGGGTCCACACGTGAGTGGGGTCCAGCAGTGTGAACGTACATTCACGCTGCTGTGCGAGGACCAGCACCCCCCTCCACCGGGAATCTGCTGGCTGCCGCAGGTGCTGGGATTGCAGGGGCAGTGGGGTCCAGACCGTGCAGCGTCCGGGGGGGAGGAGGGATGCCTGATTCCGGTGGCACCAGGTTGAAAATCCTTGGTGTCGCAAGAGAGGCGAGAAACTGTAGAGGGAATTCCCAGAGGCGAGTTCTTATCTACATCAGGAAATAGGTCACAGGCAGGGTGGCGTTTGAAACAGCCCTTGAAAGCTTTGTGACATGAGGACAGGGGACAGGAGAGGGCAAAGCAGGGCAGGAAGGAGCAGCACGAGCGGAAGAGCACAGGGGACAGTGATCTCCACTCTTGATTGAAAGTGAAGATGTTTTGACTCTGGAAACTACATCGTAACCATAACTATATCGACGTTGGCAGATTTTCCCCTAGCAAGTAGTTTCTAGAGTAAAATTCACTGAGTCAATTAAATGCATTAATTATTTTCCTCTTGGGTGTAATTAAGGCACTTATGGGATTACTGTCTATTTTCTTTTTAAGAAAATCTTACTAAATTTATCTTTATTGAAACAATTTTTTTCTTCGAAAACATCACGGCGCAGATTTGATTTAGTGATCAGTTTCTTTCCTCTGCATCAAATTTCATCAATATCTTCTGCCATTGTGTTTCTTGAGTGGGGGAAAGCGAGTTATTTTTTAGCGATTTCCCATTTAAATTTGTGATTACCAGTTTTATTTTTCACTGACGATTTATATCAGCAATATTCATTATGATCAGATGAAAAACTAATCATTTGGATTTATCATTTAGCTGAGACATGAGAAAATTTTGAGCATTCCAGGATCGGTGTGTTGTCCTGGAGTGGCCAATTACACTGAAAATCCACTTCTTTCAAATACTACCCATCACGCTGAATATTGTGTATGCCTTGTTTATACTGTGGCTGGAGCAAATAGAAACACAGGGGTCAAAATGGAGGGGGTGAAAAATGTGGGCTTTTATTTAGGCTCAAGGGTCTGGAGAGAGAAAAACACAATGCAGTCCTCGGTGACATCCGTCACCAGTGGGCAGTAGGAGGCTTGGGTCTTCATAGGCGCCCTGGAAAAAATGCTCCAAGATTCCTCGTTGTAGCTTCATGAACTGACTAGCTCAGTCGTGGCCGAGGGTTCTTCTAATCCAGGCGGATGGTGTAATGAGTGGCTACAGGTAGGAGACAAGTGTGGTTTGGACTCCGGCTCAGCTACTCACTGACCGAGTCGCCCTGGGCAAGTCCCTTCGCTCTCTGACTCTTTGTTTTTGTATCTGAAAAACGGTGATAATATCTATTTCATGGGACGTTGAGCTGTTCGTGGCACTTAGTTCATGTGCTGTAGACCTGGGTTTTTCAGGAATTACTTAATTGCAGAGCAGGCTACATAAATGAAAGTCTTCCTGCTTCTCCTTCCTCTTCCTCCCCCATTATCTGAAAATCTATCTTTTTTGATGGGGTCCAGGACATGCTACCCCAAAATGTAGCCCTTTGGCACATTGAATACCTTAAGCCGAAGGAGTTTGGGAGTCACTGGGTGAGTCACTGTGGTGAGAACTGTCATCTAAACTTTTCTAAGCTTTACTAGGCATTAAGGTCACTCTGACCTCCCCCGGGCCTTCTTCCCTCAAAGCAGATCCGTCTCCCATACAAAGGTGTCCTCCCTATACCAGGAGGGTAGAAGGCATCCTTATCACCTGAGACAGGGAATCCAGGGCTGAGAAGCCTGTATAAACAAACCTTGCTATTTCTTCACCCAAATCCCCCTGTCAACTCTTCACACATTGAAGCCTTAGCACTGAAGACCTATCCTTTCACACCCGAAGCTTCGTGCCCTTGAGCCTTTGCACGCGCTGTTCCCTCTGTTAGGACCGCCCCTCCTCCTGGAATGCTGGGGGACTCCGTCCCTCTCTCCAGCCTTCCCCACGCTGCCCACCTAGACGGGCGGTCCAGCTCCTGTTCTCGCACCACTACCTAATACACCTTGTTTATGCCATGTGCAGGCGAGGGCTTTTTCAGCTGCAGTGGCAGCTGAAACTCAACTCAGACACATGTTGGCAAAGGGTGATTTACTGGCTTTTGTAACTGCAAAGACAGGGGAAGACAGCCATTCGCAAGCCCAAAAGAGAGGCCTCAGAAGGACCTGTCACTTCCAACACCTTGATCTTGGACTTCCAGCCTCCAGAACCGCAAGGCAACGAATTTATTGTTCACGCTGCCCAGCCTATGGTATTTTGTTACAGCAGCCTAGCAAACTAATACAGTCAGATACACTCCCTGTGGTTGGAGGTCTGCCAGCCTCATCCTCATGGTGCTACAATCAGCCAACATGACACAAACAGAGGCTTGGAAGGCACTTGCTAACTGGGCTTTGCTTGCTTGTTGCTTTTGGAAACCCACCTTTATCCACATAAATAAGACACATGGCTCAGTTACCCTATTGCTCCGCCTGGCACACCAGTGAAGCCTTCCTAGACTCACCTTTCAGCCAATCTCTTCTGACTGCAGATACAGAGCAAAGCCAGCCAAGGTCAGCCCAGAAGAACCTCCCACTGAGCGATAGACTCATGAGCCAAATAAGGCTCGGGAGTGGATTCTTGCAGCTATGGCTATGGCTGATCGAGGACAACTATAACCTAAGAGAGAAAAAGCCAGTTCAAGACGTGTTACTGAGCTAGTTACCACTATGGGTTCAACCCAACCAGAGACACTGTAGGAAGCTGTGTAGACTTTATGTCAGCATTATAATTCTGAGGGTCAGTGGCGCTCACCCACCATTGTTGAGAGTTGTTCCCACGGCGTTAACTCTCCCGAACTTCTGGGCGATGGGGCTGAGCCAGCCGAGGTAGAAGAATTGAGAGTCCAGACAGCCCTTGAGATGAGAAGCCATCAGTGCCCTTGGGAGCTGTCCTTTCTCATAGCAGCTGAAGTCAGAGGTGGGCCGAGAGGATGTGGGGAGAGTCTCAGTGACGACACGGTCAGTGCGATGACAGGAGGGGTCCGAGGTGGGAAGACGGCCTTCAGACAGTGGACTTGAGAGTGCTATGTGACCTGCCGACTATGACGCTTCGTAATGGTTGCTCTTCATCCTCCTCGGGGGATCACTGCGATGGTGAACATTTCAATCAGAGGACGAGCCAACACGACTCCAGCAGCCTGGCTGGGGAGCTGGGGGCTGTTCTTCGTTCCACTCAAACTGCTCACTGGAGGAGGCTGCCCGTTTTGCTAAGTGTGGCCGAGCTCCTGCTTTTGTAATGACGAGAGTTCTCAGCACGAGACAAGTGCTTACTAGACACGCTTATTGACTCAGGGACCAAATATTTTAAATGGCCATTCTGGTGGAGGTATAGGGATGTGTGCATCTATTTGATTAGAGACAGGGAGTTCACAGATTAAAGGTTTTAGGAGAAATGTTTCTTGCATATTTTTTTTTTAAACTAGAATTCAAAAGAATACATTTCAAAGAAGTGGTGGCCTATACTTACTAACAAAGTATGGAAAATGCATCGCCGTGGGGAGAGGGGCCCACACACCCCAGATGTTCTAGTCATCCCAGTCAAGGCCCCTCAGATGGTCAACCAGCCTCTAGCCGACACCACCTGGCCACAAATGCCTGACTTAATCCAGAGGACGCCACATGGATCCAAAGAGCTACCCAGTTTGTTCACCCACAGAACTGTGAGCGGAAAAATGACCGTTCTTTAAGCCACTAAATGTGGATGTGTTTTGTTCCACAGCAATGGATTACTAATCTATTGGGAAAGATAATCCCCCGCATTTGGTGGCGAAGCTGAGATGGCATAAGGCTGATGCGACTGAAGTTTGCCATCCTGAGAAACTCAAACGGAGACCAGCAGAACCAAGAAATGTCACAGAGTCAGAACCATGAATGATATTACTTAAGCCCCTGAAAGCAGCCAAGACCTAAGCTCGTTGCTTTTCCTAGACTTCCTAGTTAGCAAAAGAAAAACTTCTTTTAAATTTTTAAGCGAGTACGAGTTAGAATTTTATCACCTGAAACAGAAAGAGTACTAACTGATGTACATTCATCTGTGGGGTGTGTTCTGTGCCATCAGGTTTCAGGAGAATTTTCCTGGCTCAGTGATTTCTAATATCTTTAAATTTAGTTCCAGTATCTGTCAAAATTCCTCAGTTTCAAAAAATTGTCTTATTCATAATTAATTTATTCACCTAGCATCTCCCCACTTAGTACTCACTGTGTAAAGGGACTGGTATCTGCTGGAGATTTAGCAAGTAACACGACATACCCAGTGTCCCCAATCTCCGATCTAGGCTATTTAATTAGAACTGTCTTAAATTCCAAGAAGATAAATAAGTGGACATTTTGAGAGCGTGCATACCTTACTTTACAGTCTTGTGAGAACCAGAGGGGATCGCATGTGTGGCAACCCACACAGCTCCAACACGAAAAATATTTATTTTTATTTTCACTCACGAGATAAAACTATAAGCCCATTTCTGAACTCTCCGAAAATACCTTCTTGTAGATGTTCTTTTCTGCTTCATAATCTCACATGGAATGTGACACTCTCAATTTGCCAGATGGGGAGGTAGCGAGGAGCTGAGAAGTGCCTGCTCTAAATTCAACAGGCACACAGAGCGATGGAATGGCTGCAGGTTTGGGCTTCCAACATGCTTCTGAAATATCGCCTCTGTCTTCACCACCCCCAC
>NW_006441953.1:28996547-29006346 GCF_000325575.1 Pteropus alecto | reverse complement strand
TTACTTCTAAACTCTAGTTCTTGGCTGAGACAAACTGCAGTCTCCAAATGCTGTGATTTAATGAGAGGAAATTTACTTGACTTAATGTACAAATTTGCCAGGGGAAGTGCTTCTGATAAGGATAATTACATCCACAGCTTCGTGTAAATTACAGCAAATGTCTGAAACTGTGAGCAGCTGCCAAGTCTCTGTCACTCAGCGTGGCCTTCATCCTTCTGGGTTCACACCCAGCCAGGGAATGTTCAGTGGAGGAGAAATGAGGAGAAGCCTGATTATAATGATCTGACCTCCCAACATTTATTCAAGTAAGAAATAATATTAGGATAGGATGTTTTCTACATAGTCTTATGTGCAGCCACAGACAGAAGGTGTGGGGCGGGCTTGGTCCCAGGTGTGTTTAGGAAGTGGTGTTGGTGCCACACTCCTGATTTCTCAGCGTCTAGACCAAAACCACCAACCAGCCTGATCTCCTGCTCTTATTCCCATATCCAACCCTCATATTCAGGGTTCACTCTTCCCTGAATCTGCCATTCCCATGTCATTGGCTCTTTTGTCTCTAATCCCTTCATCTCTTCTTCTCAGTCTGATGAAATTCTAATCTGAGGCGCAGCTCACATGCTACCGCTCAGAACTGTCTACCCCACCCCAAGCCACGGTCACCCTCTCTTCAGGGGTTCCATGCCATCCTGTTCGCATCTTCATTATGGTATGTATTTATTCAGTAAATATGGAATGAACACTTAGCAGGAACAAGGAGTCCTGAGATGAATCAGTCATTTCTCATAGGAATGAGAAACACACACATCGCAGGAAGCATCCCAGCGGTAGGCGTGCCTCGGCATGGTCTTCAATGATGAGCGGAAGTTATCCAACTGAAGAGGAGAAAGACATTCTACACAGAGGGGCCACCGGGCTTGTGCTGGTCATCAGCGGTTTGTCTTCCCAAACATCTTCTCGGCCTCTTGAAGGAGGAGATCGGTTTCATCCATTTTTGGATCCTCATTACTTAGGATAGTTGTATAGTAGGTGCTCAACCTATGTTTGTGGGACGAATGAAGAAGACTTCACTCCAGAGGATGTTGATTCTGTTCCTGTTTTGGGGATGGGCTCTAAGCAGTGCTGCGTAACTCAGGGAATAATGAGAAAATGTAACTGAGAATAATGGGTCTGGATCAGCTATCTATCATGGTTTAATGAACCGTACTCCAACTTGTCAGTTTAAAGCAATGATAATTTATTATTTCTTGTGCTTCCGTGATGTGATTGGGTGATTCTTCTACTCCTTTCTCCTGCACTCACTCATACGGCTACATCAGCTGGAGGGGCTCCTGGGTCTGGACTTGGCTGAGACAGTGGAGACAGCTGGGCCTCTCCCTTTACGTGCTCTTTCATCCTCAAGGAGGCTAGATGATGACATTTTTAGAGAAAAAGCCCTAGAGCACAAGCGCTTATCAAGCTTCTGCTGTACCACATTTTTGGATGTCTCAGTGGTCAGAAAGTCCAGACTCAATGCAGTAGGGGATGACACAGGGCCAGGAGGCGTGGCTCACCAGGGCCATTAATGCTACAATCCACCACAGGTCAGTGGGTGTCAGGTTGTCACAGTGGAAGGGATCCATGTATGAGTGTGGAACACGTATATAGGGATACATACCAGAGTTATTGTTCTGGAGACAAGGGGCTGGGATCAAGTTTCTGAGTGAGGGTCAAGTTTCAAGTTTGCAGTGACAGGAAATGTATTAAGTGTGGCTGGACTTGGAGCTGAAAAAATAAAGTTTCGATTCAGTGAAATAAATCCAATAATATTTACTTCACAGGTTTTCTCCAGCATCATAGGCAGTAATGTGAAAGTACTTTGCAAATTTGAAAAGAGAAATTAGTACCGGTAGGCAGAAAGCCCAGGTCAGCACCACAGACAGCTCCCAGGCTACTGCAAAGCTGCTGCAAGCAGCTAATCCGCAGATGTGAACCCACCTGCAGGCACTGTGCCTCAGAGGAGCAACTTGCTGAGTGTCCGAAGAACTGGATTTGCTTCATAGATTCCTATTTGCCTTAGGGTCTTTCCTGTCACGACTGTGTATGAATTTTAAGGTTTAGTCATGAGTCAGAGAAACCCCAAATAAGAGTAGCTTAAACAAGACTCATAAGCAAAGGCCATGGCTAGGCGGTCCAAGGCTGTTATGGCAGCTCTGCTCCAGGAAGTCCGGGCCCAGGACCCTCATTACTCACGGCCCTGCCCCCTGAGGTCGCGGCCTTCAGCTTCGTGGTCTCGGGTGGGCGGCCAGTGCGCCATTCACTGCATCTGTGCTCTTTCGTTGGCCCCTCTCTCTAATCAAGGCAGTTTTCCTGGCGCCTAGAATGTACCAGAAAGAGACTAAAAGGTGTTGCATGTGTGCGATTAAGTCAGCACTCTTGGGATTCTGAAGACAGGAGGAAGAGAGAAGGTCTTCAAGATGTCTGCGAGGAGAAGCAGCCGAGACGTGTGATTTCGGGAGCGGCTCGTCAGGGTCGGGCCGCGTGTGAGTCATGTACAGGCACGCTTCGTCTTATTGTGCTTTGGGAGTACGGCATTTTTTTAACAAACCGAACGTTTGCGGCAACCCTGGGTCAGAGCAAGTCTATCGGTGCCGTTTTTCCTGGTGAAGATGCCGTGAAGACTGTTGAAACGACAACAAAGAATTTAGAATATTATAGAAACTCAGCTGACAATGCAGCAGCAGATTGGAGAGCAAGGACTCCAATTTTGAAAGAAGTTCTACGGTGGGTAAAATGCTATCGAACAGTATCACATGCTCGAAGAAATCATTTGTGAAAGGAAGAGTCAATCGTGTGGTAAACTGCATTGTTGTCTTATTTTAATAAGTTGCCACAGCCACCCCAGCCTTCGGCAACCCCCACCCCCACCAGTCAGCAGCCATCACCACTGAGGCCAAACCCGACACCAGCAGAAAGATTGCAACTCGCTGAAGGCTCAGATGATGGTTAGCAGTTTTTAACGATAAAATATTTTTTTAATTAAGGGATGTACATTGCTTTTTAAGACAATGCTATCGCACACTTAATAGACTAGGGTGTAAACATAACTTTTACATGCACTGGGAAACCAAAAAATTCGCCTGGCCCGCTTTATCATGATACTTTCTTTATTGTGACGCTGGCTTTATTGCGATGGTCTGGGACCACACCTGCAATAGCGTTAAGGTGTTGCTTCTTGCGCTTGTATGTCGCTTCTCTGGAGAGCCCTGTCTTTCCGAGAAGGCTCTTCAAGGATTGGCAAATATGAGGCACGTGTGTGACGCTCACTCCCGCACCTGTGACAGGCATCACTAATCGATCGCAGTGTTCTTTCCCACCGAGCTGAGGGGTCGCTCCAGAATCACTCTTGACATCTTTTCAGCCACACAGAGTTCAATGTGCAGTGCCTGCCTCAGCGACTGGAAAGTTACTTCTTACTTCTGCCTCTCTAGGTCTTCCACGTAGCGATCCTCTTTCCAGAGTTGGAGGTCTTGAGCCCCACGGGACAGCCTGGGAAAGGCAGAACCTGGAGGGTAGTGGGCTGGCATCAGCCTTGCCCGAGCCCGAGCCCCACAAGGCAGAGCCAAAGATTAGAAACGAGTATTTATTAGGTGATATGAAGAGTCTTTCCACTGAATTCTGAACACCTTTTCCCAAGACCAAAGCCAAGGGCCCACTGAGCATTCGGGACCCAGGCTGAGGGCAGCTCAAGGCTACTTACTGGAGCTGGGACTGTGACCCCAGCCAGCGCTTCCTACTCCATCGAGTCTTCTGTCAGATCATATTATGTTCCTTCGAGAAAGCATCCGAATGCCATTCCTCCAAGTTCATTCTGAAACCACGAACAAAGTCATGAAGAAGGCAGGCCTTCGATCTGTAGAGAAAAATGCTGGGTCTCCTGAAATGTGGAATGATTCCTTCCAGCTTCCGGAAGAGTTTGGGGGGTGCGATTCAGCTATAAATAAAGTCCAAATGGTTGCGACGTAAGATTAGTAAAGGTTTATTTTTAAATACTTCATAATATTAAATGTGTAGGGGGATCTTTGGTTGCCCGAAGACCATGTCTCTAGACAATCCTATCTTTGGCATAATTGTCCAGTGTGGAGGAGGCGTCTGGTTCAGGCCTTTGGTCTGTCTTATCCTCAGTTACAGCTAAGTCAATTTTCTCCTCTGGTGGGTATGCTCTGTTCCTTTTGGCAAACGCCTGGCTGATTTCTGCATGGGTTCTGTTTTTGGTCTCAGGCAGGACAAAATATAAATAGATAGCACCTGCGGAGCAGATTGCAGCAAAGGCCAGGAAACAGTAGGTGTCCAGACTTTTCTGTGGGGAGGCAGAGGCAAAAAACATCAAAGAGACAATCACTAAACTGGCCATGAAACCATCTCTGAACGGACTTTTTTTATAGTTCCCCATTCATAAACTAAAACTTCACGATAAAACTCCATGTGTGTGAAGCTGGCTCTATAGCCAAATGTGCCTTATTAATGTCTATATGAGGCGTCTCACCTGAGGCATGAATAAGTCAGCTTCAAACCCCAATAAAGATGAGGAAGTAGCAGTCCTTGTCTTTCTGAAAAGCAGGCATATAAAAATTCATCATGATAGCAGAATATACTACTACTGAACGTTATCTTATATTCATATTTACCTTTAACCACATTCTCTCTCCCCTCCCCACCCCCAAATACACACGAGAAAAGTGTAGTGTCAAAGGGTGGTGACATTCTCCAGTTCACAAGAAAAATACAGTGCATAGACCAGGCCAAGATAACACCATTTTTCTAACTTGCCAATGATGTAAACTCACTGATTGATAACTCTGATTCAGCTTTGTACAAATAAGAGAGACTAGGAAAAAGAGAAACGTTGAATGAATGTGATCGCTCTGTTGAATGTATCCTGCTTATAGCACTGAACTCCTGGACCAGAATGACCCTGCCAAGTGCACTAAACTTTGAACTTCTCGGTGACTTAGTCATCTCTGCAGCTCCTGTGCTTTGCACAATTCCTGGCTCACGCGGTTGCTCAATAAATGTTTGTTAAAGAAAAGACTTTATAGGTTCCAGCTATCAAGGCCGCGACTTTTTCATGCAGCAAACATTTATTGATCCAACGATAAGGTAACGCTGCCTTCGAATGATACTTCATAAGAAACAACATCTTCTTGATTTTAGTCAATCCCATGCTATTTGATTTGACGTTCATTTTTGGAGTATGAAATAGTGCATAAGAGCTTGACCTCCGGATCACACCCCAGATCCACCCTTTACTGAACCTGAGGCTCTCCGTGCCTCGGCTTCCATAGCTGTAAAATGTGGATTGTAACGGTACCGTAAGGATGAAGCGAGAGGTCCCCTTTAAAGTACGTGGAGCAGTTCTGGTGTCGTAAGTGTCCCCCACCTGGGAGAGCTTACCTCTGAAGGTGTGCGTCTTCCACTTGTCCACCAAGGTTCCAGGACCAGGATAGAGAGGAGAGGATGGGCTCCGCAGCCAGCTGGGTAGGATTCGAATCCTGGCTCCATTATGTACATGTTGCGTCAACACTTGAGATGTGCCATTTAAGACAGAACTTCAATCCACCAATTGAAGTCTCCTTGTCCCCTCAACATGGTGAGATGTATACCACATGTCGTTCTGAAGATGAGATATCTATCCAGCTTGGAGCTTGACATCTCCACCTGCATGCTGAATGGGCTTCTGACTTATCCAGCCCCAAAATGGAGGCTGCAAATCTGCTCCTGCTCCAGTCTTCCCCACCCCAGCTGATGGCACCTCCTTCTTCCCATTTGCAAAGACCACTCAGACACTTAGAGGCAAAAAAACCCCCAAGAGGTGGAGTCATCGGTCCAGTGTTTCGAGGCGAGTTGGTGCATGGACCGCCGTTTAAGGACGGATGGGAAGTCAGCGCCTTATACTCGGATTCTGCAAAGAGCTTTCAAAGGCGAGGCTGCTCTGCTTGGTGAGCGGAGAAGACCCAGACCCGCGGGACATTTCTAGGGGAAGCTGGACGGGAGCAGGGAGCTCACACGGCCTGTGTGCGTGGGGCTCCCAAGTCACTCTCACACGTCCACGTAAGACCTGGTGGGAGCCGCCCAGGGATCTCTGCAGCAGACACAGCCCTGTGGCTGCCCGATGGCATTTCAAGTCAACACGCCACATGTAGCGGCCAACACCACGCGCTCGTAGCCTGGCCCTCTCACGGGCCTGCCCTTCCCCCATCTCTTCTCAGAACCGGACGCCGCCCTCCTGCCCGCCCAAGACGGGCGCCTGAACTCACCTCTCACGACTCCTTCCCCCTCTGCCTGTTCTGCTGCTAAGTCCTGATGACTTGATCCGGAAACTTTTTCTTTTTTTTTAAATATACAACTTTAAAATTGAGATAGAATTTTACATATAGTAGCTTACACAGATCTTAAGTGCCCAGCTGAGAGAGTTTGGAGGAAGGTCTACCCCGTGTAAGTAACACCTAAATCGAGATGTCGAACTTTTCCCCCACTCCAGAAGGTTCCTGGTGCCTCCTCCCCCTGCCCTGCCGCAGCCCCCGACACACGGAGTTAACCGCTGTTCTGGCCTCTATCACCTTAGCACCCACTTCTCCTGCCCCTGCTGCAGAGCGATTCCCCCAGGCGGCCAGAATTCCTTTAAAAGCACGAAACGAAGCTTGTCTTAAAGCCAGGCAGCGGCTTTGCGGAGTCCTTGGGACAAACGCTCCTGTGTCCTTGCTGCCTCGGGGGGTTTGGCCTCGGCCCCCCGTCCTCCCTCGGCAGGACGTGTAGTCCGCGCAGACCCTCAGATGCCCGCCCCGTGACTGCTCAGGGCTTCTGTGGGCCTCCTCCTCCTCCTCCTCCTCCCGCCGGGCACCCCTCCCCACCCATACCTCCTTCCCCGGTCTCAGCTTGAAAGGTCCCTGCACTGCTCAGCCCAGTTAGGCCCGCGGTTTACCCGCTTCTGAGGAACACAAACTGCACCTGTTCCCATGAGGGCCACGTCTGTCCTTTCCACGACTGTTAGGGCAGGACTGTGCCCTGCCATGGGCTGCCCTGCCTCCAGGGCCCAGCAGGGTGCTGGCATCGCCGGCCGAGACTAGCGAGAGAAAGATGCTCTCACCCTCCCTTCAGACCCCAGGAGTAGCACCAGCCATCCCGAGAGGCCAGGGGCCGTGTCGGTGGCTTCGAGACCCCACTGCCCTAGAGCCGCATCGGCGTCCCCCTCACTTTGCAGAGGCATTTAAGAGACGACCCAATATTTTTCAAGTTGAAAACAACCATTTTCTCCCTTCCAGATTTTATTGAACTCAGAATTTTCTAACTCTCGTGGAAATAGCAGGCATGCTTCGCGTGCAATTTTCCCAGAACCAGTCAATATTGGTGCCAATGTCAGAGGCCGAGTGGCCTGCAGGCTTCTAGAACAAATGACTCAAAGGACAGACCGATTATGGCCACAGCAAGGCCCAGAGGACAAGGTAGCCTGCAGCTGAGGCCAGAGAGACAGAGCGACATTTATCTTCCAGGGGGCAGCCCACCCCACCCCACCCCTTCTAGAACTTTTTTAAATTAAATTTATTGGGGTGACCTTGGTTAAGAAAATTATATAGGGTTCGAGCGTACCGTTCTATAATAATACGGCATCGGTATCTTGCACTGTGTGTTCACCACCCAAAGTCAAATCCCTTCCGTCACCGTCTATTTGACCCCCTTGACCTTCTGCCAGAAAGGGGACAGGTGAGCGGGAGAGGGGGAGAAGGGGAAGGTGCGTTTTGAGAGACGACTCGTCCCGGACTGTCAGTTTGCAGCACTTAGCGTGGATGGTTCTTTCTGCTGTGTCTCTTCCTTCCAAGTGACCCCAAGACCACATGGTGGGAAACAAGCTTGAAGGGACCAACGGCGATCGTGGCAGCCATTGTTCCTGAGAGTCCGTGGGTGGACACTGAGCTCAAGCCTCGACTTCGATCTCTAATTCTTTTCAGAGCCTTGTTACGAAATGGGCTTAATTCTCTCGTTTTCTATACATGAGAATTCCAATTTGGAGAACAGTCAAAGTCAGACAGAACGTGACCAGCCTGCCCTTCACCCAAGTGCTCGGCGGCTCAGCCAGGATTCAAGGTCAGGCGGTCTGACCCCTGTCTGTGCAGTTTCTCCCATGTCCTGTTCGTGTCTAACATAGTGTCCGGCAGTTAAGGACAATAAAGGCCATGAACAACCACAGCAGCCACCATGTGCCTAACGACTCTGTCCTGAGCCTGGCCAGCGCTCCAGATGCTGCCCAAGCTGGGAGCCCCCAGACGCAGAGCCTGGCGGGGACGTGGGTGCAAGTAGAGACCCAGGGAGCACTGGGGGTGGCGGGGTTGCTGTGGGGACAGGGTGACCAACCGTGCATGGTTGCCTGGGACCAAGGGGCTTTCTGGGATATGGGACTCATGGGGATAGTCCAGGGCAAACCAGGATGTTAGTCACCTTAGACAGGGAAGGTGCTGTTGGTCGAACTGTGCTCCCCGAAAGATGTGTTGAAGTCCTAACCCCCGAGACCTGTGAATGTGGCATTGTTTGGAAAGAGTCTTTGCAGATGTGATCAAGTTAAGATGAGACCACACTGGATGATGGTGGGCCTGGAGTCCAATCATGGCGGCCTTATAACAGAGCCATGGAGAAACACGCACCGGGGGCGGCCACGTGATGACGGAGGCAGAGATCTGAATGAGTGGCCACGAGCCAAGGAACGCCGAAAACCACCGCCAGCTAAGAGAAGGGATGGGGACAGGTCCCTCCCTCACGGCCTCTGGACCGTCATGACGAAGTGCCACAAACTTAGTCGTTTGTAAAAACAGAAAAGTATTCTCTCCCAGTTTGTGGCACTTTGTCATGACCGTCCTCGGAACCTGAGACCGAAGGGGAAGTGTCTGACTGGAACCCAGTGCCGCTGCTGGGACCGCGGCCCAGAACGTCCTCCGGCACCGTCACGCGCTGCGGTACCCCCCAGGCTTCGAGGCCGAGCTCCGAGCCGACTCCGCGGCCGGAGGACCGCTCCCTCTCGTGAGAGCCGCTGCGGGTTTACGCTCGCCGCGTTGCGGGGCCTCTCACGCTCTGCCTGCCCGGACGGCCCCTTGGGTCCGTATCCGCCCCGTCTCCTACAGCCCGGCGCCCACCGAGGGCCGTGCGGGTCTTGTCGCCAGCATGTGCCCCGCCCCTCACACAGCACTGGGCATGTTGTAGACGCAGCGAGGGTTTATGGAATCCACGCGTGTGTGCACTTTGAAATCTCTGGTTTGGGGTTTGGATGTGGGTTCTCCTCTTCGGTAGCACCATGACCTTGGTCCTGCCATGACACTCAGTGTTATTTCCTATTTAACGTGACCAAGTGTGTCCCGTGCCCCACTGTGGGTCCTTGACGGATGTTCGCTGCCACTGGCCATTCGCTCAGTGGCGGCCAGGCCTTGTGCCACTCAGATGGACACTGTGCAGCCTACGCAGGCCCTGGTGGCCTTGTTCTGGGGACCAACACAGAAGTTCGTACTCAGAGCCCCAGTGTCTGGGCCCGTGGCGGGAGCGTGCTCTAAGGACTGGGCTGTCACGATGGACTCACCTGCCCTCTCGGGGCCTGAGACCCGTTTCTGGAAGACCGCAAGGGAAGACTCGAGGACCACCCCGCAGAGATGCGGTGAGGGGACTGGCGCTCCCTGGGGCTTTCCTTCCCGCACTGACCCTGCGGGTCCTCGTTCCTCCCGCTGGCCCCGTTTCTCACACAGCAGCCCCGCCCCGCCGGCTCCCACGCCCTGCACACCGGCCC
>NW_006441953.1:28960571-28996525 GCF_000325575.1 Pteropus alecto | reverse complement strand
ACGTGCCCCGCGTCCTCCTGGGGCCTCCAGCCGGAAGCGAGCCCTTTGGAGCAAATGCCATCTCGGCCACGCGCTGCTATGGTGCCTGACTGGACACGGAACTTGTCTAACGGTGACGAGCGAAAATGACGAGGCTGAAGGTTTCGGAGTCTAACCGAGATTCCCCCGCCTGCCTTCCGCGATGGGAGGCTCGCTCCCTCTAGAGTGGCTCTTGGCATTTGGGGGAGGCTCCCAGAAGGCGCGGGCAGGAGAAACGGGGTTTCGGCCGAAGCGCGTTATTTCGCCCTTCCTGAGGCCGCCGGTGTGAGTTTCCAGCGCAGAGAGGATCGGCCTCTGCCCTACGAATCGCCCCTCACTCGACTCGGGGCTGCCGCATCGGAGGGGACCCCACGGGCCAGAGGCCCCGGGTCCGTCGTACCTGGACGAAGGGGAAGAGGAGCCCCACGGCGCAGTCGGACAGCCAGTTGACGGTGCCCGCGACGAGGAAGGCCGCCGGCCGCTGGGCCTGCTGGACAACGCGCCGGTCAGGACGAACGGGATGCCACCTGCGGTCAGACCAGGGCACGGAAGCCGTCACCCGCGAGGGCTGAGGGCCCGGCCGCCAGCAGGCTGCATGTGGCAGGGGCGTGCCCTCTCGGGAAGGGCCGGCCCTGCCGGTGTGAGTGACGCTTCTGTCGCGGGTGCTGGAGGTGCAGTCCCCGGCTCCGAAAGTCGTAAAGAGCACTTCTCTGACCTGGCCCAGCCAAACGAGTCACCGCCCTCTTGGCTCTCCAAACGCCCTCTGGATCAAGCTGGGATCTGCCACGACTGAGTAGTTTGTGTGTCGATTTGACTTACAAGGCAACTGACAATTACTGACTGTATTGTGGTAAGAATGTTTATATTTTAATCGCCACAATAACTGAGGCAGGTCGTAGCGGCCACATTCCCTGGGTGAAGACGCTGAAGCCCAGAGAGGTTGCTTGACTTAGCCAAGGCCACCCGGCTCCCGAGTAGCAGAGCCAGAACTCAGGCGTGGGACTCTGGCCTCCAATCTTAGCGTCCCCTGCTAATCCTTGCTTGAGAGAGGCAGGAAGCCACTGCTCAGCTGGCTGTCCTTTAGCCCTCCTTCTGCCCGCTGATGGGATGTGGGGGTGGTCCCACATCTCTGAGTCACCCTGGCCGTGGAGCGTTGCTCTGTGGAAGCGCCAGGATCACTGGGGTGACACAATTCTTTACTCAGAGAGACTGTCCTGTGCAATTGCAGAATGGGATGTTAATTACCCCTCGCCTCCTGGAGCCAGGGGGGCCCCCAGTTGCTGTGGCAACCCAGGCTGCTTCCACACATTTCTAAATGCTCACAGACATCATGCAAGCTCAGAACCTCTGACGTCTGCCCCGTCCCCTCCCCCACGACCCCCTCGGTGGGGTCAGGGTTGAGCCCTCTGCCCAGACACAGGCCCTGGGGCTCAGCGGTGACTGCCATGGTCTTGTCTGCACCTTCTCCCCCCGCCCCCAGCTCTGCCAATCAAACCCACACCGTGGCGTCCACAGCCAAGATGGGGTGGGGGGCGGACAGGAGCCCTTGAGGGGCCTTTATCAGTCTCGATGTGGAAGTCACTGGGCTGGAGCCACTCAATTCATCAACAGCAATGACTACTGACTGTGCTGGCACCAGTCCCACCGTGGTGGCAGAGAGTGACAATACCTCTACCCGCGTGGGACTCCTTCGTCTGGTGGGGGACCAAAGATGACTTGTTTATCGAAAAGGAAGTGGGTGAGTAAATAGATAATTACAGCATGCGAAAAGCTCTCTGGAGGAAATAAATGCTCAGAGCTCAGGACGCCGGGGATGTGGGGGGGGGGGTCTGTGTTACCGGTGGTCAGGGGAGGGCACTCGGGGGGTGATGGACGGTCCACATGTGGCTTGCAGGATGAGACACAGCTCGAGAAGATCTGAGGAAGATTCTGCTGGGCGGAGGGGTGGGAGGCCCTAGAAGGTGAAAGGTAGGGGTCAAGGTCTAGAACAGGGGCCGGTCTGGTCAGCTAGGGAGGGTAGAAAGGGAGGGGATGAGCTGGCAGGTGAGCAGGGCCGATCGGGTAGGAGAAGGCTTTGCGTCTGAAGAAAACCAATGAAGGGTTTGAGCAGGGGTTCAGGTGATGGATCTGCACTGTGCAGCGACCTCTGTTGCTTGGAGGAAGGACGGGCTAGTGCGGGGGAGGGTGCAGGAGCCCGCTGGGCGGGGCAGGAAGGGGGGATGGTTGTCTGGGGGTTGCTGATGGGAGCAACAAGGATTCAAAGAAGCGGCTGAATTCGAATATATCCACCCCATGGAGGCAAAACCTTCAGTGTGAGCACCGCAAATAACCACACTCATCCTCAAGTTCAACCAAGCGACCCAAGATCACAGAGGCAGGACCAACTCAAGCCTCTGTCTGTCCAGAGCTTTCACTGTGATGGCCTCACTCTGCTGCCAGCAAGTCTTGGGCTGTAATGCATCAGAAATGACACGGAATGAGCCATCGCTGGCTGGTGCTGGCTGAGCCCTCCAGGGCAGGCAGCGGCCCCATTTCTCCAGCATCCTTGACAGAGAAGAGATGCTCGATCGGTATTTCTTACTTGAATGAAACACTCAGAATTTGATTTTGAAAAGACTTGATGTGCTGTTTACCGCAAAGAAAGTGGACTCTCCATGTCTTGAAGGTACCTATCAAAATGTGTGAGAACAATGGTTACACATCGAAATGTGCTAAGTCCAGCCAGCAGGTCTGTAGGGCACATACCGTCACATGGTCAGATGTGTTTGGGTCACACGCCCAGGTGGTCCTTGCAGCTCAGATCAGGGAGCTGAACTGCTCGGGCCTGAAACGTGGCTGGCCCGTTACTGGCTGTATGACCCTGAGTCAGCACCTTCTCTCTCTGTGCAATGGGTAATACTCACGTAGGCTTTTGCTGAGGGTCAAAGGATTTAATGTGACACACACACATTGAAGATATTGTTATTTAGATGTGAGGAAAGAGGTGGGGAGTGAGGAGGAGGGGGACAGAGAGAGGGACAACAAAGGATTACCCGTCCCCACATGCCAGTAGTGCTGAGGTGGAGAAACCCTGTTCTAGAATTTTCTCCAGCGAGATAAATAATGGGAGGGCAGAAAGGAGGAAGTTAAACTCGTCAGGAACCTTCCGTGTGCCAGGCCGTGTGTGTGGCACTGATACGGTGGAGGCCGCTGGTCTCGGCAGCTGCGGAAAGCTAAGTGACTCGGCACGGACATTGCGAGTCACAGGAGGGGCAGCCCGATCTGACCCCAAGCCCACGCCTCTCCCTTGGTGCCGTGTGGCAGGGCAAGTTTCCTAGACTGCCCTTGAAGATCTGCCACCATAGGATGGGCGAGCCAGCCCAAGGTCCCCGCAGTCCAGCCGCTTGGCGGGACTGTGGCCCCAGCACCCAGGTTTGCCATCACGGCAGACAGAGCATCTCGCAGCACATGGCTTCTGGGGGAGAGGTTCTCACGCAGAGCCACAGGGGGCGGCCCCGGTCCTCGCTCTGATCCTGGCCGTGCTGCGTGGGGCCGGCTACTTACTGAGCCCCATTTCCCCACCTGGGCCCTGGGAGTGCCGATCCAACGGGGCGACGCACGTGAGAGCGGCCGCTGGCGCTGCCGTGTAGTCATCACCACTCTCGTCACTGCTGGGCAGCTGTCTGAGGACATCTGCGGCACCTTCCCGCAGCCGGTTATCCGCACGCAGCCCCAGCGACCTCTTGAAACGGGAAGCAGAGTGGGTCGGCTCTCTGATGAAAACCCTCCCGCGGTCTCCCGCGGCACTGAGCCCAACGGCCAAACCGGCGTGGCTTTGGGGGCTGGTGCCTTCAGCTCTGCCTTCAGCTCCCCTCTGCCCGCGGGTCCCCTGCGGCCCCTCTCCCCCTCGCTTTTCCTGCGTCTGCGGTGACACGTAGCCCCCGGCACGTGGTCACTGAGCTCGGCAAACACGGCCAGTCTGAGTGGAGATGCCCTCTAACTACACGCCGATTCCAGAGCTGTCATGAAAAAGCAATTTTAAATACCCATGAACGTGTCCTATGCAACGACCACATGTGGAAATGATACTGTTTTGGATCTATAAGGCTGAATATATTATTAATAGTAATTTTGCCTGTTTCTTTTGCACTTTTTTAAATGTGGCTGCTAGAAAATCTAAAATTCTGTGTATGGCTTGAATTATATTTCTACTGGGCAGCACTGTTCTAGAATGTTCCAGGAGGGCTCTTGCCTGTCATTCCCTCCACATGGGGGCTGTCCCGTAGACACCTGCGTGGCTCAGGTCCTGATTCGTGGAGATCTTTCTTCAAATCTCACCTGCCCAGAGAGGCCTCTCCCTACACCCTAAAGGGCACCTCTACCGTTCTGTTCTGTTACTCTTTGCTTCCTTATCTTGCTTCCCTCTGCCCCGTGGGACCTACAGGCCCTGGCTTGGTATTTCTGTGTATTTTTTGGCCCTGCCTCATGCCCCGTCTAGAAGCACAGGCTCCGCGGGGGCTGTTCTAGATGCTTATTCCAACATCTGGGACACCGATGGGCCCAGATAGGCCCTTACAGATGCCAGACACACAGAAATGAATACGACGGATAAAAATCATTAACAAAAGAAAAAGGGCCAAAGCATTTTGTCCCTTCCCTGTCCCTGGTCGTGGTGGGAGCTGGGAGGCCTCTTATTCCAGGACCTTCACTTTTAATCAGTTATGGGCTGAACCGTGTCCCCCACCCCCATCACCAAACTCCTATGTCGAAGGTCTAACTCCTGGCACTTCAAAATGTGACTGTATTTGGAGACCGGATCTTTAGAGAGGTGAGTAAGGTGATAAGGCCACATGGGTTGGCCCTAATGCAATATGCCTGGTGTCCGTGTAAGACGGGAGGTGAGGACACAGACACGCCATGGGTTGGCCCTAATGCAATATGCCTGGTGTCCTTGTAAGACAGGGAGATGAGGACACAGACACACAGACACACTCAGAAGGTGGGACGGCCATGTGGGGACACAGGAGAAGATGGCTGTCTATGCCAAAGAGAGGGCCTCAGAGGAACCAGCCCTGCCCACGCCTTGATCTTGGACTTCCAGCCCCCAGAATTATGAGAACACAATGCCTGTTGTTCACGCTCCCCGCCCCCCACCGCCCCCCAGACTGTGGTACTTTGCTATGGCGGCCCAAGGACACTACTGAGGACACGAGGCAGGGTCTGACCTGGCCCTGCCTACCTCTAAGCCCCCTCTGCTAACACCCACAGCTTCCCATGACACCACAAGCCACACGGACTACTCACCCACCTCCCAAACACAGCCGACCACCTCACGCGCTTTAGCCTCAGGAAAGGCCGTCATTGCCTGGAATGCCTCCCCACCCAAACATGTCCACATCTGAGCCCCCAGCACCTGCGCATATGTGACCTTAAGGGACGAAAGAGACTGTGCAGACGTGATTAAGTTAAGGATCTTGAGCTAGGGAGACTGTTCTGGGTTATCCTGTCCAGTGCAGGCGGGCCTGGTGTCGTCACGGGGTCATCGTAAAGGGAGGCAGGAGTCAGAGACGACAGAAGATGCTAGGTGTGGTTTTGAGGCCCGAGGAAGGGGCCATAAGCTGAGGACGGTGGGCGGCCTCTAAGTGGGAGAGGGAAGTGATGCCCCTGGGGCCAGAAGGAAGCGGCCCTGCCCACACCGGGCCGTAGCCCATCAGGGGAGCGGGAGAGGACATGGTGGTCTGTGACAGGAGCTGCAAGGAACTAACAGCCCCGCCCACCCCCAAGAACCACTTCCCCTTAAGTCCTCAAGGTGCAGACTGCAGGTGCGGCTTTCCATGTCCCCGGCCTCTCCAGCGGAGGTGACCGCTCCTTGTCTCACTGCCTGGGGAATAGGGTGTTGAAACAGAAGCTGCATTCGGCCCCAGAGCCCAGAAACCACAGAGGCGGAAACTCCGGGTTGCCACCTGCCCTGTGCTAGGAATGGGCGAGAAAGGAGGGGCGCGGGGAGGACTCATGGGGAGGAGGGAGGAGCTGTTGCCCAGGCGTGAGCCCACACAGGGGCGGGGTGCCCCACCAGCTCTGGAGGACGTGGATATCGCCGTATAGGGCAAAAGGTGTGCTCAAGTCCAGGATCTTGAGAGGAGGCGCTTATTCTCGATTATCGGCACGGGTCCTGACCACTGTCACGTGCGTCCTTGTGAAAAAGAAGCAGAGGGACCGTGGGGACAGACGCGTAGAGGAGAAGGCACCGTGAGCATCAAGAACCGACGTCACCGGGCCCATGCGGCTTATTCACAGCCCACACTCTAAGCCTCTCCACTCCCGTTTCTCATCGACCGACACGCCGGGGTGTCTTATTTCCCAAGCAAGACTGCAGAGAAGCAGCAGCAAAGCTTGAAAATGCGTGGCATTGAGACAGAAGAAATCACTGCTCAAACAGTCTTGCTGATAACAGGCAGGGAGGAAGGTGACCTAATATAATATAGGCCAAGCAGCTGCCATCTGCACCTATCCCGCACACACGGTTTCATGTGGTCCTCACGGCCGCTGTGCAGACCGAGTGTTATCATCCCCATTTTTCGTAACAGGACACGGAGGCCCAGCGACGACAGTACGATTGGCTTCTTCGCTTCAAGAAGGGAGGAATCCAGAGGGAGGAAGGTAACCCAAAGTCCAGAAGTACTGCCACCGTCCTTGGCATTCCAGAAGATTCAGGAAGCTTCAAGAACACTATGGCTTCCCTGCACCAGGTCTGACCCAAGGATTTGGTCGAAACCATGGCCTCCCTGCCCGCCTGTGCTTCTTACCTCCATTTCCTTCTTCCCCAACCGTTCAGGGACCTCCCCTGTGTCCTGTGGGCGACGGAGACACAGGGACCATGAACGTGGTCTCCATCCTCAAGGGTGGCATGCCACAGGGAGCAGGGCTGGCGGTGCAGGGGCCATCGTCACTGCCCCGGCCAGTGGATGATGGCTTGGCAACGAGGAGGTCCCTCTCGCAGGTAAGAGACTGAATGTTCTCACAAAGGTCTGGTTTTCATGCGAAGGACAAACTGCTCAGGAGGAAGGCAGTTGCATTAAACAAGTAATTTTAAGTGACAGGTCTAATTTCAGAGAAGGGAATTTGAAAGCTATTGTGAGAAGGAGGAAAAAAGCAATCCGACACAGAAAAGGAACTTTAAAATAACTAAATGCCGTTAAATAAAACTCTCGCTTGATTTCTGTAGTAGGCAAAGATCATTCATCAGCTCTTCAGCCAAAATGTACTGAACAATATCTAATGTTTGTTTAATACCGCGGTTCTCAACTGGGGCCAATTTGGACCCCAGAGGCCGTGTGGCAGTGTCTGGAGACATTTTTGATCATCACAGCTTGTGGGGCAGGCTGCTGTCATCGAGTGAGTGGAGGCCATGGATGCTGCAAAACGCCCTGCAGCACGGGGCAGCCCCCATGACAATGAACTTTCCAGCACCAGATGTGCATAGAGCTGAGGCTGAGGCACGCTGGCTGAGTACAAGGGACCTGGGTCTTAGAGACGGGCTGGCCAGACCTGGGCAGTGCTCTGGGGCAGGGCACTGGGCTCCAGGACGTGTGAGCCGGACAGCACAGCAAGTCCTTGGCGCCCGTAAGCCTCAGTTTCTTCATCTAGAAATTGGGGACGGCACCACCTTCGCTGCAGGACGTTGGGGACTGGAATAAAGTGATAAAGGTGGCGATGCTAGCAGTATTTACCACGGTCTTCAACTACAGACCATGTCCCCCCGAAAAGAATTTCTGGTAAAATTAAGGGAATGAAGCAAATTCTGAAGGGCGCTGAAAGGTTTTCGTCTGTGGGTGACGACTCTTGTCCTTGGTCTCGTGAATGATCTGGATTAAAAGGCAGCAGGGGCAGGAAGAGACAGCCGGGCTGTGATTTGTGCCTAACCATTGTTTGTCCCTTTGCGAAACAGAAGAAGTAAGGCTTGTCCCATTAGGTGCTCAGGGGTGACCTGGGGATGCCAGGCAATGACACACACGGGGATGATCTGAAGGAGCTTTGGGGACCTTCCTTGCTTGGGGCTTACGCACCGAGATCTTGTGGCCGGATGGATGGTGCTCAAAATCCCTTTCTACCATTCCTGGCTGTGTGACTTAGAGAAAGACTCTCAGTGTCTCGGCCTAACGGTGGTGCCGGAGTCACGGGGCTGCCACGGGCTCCGCTCCCCGCTCGCGATAAGTGTGAAACACGTGTGTGTGTTCGTCACTCCTAGGGCTGAGCAGACAGAGGCTGAGGAAGAGAAAGCGATGGCCCAGGTTTCCCACTGCAGGTCTGTGGTCACAGTGAGACAGAAAGCCAGGCCTCTGGGCCTTAGTCCAGAGCTCTGTGCTCTGTGTCAAGTTCAGCATGCTGAGCTGGCAGTGCCGCTCCTGACGAAAAGATTAAAAATAATCCTCGACACACTACGGATAGAAGGAAGTTACCCTGACATAATAAAAGGCCATATGTAATAAGCCCACAGGTAACGTCATACCCCATGGTGAAAAACTGAAAGCTTTTCCTCTAGGATCAGAAAGAGGCAAGGATGTCACCACTGTTCTTCGACGTAGCACTGGAAGTCCTAGCCACAGCAATCAGACAAGAAAAAGAAAAGGCATTTGAATCAGAAAGGAAGAAGCAAAATAATCACTGTTTGCGAATGGCATGATCTTATATGCAGAAAACCCCCAAAATGCCACACACACACACACACACACACACACACACACACACACACTGTTAGAAATACTAACCACATTCAGTTAAGTTACAGGATACACTATCATAAAAAATCAGTTGTTTCTATATACGAACCATGAACTATCAGAAAAGGAAATTTAAAAAAAAACAATTTACGATAATATCAAAAAGAATAAAATACTTGGGAATAAAGTTAGCTAAGGAGGTGAAAGACTTTTACACTTGAAAACTACAGAACGCTGAGGAAAGAAATTTAAAAACACACAAATAAACGGAAAGATGTTGCATGTTCAGGAATTGGAAGACTTAGTATTGTTAAAAGATCCATAGTACACAAAGCGATCTACAGATTCAATGCCATCCCCATAAAAATCCCAATGGCGTATTTACAGAAATAGAAAAAAACCCTAAAATTTACATGGAACCACAAAAGCAACAAATAGCCAAAACAATCTCGAGAAAGAACAAAATTGGAGACATCGCACTCCTTGATTTCAAAACGCATTACAAAGCTACAGCCGTTAAAACAGTGTGTATACAGACAGGTATACAGACTAATGGAACAGAACAGAGGGCCTAGAAAGAAACCTGTGCGTGTATGGTCAACCGATCTTTGACAAGGAAGCCAAGAATAGTCAATGGGGGGAAAATAGTCCTTTTGACAAATGATGGTGGGAAAACTGGATATCCATAAACAAAAGAATAAAATTGGACCTTTATTTGCATTCAAAATGGATTAGAGACTTAATCATAAGACCTGAAACTGTTAAACTCCTAGAAAAAACACAGGGAAAAAAATTCATGAATTGGTCTTGGCAATAATTTTTTGGATATGACACCAAAAGCAAAAACACACAAGTGGGACTATGTCAAACTGAAAAGCTTCTGCACAACAAAGAAAATAGCCAACAGAATACAAAAGCAACCCACAGAATAAAACAAAATATTAGCACCATAGACCTGAGAAGGGGCTAGTATCCAAAATATATAAGGAAATACAACTCAATGGCAAAAACAACAAAACAAAGAACAAATCCGAATAACCCAACTAAAAAATAGACAAAGGACTTCAACAGATATTTCTCCAAAGAAGACACACAGATGGCCAATAGGTATATTCAAAGATGCTCCACATCACTATGAAAAATGGAACTACCATAGGATACATCAATCCCACTGCTGAGTATTTACCCAAAAGACTTGAAAGGAGGATCTCAAAGAGATATTAGCACTCTTATGTTAAACAAAACATTATTCACAACGGCCAAGAAATGGAGATAACCTGTGTTCTTCGATGACTGAGCGGATAAAGAACACGTGGTCTACACACATGACGGAGTATTATTCGGCCTTTAAAAAGAAGGAAATCCTGCAATGTGGTGACACGGATGAGCCCGGGGGACGTGAAATAAGCCTGTCACAGAAGGACAGACCGGCTCGATCTCACCTAAGTGAGGTCTCTGAAACGGCCAAACTCACAGAAGCAGAGAGTAGAGTGGTGACTGCCAGGAGTTTTGAGGAGAGGGATATGGGGACTTATCCTTCAATCGGCAAAAGGTTTCAGTTACAGAAGATGAGTAAGTTCTCGAAACCAGCTGCACAACAAGGAGCTACAGTTAATAATGCTGCACCGTGCCCTTCAATGTGCGTTAAGAGGGCAGGTCTCATGCTAAGTGTTCTCACAATAACAAAGTACCCGAAAGGCAGGATACTCTGAAGCTGGAATCTCACCACCGCTGGCTTTGAGGGCAGGCAAGATGTTTTTTCCCCCGTGGCTCATGCTGCAGGATTTACAGATACACCCGAGCAGAATTTCTCAAGTTATGTAGGGCATGCAAATCAGAAAATTACGTCCCAGCGGAGGAGAGAATTCTGTTTAGAAATGTCATGCTTGTCAACCTAAAGGCCTCATTAAATACAGATTCTATATGTGGCTTCTACAACTCCCAGTGTGAGCCTTAAGAAACGGATACATTCTCCCTCCTGCTTTCTCAGAGCTGTCCCGAGGTCACACCGCTGACCAGGTCCCTCCTAGTCCCGCTGACTCCCACCCACCACAAATAAGTAGCAAGATGATCTCATTTCGGCCCAATGTTTCCGAAAATAGAATCAAGAGTTGTTGAAACGAGGCAGATCCCTAAGGTTGTAACTTTCTAGGCTTATTGCCCCCTCTCCAGACAGAAACTACTCCCCTTTCAGTCACCTCCCCTAACACCCCAGATCCCTCCCTGCTGACTCTTGGGGTGCCAGGCTCACACTCACTCCGTGTAGACGCAGAGGAGGTATTTTACCTGCTCTTTGGAAGGTCCCTTCTCACTCCCTCTGGGCCCAGTCACACTTCTGAGTTACGTGAGTGGCTCCGAGCGCCCTGTATGGCAGCTTCCATGCGACCCCTCCCCAACGCACACCTGCCACGGGGCCGGCCAGCCAGCCTGCACGCCTTCGTGGGTGGGGACGTCCCCAGCTCTGGCGGCCACCCCACTGCTTTCCAGAAGTGACAATAAGGGTGATGACCCCAAGTCGGCCTCCCCATTCCTCAAGGTCCTGAATTCTACCTCCTGGAGCCCTCGAAAGAGAAGGGGCACTGGGTCCGTCAGAGGGTTTGGGGGACTTCATGGGGACACCTCTTCCTCTCACCTTCCTGCCCACGCCAGCTCAGGCCTCGAGAAACCTTTTCTTCAAGCCTTAAGATTTTCTCAGGCTAAAGTGGCCAGCTGAAGCCAGCCCAGCCCCAAGTCCTTTCATTTAGATCATCTTAATGTCTCTCACTCATGACTTCCTAATACCCCTTTTATTGAGAAATAGGACTTTTAACTACCTCTAGGGATCAGTAATTTTCACGATGGGCAGCATTTATTAAAGAGTAACTGTGTTAGCTGCTGCCCTGAGCACTCCGCATAGATTATGCCTTTCAGTATGACGTGGTTTCATCTTACAGATAAGGAACCCGAGGATCAGTTTGCTTGGCTGCCCGCCTGCACGGAGCTGGTGGAGGGGACATTGTTGGGACTGGAACCTGGGCCCCCAGCGCCCAAGCCCCGAACCATGCCCCCCACACCCCGTCCGGTTCCTCCGACCATGTAGGGATGCTCACCGCATTGAGGCTGCAGAGCTGGTAGCAGGCCATGCTGATGACCACGGTGATGGCCTGCCAGGGGACGAAGGGGGTCCTGAGCAGCTCCAGCACAGACACCAGGCGGATGTTCCTCTGCACGCGGCCCTCGGCCAGGACCTCCTCCACCTCGCGGGACACGTCCGTTTAGCCCAGGAGCGTCTGGAAGGCTGCACCCAGGGACAAGAGCGGGCTTTCAGCGGAGATCACAGTGATGCTGGGCCCCGCCGCCCAGACACGAACCCTCTCAGGGCTAGAGCTGGCGGGGACCTTCGAAACCACAGAGTCCCAAGCCTTTGTTTAAAAATAGGATGCGGTGACATGCCCAAGGTCACCTAGTCGGCCAGGAGAAGCCAGGAGAGAACAAGGATCTGCCGATCGCCCCACAGCAAAGTGGAGCATGCCCAGGATTCGAGCCCTGTCTCCACCTCTCAGTGGATGAGAATTTTGTGATCACGCCTGCCTCATGCAGCTGCTGTGGTAACTGGATGATCCAGCGCACACGAAACCCCGGCTCGGAGCTTCACACACAGGTCGCTCTTTCGATGAATGTCACCGAGCACCACTTGCTTGCCTGGCCCTGTGCCCCCATCCTCGTTGGAAGTGTCCAGCTGGAGATCGGACCACCACTTGGCTGGGATGCCTGGGAGTCGATTCTATCCCTGGAAGAAATACTGAAGAAATGACCTCCAGGGCCCTTTCTACACGACCTCCCGAAATACAGGAAGAGCTAGTCTTCCCAGGATTCAGACTTGCCCATAGGACTTATGCCTCTTCCAGGCCGAACATTGCAAATTTCCAGCCTCAGCGAACCTGTCATTTTTCACGCAGACCTTAACCGCGTAAACCTCCACGGGTAGTGCATGAAGCTGGGCTGACCGATTAGACGCTGGAGGTCATAACGATCAGATCACGGGAGACACTTTCGGAGCATAGATTTAAATATTCAGCGCTGTGACATTCATCCTCCTACAGGGAGAGGTGGCTATGGTGACAGTCCTGTGGACAGTCCATTCCATTCCAGATACGGTGGGTGTCATCCTTAAAAACGCTGCTCTAAGCCACAGGGCATGCGAAATTACTCTTCTTAAGTAGCAAAAAAAATTTTAAATAAAAAGGAAGAAAGAAAGAACGAAAAAGCCGTTAAACTTGCTCCAAATTCTCTAAGAAGCAAGCCCACGAATGCTCTGGGGTGTTATTTCCAGAAATGTACTAAAAACTGCTGCAGAATGTCTCTTTTGTAAGCTATGATTTTTATCCTTTTTCTAGCATTTATTAAGGATAAATAGGAAAAGTGGCAGAATGAGTAATATTTCTGAGTCATACACTAAACCACAATATTTCTAATCCTTCCTCAAAGTTTAAAGTGGAACATTTGTGTGATAAAGTAATCCTAGAGTTTTAGGGCAGGAAAATATTTCTCTTTCTTCCCTGGTGTACGTGCTTTCCATATCAAATAAGGATACTTTATAACTGAGTCTTCCCCTTTTTACCTTGGCTACCAGGAAGCTCTCAGCTACATTAAATGCTTGGATCTTAACAGACTTTCTGGATACAAAAATCTCTCTTCTTTCTCTTAAAAGTTATGATCTTCTTTAATGCATCACTTTAATTTCCTGTCATATATGTGTTCATAAAAAGTTTGTTCTCCTTGCCCCAAACTCCTTATAAGATTCCGGTGATGGGGTTAGGAATAGTGTCTTGTGTGACCACATGGCATACATGAAGGTGCGTATGCCTTCAGGAAAGGACTCACCGCTTGGCTGTGAGCAGTGTGGTCAGCCGATGGCGTCCAGCTCTTAGCTCTGCGGGCATCCAGCTCGACTTTGAAGCCCAGGTGGTGCTGGACTTGCATTTTTTTTCACCCAGAGCCCATGAGTAACTACATTCCTTTCCCTCCGATCTTTAGCTGCAGAGAAGGAACAAAGCGTGGGGGACAGTGTCGGGGGCGTCCTGTCATGGTAAATGGCCACCACCGCTTCTCCTGTCATCGCCGTGGACCTCCCAGCTCAGGGCAGGTGCATGTGCTAGTGTAAGGCTTATGACACCCCACGCCAGAGGCTGAGTCTCGTTCAGAGCCTGGCACGCAGCACCACATTGGATGAACATAACTGGACCCTCCTCCTATTCGCTCACGTCTCGTCTGGAGAAGGGGATCCTCTGGGAGGTGAAGCCTGGATGTGGGTGGGGTTGCTCTTATTCTCCTTGGCCCTGAGGTTTAAAACCAGGACCAAGTTCAGGAGCTGCGATGTGTCAGATGTCAGTTCGCCACAAGGAAGGACCGTCTGACTGATGTAGTCAAAGGCGGACTGGGCGGTTTCACAAGCAGCGAGTTCCCCACTCCTGGAGGTATGCAAGGGGAGGCTTGCTGACCACCTGTCGGAGGGGCTGTGGGAGGAACCCAGGCATTGAACAGGAAGATGGACAACACGGGCTCTAGTGCAAGGGCAGAAGCCCGGAATATGCAGCCCCTACGGCACTGGGGGAGCACGAGGCCATGGCATCTCTGCGGTGGGGAGGAGACGGGACAGACACATACACCTGTAACTAGCTGTCCTTGGAGAACAAAATGGCCTTAAAATCTTGTTGTCTCTGAACCTGTTTCCAAAAGGCATTTGCTATGGAAAGCGAGCCGCCCAGAGTCCACGCTCTTTCATCTCCGAGTCATCGAAGCAGCTCCTGCGATCAGCCCAGACCCTCTCCTCGCCTCGGCTCCTCCCCGCGCCCTTGCCCTGGAGAGTAAGAGGCTTCCCACGGCTCACAGCTCATTCTTAGTTCCGGCCATGTTCTAATCACGCACTCCAAAGAACTTGAAAAAGGAAGGGGAATTGGCACTTCCCAATCGGAAGGAAAAAACCTTCTGGGCGGCACGGTCAGCTCCAGGCTGGGAAAGGGAGCCAGGCCTGGTACCAGTTAGGTATTTGTCTTCGTTCACAGGGGAAAGGAGGCGAACATTTATTGTGCACCTACTATGCGCCGGCCTTTGGGCAAGGCGCTTTTCAGACTTTATCACGATCCCCAGTGCTGTTTGGTCCACCGAGCTTCGAGGAGGTTAGGAAGTGTGCAGGAGACCCCAGGTAGGAAGAGAGGGAGTCAGCGTCCCATCGCGATCTGTCTGATCTTTCTTTCCACACGCCTCAGAGAAGGAGGGAAAGCCACTGCAGAGCCAGGAAGCTAACAGAACCAAATGCGTTTCATTTCTATTAACCTGCAGCTCTCGAGAGCTCGCTATGTGCCGAGGATGCTCAGAGCACTTCAGCAAGGGGAGAACGAGGCACGGTTTCTACCCAGAAGGCGTTCTCTCAAGTGGGAGACAGGACACAGCTCTCTGCCACTCCGGCGGGCAGCGCTGGATGGCAGGCCTGCAGGACCCTCGCGAACCCCTGCGAGGGCAGTGCTCCGAATGCCATTTAACAGATGGGTAACCGAGGCACAGGGGGATGAAGCGACACGCCCAAGTCATCTGGGGGGCTGGCATTGCCACTCCTGCACTGCTGCATGCCCAGGGGTCCTGCAAGCCTGGCTCAGGATGACATGGACAGGAGGTGGTCACAGACAGCAATCTCCTTGTGTGATGAACTGTCCGACAGTGTAGGTCGCCTTAAGACAAACTCAAAGTTCTCTTCCCCAGTGATGCTCCTGAGATGTCTATTCTTTGCAACGATCGCTTCTGCATGCAATGGGATCAGCAATTGCATTAATACTGTCAGGGTTGAGATCCACAGACATGGCTTATTTTTTCCATTAGTAAATGAATAACTTACTATTGCAAGGTTTACACATTTATTTTATTCTATTGTGGTAAGGACACTTAACATGAGATCTCGCCTCTTAACAAATTTTAAACGCACAAAACAGTACTGCCGGGTAGAGGCACAAATGGGACAGGCGATCTCTAGAGCTTATTCATCCTGCATAACCGAAACTTTGTTGACAGCAACTTCTCGTCTCCCCTCCCACAAGCCCCTGGCGACCACTATTCTACTGGTTGAGTCTCTGAATTTGATTATTTTGGATACTTCATGTGAGATCACATGTCCTTCTGTGACTGGCTTATTTCACTTAGTGTAATGTCCTCAAGGTTCATCAGTGGTGTCACGTTGCAGGATTTCCTTCTCTAAGGCTGAATAATGTTCCATTGTATGTGTAGACTACGTTTTCTTTATCCATTCATCCACTGAGGAACATTTTAGGAGGTTTCCACGTCTTGGCTGTTGTGAATAGTGCTGCAGTGAACACGGGAGTGCCAATTTCTCTTCAAGATTTTGGTTTCGATTATTTGGGATAAATCCTCAGAAGTGGGACTGCCGTATCCTATGGTAGTTCTATTTTTCATTTTTTAAAGGAACTTTTGTACTGTTTTCTGTGGCGACTGCACCGTTTGGCATTCCCACCAACACTGCCCAAGGGTTCCGATTTCTCGCCACCTTGCCAACACTTGTCTTTCGTGTTTTTGATAATAAACGTGAAGTGATGTCTCCCTGCGGTTTTGGTTTGCATTCCCCTGATGATTAGCGATGCTGAGTATTTTTTCCACATACCCGTCGGCCGTTTGTATGTCTTCTTCGGAGAAATGTCTATCCAAGTCCTTTTTAAAGGTTATTAGTTTTGTTTGTCTTTTTTTGCAGGAGATCCTCATATATTTTGGAAATTAACCCCTTATCAGATACATGGTTTGTAAATATTTTCACCTATTCCTTAGGTTGCCCACTGGGACACGGTCCCAAATCACCCTTTTAGAATCACTCCTGTGTCCCTGGGGTTCGGAGCTGGCAGATTCTTATTAGATTCCGCCCACGAGGGGCCCTGGTATGAGGCCTAAGGTAAGAGGGAGAAAGACTCTGCTTCTGCTGGAACCTCCGGCACCACGGGAGTCAGGGAGGGGGCTGGAGCAGCAGGGAGAATGGGGGATGCTCGTATTATGGGGAGTCCTTTAGGGCAGACCTTCGACTCTAGTTTGTGCCTACTCTGGGTCTCCATCTACTTCTGTCCCCACATGGAAGGTCCAGGCAGGTCCAATGGCCTGGACCTCACATCGGGCCACCCCAGGGAATCTGTGCTCTTCTTGGGGGCAAGTGTTGCAATGATTTGGGGAAAGCTTGTGTATTTAACTTACCTCTGGCCTGAATTCACTTGAATATGCTTTCTTCATGCTTTAATAAAAACCAGACCCCTTGTGACCCAGGTAACATACTTTAGCCCCCAGCACGAAAGAGAGTAAGTCAGCAGTCTCCAACAAGGGCTATTGTTGACGCCACTTCTGTCCACTTCGCATGTGACCTTGCCACCCGATGTTCCTGGCCATCTCTGGACTGCAGAGCAGCCCTGACTCCAGCTCGGGCCAGACCGCCCCTGGATAAGGGGCACTATGGCATTCCGTAAGGCACTAGGCATCTTTAAAAATGTAACAACACGCGGAAAGTGGACTTTAACGTGGCTGACAGTCCTCGTGGGGTGGGAGCAGGACTGCCATGGGGGTGTTCGGGAATGACAAATGAAGGCGGTCCCCATTAATGTCAAGGTTTTCATTTCGCTCAGTGGTTGCTGGTAGCGCGTTGCCAGAGCTTACTCAGCCTCACCTCTAAATGCGCATCAAGTGGCTGTGCAGGCATGCCATTTTGAAGGAGCCGTGAGTTATCAGCCTCCAGTGCCTCTGAAATGCCTCAGTCTATGGGTACTTCACATGGTGGCAGAGCCCGCCAGTGGCCAAACGCTATTACTCATTCTCCCCTCCCCCTCAAGAGCAGGCTCTGACCTTTCGTGACAACAGCGCACGACAGGACTATATCTCTCAGCCTCACTGGCAGTTAGGAGAGGCTGTGGGGTCAAGTTTGACCAAAGAGACACACATAGCAGCAGTGTGTGAGCCTTCAAGGAGACTTCCTAAAGTGGAAGGGTTCTCACCCTCCTCCTCCTGGCTGGAATGCAGATACGACGGCAGCCACTTTGGACCATGAGGCAGGCAACCTTCTGAGGACGGCAGATGCAGCGATGAAAGGAACCAGGTCCTTGCCACCATGAAGGATCGTAATGGCCTTAGACTGCTTGCCTCAACCTTTCCTCAGGTGAGAGAGAAAGAAACTTCTATTTTGTGTAAGACGCTACTATTTGGGTTTTCTTTTTCTTTTTCCCCTTTTTAATGCCTACAGCACCTGGTCTTCCTTGGTGGTCTCCCATCCAAGTACTAACCAGGCCCGACCCTGCTTAGCTTCTGAGACCAGATGAGATCGGGCACGTTCAAGGTAGGTCTTCCATCATAAGGGCGCTGGCCTTAATCCTGCTATGCACACCTTTCTCCTCCAAAACACCAAAAGAACAAATGAACTTCCCCTGATCATGATGCCAACCAAAATTACAATAGCAGCCGATAATGAAGTCCTCTGTTTCTATTCAGGCCAGGGTACTAGCCAGTAACTGGCTTCTAAATGCTACAGAAACATACCCTCTCCCGTCCACAAAACAACAACAACAAAACATATTGGTTTTGGTTTATCTGGAAACTGTGGTCTGAGCTCTCTGCCAAGTCCATATGCCTGACTGGCGTTCTGGCATCAAAGATTAACACTAACCATGGGGAAGGGGTGACAGAGCACCACCAGGAAGGTGCATGCAGAGGTGTCATTCCTTCATGCTGACGAGCATCTATCACTTTTTTCTGTTGCCTGTGTCTTTTTCTTGAAGTTATCCTCCTATATTCCTGCAACTCTAGTAGAGATGTCAGTCAAACCTCGCAGCGCTTCGCCCCCACAATCACCAGACTGGATAGTAACCCGGACTGGCCAATCAGGGAATTCTAACTCCCAGAGCGGTGATTGGCTCAAGGATGGCCACGTGACCCATGAAGGGCCAATTAGAATTCCTTCCTTCAGGGACTGAGATGCATGCGGCATTGGATAGTAACCCAGACTGGCCAATCAGGGAATTCTAACTCCCAGAGCGGTGATTGGCTCAAGGATGGCCACGTGACCCATGAAGGGACAATTAGAATTCCTTCCTTCAGAGATTGAGATGCACGCGGCATTGGATAGTAACCCAGACTGATCAATCAGGGAATTGTAATGCCCAGAACAGTGATTGGTTCACGTGACCCATGAAGGGCCAATTAGAAGTTTTTCCTTCAGGGATCGAGATGTGTGCAGCGTGCAAGGGAATCTCTCTCCTAAAACAGCATTTAAAGTTGGAGCGGCTCAGGGCAGTCTAGATGCCAATAGGATTTTAGCAGCTTTGAAACTCGAAAGATTACCGTGGTTTTCACGTCCCCTCTGGGACCTCTGTGCCCACTGGGAGATTATCCCCAGCTAGCTTGCTGGAGGGCGAGGCACGTGGAACAGCGCTGAGGCCATCCTAGGCCAGCTAGCTGACCACCAGACACCTGAGAGCGTCCCCTGAGACACCAAGAATTGCGAGGGCAAGCCCTATCGAGATTAAGGGAATGTCACAGCTGGCCCACAGGCTTGGGAACAGGAGCACTATTGTCTCAAGCCAGTGAGATGCCAGGTGGTTTATTACGGCCATGGCCACCTGCTACATGGTCCCTTTCCCCGGAATTGCCGACAGGCCAGGCGAGGTGAATGTCCCACAGGGCCGAACAAGGCGCTAGGGAACAGAGTGTGTGTGGTTTATGCTCAGAGGTTCCAGCAACACGTCAAGAGTTCGGATCCCAGCACCACCTTTCAGCTTTAGATCCTCAGTTTTTCTGTCTTAAAATGGGAATGATAATGTGATCTACTTTTCACGGTTGTGAGGGTCTAATGATCTAGTATGTGGGATGCTTAGAATGAAGTAGTTCTCAACACAGATAGGCTGTGAGGGAGTGTGTGCACCTCCCTTAAGGAACGTGTCCCCTGCCCAGGGTGGCTGGAATGCCATCTAGAATGCCATCCCCAGGAGGGAAGCCCAGTACAGTAAACAGCCATTGTTTGCTGAATGCCTGGGGCGAATTTAGCACTTTTATTAGCACAGGTGCGAGTTTTACTATTCCCTTGCAGCCTGAGGCCAACATCTTTGTTCTTTTTATAAAGTGCACATGTCATATTTACCATTTTTTATAACTGGCCTTCTCTCTCATTCCCTACTGTGCTATGAAGGAAATCTTTTAAACCTTTTTTCGCTGTCTGGCATTTGCTGACATGCACTGCCCATTCCAACTGTACTTAATTGAAGCGTCTCCCAGGCCTTCCTCCTCAGGATTGCCAGGAGGGTCAAGGGGGCAAGTTTTTGGGAATCGGAGCCCCTCAGCCATTTCTCAGCCACACCCTTTTCACCAGCCTCCTTCTCTGAAGCCTGACTTCTGGAAGGTTGTCTCTCCACGGGCCCTGTGCTAAGTCCCCAGGACAATGCCCACCGATGTCCCTCGGTGCATGAGGGTGGTGGGAGAAAAGTCACCCTCAGGTTCCAGTCCTTCTTCTGTCACTTACGGGCTGTGAGATGGGGTAGGGGTTATTAATCGGGGTCCCCTGTGGGCTTCTGGGAGAAAGAGGGCTCGAGGTCCACCACCCACCAAGCTCTGCAGATTTCGTGTACACGGGCAGTCTGCCGAAGAAAGGTCTGTCATTTCCACCATATATTCAAAGGCCTCTAGAAAACAAAACCAAATAACCACAGCCTCAGGCGAGTCCCTTCACCCCTGTAAGCCTGTTTCTTCATCTGAAAAATTAAGGTAATGATAATATTCTCTCATTTAGCATTATAAAAATTTTGTAAATGAGAAAATGGATCCAAACCACAAACCGCTAGATGAAAAAGGCAATTATGCCGTTGGTTAGTTCAGGAAATACTTGGGTTGTTTGGATTTTAAAAGACGTTGCACGAATTATATTAAAAAACATATATAATTCTCAACCTTTTCCTCAGACGTGGACATTAGTGAAATTTAGAGGACAGGATATGGATTAAAAAAATGGACAGAGTTCTCAGCAATAACGACGGCAAATAATACTATATGTGTGTATGTGTATGTGACTAAGTATGCATGTGTGTACATATGTGTGTGTGTGTATGTGTGTGTGTGTGTATATATATATATATCACCTAATTTAATCCTTACAGCAAGGGAGGTCTGTACCATTCTCTTTGTATAGATGAGGGTTCTGAAGCTCAAGGAGTTAGAATTGCTCAAGGTCAGACCATCAGCTGGGACATGCAGGCAACGCTGGCCTCCCGACCCCTTATGCTTAACCACCCCCTGTTTTTATAAAACCGAATGAATGGGAATGCAGTTGTTCACACTGTGCTGTTTCTCCCCGGGCACAGCAACCTTGGCTGTGGGGGGCTCTGCAGAAACGCCTCTGACTCTGACAGCCGTGCTGTGTATCTGACCCAGCATGTCACCATTCAGCTACCAAAAATGACTCCCAGGCCTTACGTGGGCCTTGTGTTTCTCTCCTGTATAGGGGATACGGGATCCCCCTCGCAGGGCCGCTGGGCACGTTCCAGGGGGTCGTGGTGGCGATGTTGGCGCCCACTCTGTGCTTGTAAACCCCCCCACCTCCTTGTATGTGAATGTGGAGACGGCAGAACTGGGCTGAGGCGAGGGGAGGCCACCACACACCCGAACCACTCAGGAGTCTGTGTTTGGTCATCTCTGTGGTGGGACCACCCGTGGAGAGACACTGCCACACAGAAACGAGCGGACCTAGGTCTGATCCTGCTCTGTCCTGGCTTTTCCTGGCTCCCAGTGTGACCCATATCCCTTCCCTGGGCCGCCCGCAGCAGGCTGTTGGGGAGTGGAAATAACACGGGGTGTGCTAGGGCACCTGGCACCACGCCTGCGGAGGGGTGGCCCGGTCCCCACACGCCCCACCGCAGTGACGCTGTGAAGCCGCCGGAGCCACGGGGCAGAGACGAAGGATCCTACCTTCCTCGGCTCCCGCCCGGTCATGCTTCTCCAAGAGCAGCTGGCGTGGGCTCTCGGGGAGAAAGGGCAGGCTCACCAGCTGGACCAAGGCGGGGACAGCGATCACTCCAAACAGGTACGGCCAGGTGCTCTCCTGAAGGGAGAGAGGGGGCCGATGAATGGACATGGCCTTCGGTCGTTACACTCGGCTGGGCCCCTGGGCCGAGCAGCCTGGGCTCTCAGCAGAAGGCCCCTCCTTCTGCATCAGTGGGGTCCCCACCAGCAGAGGCTGAGGGAGACTGGACACTGTTTAGCACGAGGTTGGGGAACCCTGTGAAGTGGTGACCTGTGGGGTCATGGAGAATGAAGGGTTCACGGAGGCCAAGGGCTGATGGACCCCGTGACTCTTGGGGTATCGTGGCGAGCTCGAGGCGCTCTGCTCCCGCCTCTGTGTGTGGCCCTGGAAAGCACTCTCCAGGCCCCTCGGTAGCTCCTGCTCTTCACCTGTTGGGTGGGGACAGCCATAGGCACCTCTCAGGCTGTGGTGAGAGTGCGAGCAGATCAAGTTCCGACTGTGGGCCCCGGCGCACAGTAGGTGTGCAGAGGAAACTGCTTCCCGCCGCCCTGACTCGGTCCTGTCTGGTTGGCTCATCTTTCTCGCGAGCATTTCCGCCCTCCTTCCCTGCTGGCATTTGCCTCGGGGGAGGTTTCTAGACATTTTGCCAGGATTCTTGCAATAGCACCTTAACTGTCCCCAAGCCCTCCTGCGCGCCCTTCCTTTCCCCTCACAGCCTCCGAGTGATCTTTCTAGAATGTGAATTTAATGTTCAAGTTACTTCTCTCCTAAAACCGCCAGCAGCTCCCCTTCACCCTCAGGATCAAGTCCAAAGCTCTTAGCCTGGGATACAAAGCCCTGTTCCGTGAGGACCCCGCAGACACAGAGCCCTGCTCTGTGACAGCCCCGCAGACACGGAGCTCTGTCCCGTGAGGACCCCGCAGTTATGGAGCTCTGTCCTGTGACAGCCCTGCAAACACGGAGCCCTGTCCTATGACAGCTCCTCTGTGGTTCCAGCTTTGCCACTGGCCGGGCCCCGGCCCTCTGCTCCTTTGCTTCGCCTTTCTGATCCAGGGCCTCCACGTCTGACAGGCTGACTTCATGACATTATGCCTGTCACTAATGCGGCTTCCCCTCCTGGGAATGCCCCCCCCCCCCCGCCCATCTACAGACCATCTATTTATCCTTCCGGCTTAGCATGTCTTCCTATGATGACATCCCCTGGTACAGAACCCCATCAAAGCACTTGCCACCCTGCATCTCTTTATGGGCGTGTCTCTTCCACTAGATGAAGGTCCTCGGGGCCACGCCCTCACCCCCTGCTGTGCTCTGGAGCCCAGCACAGGGCACGTGTTCAACTACTACTTGTCGACTGAGCATATGTTGGGTTAAGATGGATGGCACAGGTAAGTGATGCTGCAGCTAGCAGTAGACCCCTCAAATAACACACCCCTGCTTTTAAAGCACTGCACTTTTTTTAATGCTAAAACTTTCCTACCTGGTATCCTATCAAAGGGCTAAAGACCATGAGCGATATTCCTCCATGAGGTCTTCTCATAATTTCCCGTCTACAGAAAAAGAGCCTGAGACCCTTTCACAGCCGCACTCAGCTTTGGAGTTAGACCCAAGTTCAAATTCTGGTTCTTCTACTTACTAGCTGTGGGGCCTTGAGCAGATTCTCCCCAGAATCCCCGCTGTCTCAGCTAGAAAAGGAGAACAGCGATTACCATTTACTTCGCAGGCTTTCTGTGAGGTCGACGGAGGCGAATCCTAGCATGGGCCTGGTACCTGGCTGGGAGCCAGTAGACGGTGTGCCCTTTGCCCCTTTGCTGTGGTTCTGAGCCAACGTTAAGGGGCCCATCCCAATTGAGGGGGTGGGGCTGAGGTCAGATCTGCCGCCTCTGAGTCTGTGACTCAGCGTCTGGGTTGAGTGCATGGAACTCACATCTTGGACCTGAGCAGAAAGTCTCGCTCGGCCTGGAAAGGTGTTTCCCTCCCTTCTCACCTGGCTACCTAACTGTCCTCCAGCCCTCAAGATGGACACCTGCTTCTCCAGAACAGCTTCCCCCTCCCTCCCCTCCTGCCTCAGGGCTGCTCCGTGCTCCCTCCAGCCTGGGCTTACACGGGCCGTCTGTCTGCCATCCCTTCATCCGTCTCTCTGGCAGCAAATCCTGTGCAGGCAGAGGCTTTGTCTGCTCATCCCTGTGAGTCGATTTGAGCAAAATTTGCTGACTGGAATTATATGGACAAGGGAGGTAGAGATTACGGATGTGAGTCCTCCAAGGTGGTCCAGAGGTGGGGAGAGGGGGGCCTGAACTGAATTTGGGGGCATCGGTGGGTGGGAAGGAAGGGGCTGCATGAGATGGGCACTCAGAGGGAGATGGAGAGGACCGGAGGGAGTTGGAAGCCGGCTTAGGGTCACCGGCAGACGCATATTTGGAGAAAGGCTAGGACGTCCTTCTCCAGGGGTCTGCCCCGGCCATTCGGTGCTTCAGGCTGCTCAGCCCCAGAGGCCTCCTCCCAAGGCCACGCTGCCTAAAACAGCCTCCCCCACACCCTCCCCTCCTTCCTGCTCTGCTCACCTCCACAGCCGTCAGCAGGACCTGACTTCATGAGGGCAGGGATCCCTGTCTGGTTTCTTCACTGCCGAACAGCGCCTAGAACAGAGCCAGGCACGCAGTAGGCACTCAGTAACTGTCGAAAGAATGCGTACACCGGGAACCAAGGGACTGGTCCCAATGGGGGCTTGGACTCCTGCCCGCTGAGGACACTAGAGGGCGCCTGATCACAGGCTGGATCTGGGCATAGGGCCCCCAAGTGCCTCAAACTTTGTGCCCTGGGCCTCGGGCAGCAACTCCCCATAAAGTGGGAGAGGCAGGTACGGTGGCCAGCATGCACCTTGCCCAGACTGGAGCTAAACGGAGCGAGGATTTCAGGAGCGAGCCCTCCGTGCAAGGTCTTGTCCTAAGAACTGTACATGTATCGCTCTGTCTAATTCTCATGGCGACTCAGTGAGCTATACCCACTTATCCCCATTTTACTAACGAGCACACCTACCAAGGCACAGAGAGGTTAAGTAAGCTGCCCAAGGTCACAGAACTCGCAGGTAGCAGTGTGAGGACCCAAACCCAGGCCTGGGTCCCAGGGTCCCTGCTCTGAATCACTCTCCCAGGAGCTCTCAAACTCAGGTAGGCCTCAGACTCACCTGGGGGGTGGGGGCGGGGCCTTGTGAAAACACAGATTGCTGAGCTGTACCCCAGAGTTTCAGATTCTGAGGGGACTGGTCAGGGCAGGGACCACACTGCGGACCCTGCATGGCAGCACGCTGACCACAGCGGTGAGTGGTCACTAGACAAACCTTAGGGATCGCGATTCCCCAGATGCCAGCTCCAACACCTGACAAATGGCAGAACCTGTCCCACACAGAACGTTGTTAGAGAGGAACCGTGGATCATAGCTGACCCAGGAAGCTAACAGGATCCTTACTGCCCCGTCCGAAAAGCCTGAATTATCTAAAAGAGGAGACCCAGAGCTCTGAAGGTCACCTGAAGGAGTCTGGACATCAACCTGTGAGGAATTCTGAAGTGGCTGACGGAATGTGGAGGTGACGGTCTCTAATTTTCTTATGTCCTGGTTCCCTTCAAAGGGGAGTCATTGTGTGGCAGCTCCCGATGCCTCTGAGAGTCTTCTCCAGACTCAGAAGCCATGTGGTCGTGCCCCGGAATGACACTCCATTTCCAGGAGGAAAGGTGTCACTTCTAAGTGACAGGACAATGAGGACGAGTTTCATCAGGTGAGGGTGTCATTGGACCGTCTGGGGCTTGAAACCGAGTTAACGTAGGTGATTAAGTTTATTCTTCTCTTCTTAGAAAAATCAAGCGTTCTTCTCTTCCTGGGTCTGAATGAAGTCCAGAGAATTCTAGAATAAAAGCTCACAGAAAGTAAGTGCTTTCATGTACTCAGGGGCTGGGGCCACATGGGAAAAACAGGAGACTGAAAAGGACCGCTTCTCCTGATCTTCTGCACCCACACTGCGAGCTTTGGGGGTGCCTCCCTATGCTCCCCCCAAATGAGTCAGGCCTCTGGTCCCACTGCTAAGAGGTCACGGGCTTCAAAGTCAGAAAGGTCAGGCCACGGCCTTGCGGTGGTCACTGGGTAAGTGTTAACCCTCTCTGAGACTGAGCTTTTATCTGTAAAATGGGAATTAATGATACTCGTTTCCAAGTACTGCTGCGCGAGTTACGTGAGACCCTGGCTGAATCCAATTTAGCTCCGGCTGCAGGCACTGCTCCAAGCGCTTGACACAGATTTCCTTCTTGAAGCTTTACCAAAACCCCATGAAACAGGTGCCATTGTAAGAGAGGTTCGGTGACTTATTCAAAGTCCCACAGCACGAGGGAGGTGACGCTGAGATGCAGAGCTGGTGCCAGGACCCACGACACCGCAGGGCAGGCACTGCTCGGTGCCCTTCCCTTCGGACTTCCTTCCTCTATTACGGAATCACATTTTCTTACCCGTTTTTAATCCCCTGGGGGATCTTTCTGGTATGAGAGCCTTTGTATTTTGTAGCTTACCGATTTTTGTGGTGCAATGACGTTCGTTTCGTGATGACAGGTCTGCGTGTTTCGATGTGCTGAGATCGAGCTCCGTCCTTACGTGAACACGGAACGTTTATAAAAGTCGATCACAAACGGGACACAGAGTAACTTTAAGTCGGTCCCCAAAGAAGAACTTTGTGGGTTACTTTCTCTTTATACCACAAAACTTAACTGTCAGTGAGTGACAATGACGAGGTCACGTCTACTTGAAAAACGAAAACACTATTATAAACAATTTCTTGTTCCGAATACGGAATCGAAATGACACACTATTTAGAAAATTACATTGAGAGAGGGGCATAGTAGAGTTTCGAGAACGTTGGCAAAACTATGTTCAAAGGAAAAATATGTATGAATAACAGTGCCAAAGCAGAAAGTAATAAAACTAGAAAGCAATAAAATGGATCCAGAGTTTAGTCTTGCAGATAACGAAATTAGAGGCCACCCTCTAGAAATTTTATTTTTAAAAAAGAGAGAGCAAAATCAAATAAAATTAAATCGAGAGAGAAGATATTCAGAATAGACATGGAGGACACAAAATTTATATAGTTGTGCAAATATATGCAAATATATGCATATGTGCAAATATATGTGCAAATATATTTGTGCAAATATATGTATATTTGCACATATGTTTGAACGTTTCGATGAAATAAGTGACTTTGTTGAAAAGGTAGAAATTAACAAAATTGACTCAACGGAAAAATATATGCAAATATATGCATATGTGCAAATATATGCATATTTGCACATATGTTTGAACGTTTAGATGAAATAAGTGACTTTGTTGAAAAGATAGAAATTAACAAAATTGACTCAACAGAAAATAGATTAGATTGTAAATTAAGAAGAAACTGATAAAATTTCCTCAAAGAATTTCTTCCTGAAAAGACTAGGTTGAGATGGTTTTATTAGTGAGGTCTTCTGATACTTTAATTCCCAACTAATGTCATATAATGTGCTCTAGATTAGAACAAGTAAAAGATGATAAGAGATAACAATATGCGTTGAATATTAAAACTCTAAACAAATCTGCTTATATCTTATGGATATAAGCATATAAATTCTAAACAAGATACTAATGAATCAAATTTAACAACATATAAAGAAAATATCCCACAATGACTAAGAAAGATGTACCCCGACATATAAGGATGGTTTAATAAAAAACATTCCAATAGTATAACATATCCAACAATTGTCAAGAATAAAGAGTGTCAATAGCTTAATAAAAATCAGAAGATATTTTACACATTGCTGATAGTCTACAAAAACTAAGATGAGATAGGTAATTCCTTACCAAGATATATAATATCCATTTCGAGTGAATAAAAATTAACATACTTAATCGTGAAATGCAATAGGTGCCTCTGAGACATTGGGAAAAAAACGAAGACACCTATGACAGCCAACATTGTTCACATAGGCTGGCCGATGAAATAAGGCATGACTGCCAGGAAAAAGAAAGGAGCAATATAACCGTGAGAAAGGAGACAAAATCATCACCTGCTCAGACGCTATCAATAATCATTCATTTGACTTGCTTAGGTAAACAAACAAATAAACAAATGAAAACTATTAGAAAGCAAAAGGGAGTTCCAGACTAACATAGATATGATCATGGCTTTCCCATATTTTGTTACCAGCCAGTTAGAAAACGTCTTTGAAAAAGAATTCCAATAGCAGCAATGAGATAGAAACTACCTAAGTAATTAATAAGAGAACTACATTTTCTATTTCTCGTTTAGAAATACGACAGCAATAAGAACTCCTGAGTGATACAGAAGAAAATCTCGGCGAAGAGGGAAGCATGCCACGTTTTCAGTGGAAAGAATGAGTTTTGAAAAACCGTCTCCACTGGGTTCAAATCAGTAAATCACTTTAACACACCAGCAATAAAAACGTCGATGACATTTTTGTTCGTGTTGGAAAATGAGGAAATCGTTTTAAAGTTCCCACAGGAGAATAAACAAGTGGCCGTTTCTGACACAATTTCAAAAAAAATGAAGACTGCTGGGGACAGTATTGAGCATTTAATGAAGTGATCATAATGACAACAGCGTACTGTGGGCACTAGAATAGAAACAGAAAAGGAACAAAGCAGAAATTCACGCATGTTACGAATTTAACGTGTGGTGAGGAACCTCTAAGATCGGTAGGAGAAATGTTGTTCCTCCTATTACGAGTAGTTTGGGAAAAAGTGGAAAGGGAGGTGGGAAAAAAAGATGAATTTCAATACTTTACGTCATATTCTAAAATAACTCAAATGATTTTAAGAATTAAGTGTACAAACGGATACCGTAAACAACTCGCAAATAAGTACGGATAAAGACTCATCTTATTCCTGAGAGGGAAAGAAATTTCTAACCTAAAGACTAATGGCAGAAGTCTCAAGAGAAAAGAAAGATTTTGCTATATAAAAACATATTTTTTTTATAATCCACACATCGACTATAAAAAAGAAAATAAAGTAAAAAGAAAAGCCATAAAATATTTGCCACAATACCATATATCAAAGAGTTGATATCCTTAATAGCAAAAGAGATTGAAAAATTACTAAGAGAATCGTTAATGTTCCAATAGACACATAAGCCAGGTACGCGAATAGACAGACCATTTACAGAAGGAATGTCTGAAAACTGACCAATAGATGCCCACGTTCTAATCCTTGAATCCATGAATATTGATTGATGTGGCAAAAAAATGATTTTGCATTTGAGGATCTCCAGATGGGAGATTATCTGGATGATCGGTACGGGCCCTAACTGCAACCACAGGTGTTCCTACAAGAGGGAGACACGGGGAAATCTGACCACAGAGAGAAGAGGCGGAGGCACTGTGACCACAGAGGCAGAGATTGGAGTGATGTGGCCACGAGTCAAGGAATGCTGGCAGCCACCAGAAGCTGGAAGAGGCATGGATCAGATTCCCCTCTGGGGCCTCTGGAGGGACCCCAGACCTTCGGACACCTTGATTTTGTCCCAGTGAGACTGGCTTTGAACTTGCGGCCTCCAGGAACGAGAGATATGAAACTTTAGTCTGTCGTGGTGATTTGTGACAGCACCAGCAGGAAATGTATATACTTGTGAAATATCCAATCTCACTAATATGCAGAGAAATTTTTTTAAATGTCATAATGTAGTACCATACTATTTTTTACCTATGAAATATCAAAGAGTTATTTAAATGCCTATGGATGACAAAGGTATAGTGACACATAGCTCTCAAACACAGCTGGTGGGAAAGTAAATTGAAGCAGCCTCTCGGGAGAAAAATTTGATAGTTTGTATAAAAGCCTTAAATAAATTCATATTCTTGGACCTGCTGTTTCTATTTCTTGGATGCTGAGAGATTTGAATAATAATTTACGTAGAAGACTGTTCAACCCAAGTTTGTAATTTGCAGGGTTTCAATAATAAATGCTGGGAACATTTCAAATGTCCAGCAAATAAAAGAATGATAAAAAGAAAGGTGAAACAAATTATGGCAACTCATAAAATAGACTATTGCACGATTATGACATTACCATGGCAAATAATTTTTGACTTGTTCGCAATATAATGCTGCAAAATAATCAGCATACAGAGTTATAAATGGAATGAACCAAATCCTTCATTTGTGTGTGTGTGTGTATAAGTTTATTCATTTGTGTGTGTGTATAAGTTTATGCACAAAAAAGAATAAAAAAGAAATTTTAAAAACTGCGAAAGTGTTTATCCAGAAATGGTGAGATTCAGAAATTTTAGTGTTTTTAGTTCCCAAATTCTTCCATATTATGTATAACAGCAGCACAATGGATGCATGATAATCACAAAAATCAAACAAGTAAGTAAACAGAAAGGCGTTCAGAGATATACAAAGGAGATATTTGTTTCAGTGACCGAAAATTCAGAAACAGCAAAGGCATTCAGTAATGGACGATAGTTACGGTGCACCTTTGTGATGCACTGCGATGCTAACACTATTTTTTTAAATGTATTTATGAAGACTCTTTAATGACACGGAGAAATGATTCTGATATGATGGTAAGTGATTTTTTTAAAAAGCAGAACCCACAGCTAAGCACAGCATTGTTCCTATTACCTAAAGATGGGCAGAGACGTAGAGAAACAGACTGAAATACTGAAAGTGGCTGCCCTCGTCCCACCCCTAGAAACACATGGCAGAATCTCAGGTGGCTGTGCTTCCTCTTTATAGTTTCTAAACGTCCTAAGCTGAGCACTAAATATTTCTATAAAGGAACACGACGGACGTAAGTCATATGTGAAGTGTGTCCCCATCGCAACAGTGACAAACTCTGAGCTCCCACTCGTTTCCTGGCCCCCATGCGTCACCCAGGCCGGGTGTCCTCCCAGGCACATGAAATCCTTCATTCACGGCCCCGCACTGTCCCCGTGTCTTCTCACACTTCTGCCCACAGTGTTCATCTAAGTTCCTTTCTCCTTCATCATCGCCGGAGGAAAAGCTAATTAATATGCTTTTTAAGCATCCTTCGGAAGCATGAAATGTCACATAAATGTTCCGTCTCCACAATGTCTGCAGCGTGTCTTTGATTAAATTCACGGCACCAGCATTCATGTCTACGTTTACTTCCCTCCCTCGCCTTCTATTCTAAAGCTTTCTCACTTCTTCCTCCGGCCTCTGCATTTCAAAGCAATGGCCGGGACGGAAGTACAGTTTTCCTCTTTATTTTTTTTAACAAGCTCAGTTGTCTCTGCCTTTGAAGGTAAATGAGAAATAAGATTAATACAGAGAAAACAAAATTCTGATGCTTAGTGAAATAACTGGACCTCGCTTGGCCAGAATGTCACAAATCCCCAGAGACGGATGAAAACTTCCCATTTGATGTTCTTTCCTGGACCAGAACCCTAAGAGCCTGCAGCATGGATTTGAAAAACAGACACTTACTGAGTTACTCACACATCCTCCTAATGGCTCCAACTATCGGGAAAAAATCTAATCCGATGGGGAAAGACAGAATCCTGGGACCAGGCGCACCTTCTCAGCTGGCTCAGGTCAGAAGGAGGGTGAGGTCACTGTGCCCCTTCGGCCGGCATCGTGTGTCTGAGTCCCACTATTGCAGGGAGAGAATCTTGAATCCGCTCTGAGATTTGGGCGGTTTATTTCAGTGACCTCATTTCCTGCAAAGCTGCTTATCTCCAGGGCTCCCTATCTTGGCGTTTGGTACCCCGTTCTACCTGGTTGAGTTGTCCTTGGCTCCTCCTCCCGCAGACGCCACACCCCATCACTCACTAAGCAGTCTCATCCACCTGTCTGCGTGCCCACCGCCATCACCCTCATCTGTGTTCCTAGCATCTCCCCACTGGACCGGCACAATCTCCCCGGGCTTGGCTGGCATCCAATCCTCTCTCCACAGCTCGAAGCTGAGGCTCCAGCATCCAACTCAGTGATCAGCAAGTGTGCTGAACGGAAGACAGATTAAAGAGAGAAGACAGAGGTTCGAGAAAGGCCTGGCACCTGTTACAGTCCCCCTGAAATTCACCTGTTAAAATCCTGACCCTCGAGTTTTACGGTATTAAGAGGTGAAGCCTTTGGGAGGTGGTCAGGTCATGAGGGTGGAACCCTCATGAGTGGGATCAGTGACCTTATGAGAGGAGACATGGGAGACTTAATCTCTCCCCCCGTCCCCCATGTGAGGACACGGCAAGAAGGTGATCGTCTCTAAGGCAGAAAGCGGGTCCTCACCAGAACCCCACCATGCTGCACCCCGATCTCTGACTCAGTCTCCAGAACTGTGAGGAATAAATGTCTGTTGTTTATAAGCCACCCTGTCTGTGGGATTTGTTACAGGGGCCTGAATGGAGCAGGACAGGACCCAGTCAGAAGAAATGACCCCATATTGATTTACGAAAGAAAACTTCGATCAGTGATGAGCAGTTGGAAATGGCCTCAAAAAGGAAAAGGCTCAGTCCCCATTGAGGCAGATATTTGTCTGCTTTTTTTTACCCCTGGAGCACGACAGTGCTCACTGACTTCGAAACACATTTTTGTGTTAAAAGAGCTAAGGCTGTAATTGCTGTCTTGCTTTATTGTCACACGCAGAATGCTTACTTTTAGAATTTCAAAATATCTTTAAAAACAAAAAGCAAAAGAGTCTCTCTGGTGTGCAACCTCCCTTCGGTAAGGAGCCGTCTCCAGCGCTCGCATTAATTGTAGAAATCGTCACGCCCGTGACAATTGTAAAGGCAAAATGCGAGTTGTTTTGGCAGAAGATAAAAACAAATTGTAGCCGTAAGAACCCAAAAGGGTCGATAATACCGGACCAGAAGCAGATGTCTCTGAGGTGACCTGGATCAGCTGAGATATAAAAAGTCGCACACAGGGCTACGGAACCGTATGCTCTAGAATGATCAGGATGGTAAACCTCATGTTAGGTACAATTCACCACAGTAAAAGCAGTCAGCAGAGCATTCCGGAAACAACGTACAGAATAAATGCCAACCGGCTCCCACGACCCCATCATCATGTGGCCACCACGCTCGATCTCTCAGCTCAGAAAACCTTTCCTGAACGAGGCAGGAGGTGGCTCTAGGGTTAGTAAGACTCAGGCACGAAGGGGCCCCGGACACCCCTTACCTAAGCCGTCACGGCGATACTGTGACTTATAGTAAGAAACATGTATTTGGTCCTTCTGCCCCCGTCCCCCGGCATGGAGCTCCGAAGCCCCTGGGATTTCCTCAGTGATAAGGTGTCTTGATAGTTATAACGAACCCCTTTCAACCACATCTGAGCTTAGTCAATGAGGTGACTTTTGGACCTAAGGATGGGATTTGGTTGCTAAAGGAACCAGTCAGGTGGTTAGAGGGTTAGAACTTCCGGCCCTACCCCTGAAATCCAGGGACGGGGAGAGCTGTCTCCGGCCCCAATGGCCATAATTTAATCAACCACGACTATGTAATGAAACCTCCATAAAACCCCTAAAGGACGAGATTTGGGGAGCTTCTGGGTTGGCGGACACGCGGAGGAGCTGGGGGAGCCATCCACCTGGAGAGGGCAGGGAAGGTCCACGCCTGTCCCCAAACACCTTGTCCCGTGCACCTGTCACCCGTCTTTCCTGTCACGTCCTTTCATACTAAACCAGTGATCTGGGAAGTATACTGGCATCCTGAGTTCTGTGAGACAGTCCAGCAAATGACTGGAACCCAAGAAGGAGGTTGTGGGAACCTCTGATTTATAGCCGGTCGATCAGAAGCGCCTGTGTGAACCCGGATTCGCCACTGGCCTCTGACGCGGGGCTGGCCTTGTGGGACGCAGCCCTTCGCCTGTGCGATCTGATGCTACGTCCAGGTAGACTGTCAGAACCGAGCTGAACTGGACGACACCCGGCTGGTGTCAGAGGCTCGCTCGATGTGGGGAAAGAACCCACGCGTCGGAAGCGGTGTCAGATTCGTCCCCGCACTCCCAGAGGAGCCGGCATGTCCCATACCCCACCTCTCTCGACTTCCATTTCCTTGGCTGTGAGACGAGCTGCCCACGCCGGAGCCGTGTGGATGCGAGCGGATGACAAGTGCGTACGTTACGTAAGCTCTCTGCGACATGCACGGCTGTTAGGTTCGGCTCATTTCACGGCGACCTCCTCCTGCCCCCGCCTGCTGGCCCGGCCCACAGGGCAGGGGCGCATCAGCTGTGCAGGGGTGTGTCCGCTGCGCCCTGCTCAAGAGCCGTCATCTCCGCTTCCATCTCCTGGCTCCTTCCCGGCCTTCTCGTGTAAGGGAGAAGGGGCTGACTGCGGATCTTGCGGGGCATCTGAGCCGTTTTCCTTCCCTCATCCTTGTCCCTACTCAGGCAGTGAATCCGCCCCTCGTCCCCACCCTGAGGCCACCGCCCCAGGCCCCTCCTCCTCCCCAGGCCGAGCACCAGAGCCGCAGCCTCCCGAGGGTCTCTCTCCTCCCTTCCCACCCGAAGGCATACCCGCCCCTCGAAGCTACCTTCTACCTCAGATCTGGCCGTGTCGCTTCCCTGTTCTAGTGCCGCCTGGGGCTCCCTAGATCCCCAAAACAATGTCTCCCGCGGGGCGGTAAACAGGCGCCTCACCTCAGCCTCCCCACACATGCTCCTCCCTCAGCCCCCGAGCCACTCCCGACTCCCACCTCGGGCTCCCGTCCTTAGTTATTCCCTTTCTCTGCGGCGTGTCACCTCCAAACCCCACCATCACCCACCAACTCCTGCTCAGCCTGCAGGGCTCAGTTTAGAGGCCACCTCTTCTGGGAAGCCCTCCTTGACCCACCCCACCCCAACCTGGCTGAGGGTTCCTTCCTCGCCAAGGCCACACAGCAAGTAAATTATTGGAATGGGATTCGGAGTCAGGCCTTTCTGCTTCCAAAACAGAAAGCCAAAAACATAAGAATGCAAGCACATACTTACGCAGGAAGGGTTCCAGAGTGAGGCAGAGCTAGGAAAAACATCTTGGAAAGATGCCCTAAGGGTATTAAATGAAAATGGCAAGATGCAGAACAGTGGGTATGGCATGATGCCATCAAAAAAAAACAACACATTTCTACAGGTCTGTGAAAGCCTAAATGAACACTAATTGAGCTGTTAACAACAGCTATGGGGGGGCGGGGGGGGGGAATTTGGACATTTTGAGTTTTGAATTTGTTTTGTATGCTTTATGTCCTAAAAATAAATCAAACCCAAAGGACCTTGACAACTTTTCTCCAATAAGAAGTAAAAGGTTTGAATGCTCGGGAATTTCAAGACATCAGGACAAGGTTTTGGAGGAAGGGCTCACCTGACTACCCTTTGTCCTGCAAGGGACACAGGGAGTTGAGATGGTGACATATAATGACAATGAACACGGCTGGCTGGGGAGCCGCACTTACCCTTCCCAGGAGCTGCCCCGTGAACACGCCAGTGCAGATGAAGATGGAGGTCACCTGTCCCAGAGAGCCACGAATCCCCGTGGGCGAGATCTCGCTCAGGTACGTGGGGAGAGGCCGAGGGCAATGCCTGGAAGAGAGGGCGGCAGCTGTGAGAGGGCCGGCTTCTCCAGGGGACGGGGGACAGGGGACGGGGGACACTGGTGTGAGAGAGAGAGAGAGAGAGAGAGAGAGAGAGCTGGCTTCTCCCGGGGACGGGGGACGGGGGACACCGGTCAGAGAGGGGGCCGGCTTCTCCCAGGGGACGCCCGAGTCAGAGAGAGAGCCGGCTTCTCCCAGGTGGGATGCTGATCAGAGAGAGAGAGAGAGAGAGAGAGAGCGAGCGAGCGAGCGAGTCGGCTTCTCCCAGGGGGCACGCTGGTCAGAAAGAGAGCTGGCTTCCTCGAGGAAGACTGGTTACAGAGCCTCAGTCTGCTTTAGCCCGACAAAAATAGCACAGTAGCCACAGCACTCCACACAAACTGCCAGTGCTTTAGCGTGCACCGTGCTGTTTAATCCACCGGGTACGGCTGGGAGGTGAATTTCATACAAGAGGAGATAGCTGATGAAGGTCATACCGGTGGCAGTGGTGATGGTGACAGTGGTCGTGATGATGGTGATGCTGCTGATGGTGACGATAATGGTGATGGTGATGATGGTGATGGTGATGATAGTGATGGTGGTGGTGATGGTGATGATGATGGTGATGATGATGATGATGGTGATGATGGTGATAATGGTGATGATGACGGTGATAGGGATG
>NW_006441953.1:28953819-28959024 GCF_000325575.1 Pteropus alecto | reverse complement strand
CAGGGAAATGGCAGGGGGGCGGGCACGGAGTGGCAAAGGGCGACACGCTCCCGGCAGTGACGACACCTGCGTCGTATGCGTGCTGTGCGCATGTGAACACTCGCTCAGCAGAGCGCCAGCATGCGGTGAGCTAGCTGCCAGCAAACGGTGACCCTTCTCACCTGCCGCCACGAAATGACCCGGGGAAGATGACCCTACTGGCTAAACCAGTGACGCATGAGGAGACGGTCTATGCGACGCCGGCCACAGAGTGACCAACGCGTCCCAGTGTGCCGGGGACGGTCCTGGTTTCAGCACTGGAATTTCTGTGTCCCAGGTCATCCTAGGCCTGTGGCACTGCACCGAGCGTCCCCCACACATGAGTGGCCTCTCTCGACCTATGACTTCATCTCCTGCCAGGCGCCCCGGCCTTAGGCTGTTGTGAACTCTCCAGGCTCCCGATGGTTGTTGGATTCCAGAGCAACACCTTCTGTTGCTCTGCTTCTCTGGAATCTTCTGCCCTCACAGCCCCATGAGCCGACTCCCTCCTGTCCTTCCTTCTCCCGCTTGGTCTCCCTCCTCCACTAAAGTGACCTGGTTTGGATTTCCTCGCAGATGCAATCGAGCGAAGATGGCATCACGCTGGAGTCGGCTGGGCCCTCAGTGCAATGCCTGGCGTCCTTTTAAGAAGGTCACATGATGATACGGGCAAGAAGGTCATGTGAAGATGGACGGGGAGACTAGAGTGAGGCAGCAACGAGCCAGGGACTGCCAGGGACTGCTGACCGCCACCAGAGGCTGGAGAGAGGCAGGGGACAGACGCTCCCTCACGGCCCCCAGACCACCCAGCCCTGCTGACGTCTCGCTTGCGGCCTCCGGCCTCCAGGACTCCGAGCGAGTAATTTCCGATGTCGGAGGCCCCCAGTTGGTGGGCCTCTGTTACAGGTGCCAGTATTTGACATTCTCATTAGCCATTGTGCTTTTAATTTGCATTTCCTTAATTACTCTTGCGATTTTATTTATTTATTTATTGGGCATTTTGCGCAGATGTCTGCTCAATCTCTTGGCCATGTTTGGAAATGGGTTTTATGGTTTTTTCCTTGTTGCTTTCTAAGAGTTGTAACGTATTCTGGGTAGGAGCCTTGTGTCAGTTTCATTCATTGCAAACATTTTCTTGTTCTCTCGTTATGTTTCTTTTTCCTTTTTTTGATGAATAGAAGTTTTCATCTTAATGTAGTCCAATTAATCAATTCTTTTACTTTAGTGATTTTTCTATCTTGTTTCAGAACACTTCCCCTACCCTAAGATGGTGAAAACTCCGTGCCATGTTATCTTCTAGAATATTTGTCATTTTACCTCTCGTATGTAGAGCGACAATCCGCCTGGGATCGATTGTGTGTACGGGGCGAAGCAGTGTTTGGATTTCGTTTTTAATGAAATTAAAATGGCAGAGTGTCACTGTAAACAAAGGCTTTGCCATCCATGTGTGCTTTCCGCACGTCACCCCTAAGACAACTCCCCAAGGAGAAGCAGTAGCAGAAAAACACAGGTCCCAACTCCTGAACATTCGGCTTCTGTCTTGCAGAAAACGGCTAAGCTGGAGGAAAAAAAACCTAAGCGGTAACTGTGGGAATTCCTTACGACCATATGTAAGACCAAAGAGGTTCTTTTTATGTGGCTGATATTATTACTTTTCCTTCCTCATTACTGCAAGAATCCGTTTCCAGAAAAACGCCACCCACAGAAACATCCTGTTTTAAACAAACTTCACATGGACTCTTCCGAGCACAAGAACAAGGGTGCATGTTGACATTCTGCTCAATTCCTGGAGCCTGCAGCCCCCATCGGACTAGCTGCTAAGGCCTGAATCCACAGCCCACAACGAGAACTCAGTACCAGCCCGCCGGGGCCTGGACCACCCAACCCCTGGAGACTCCCACGGACCTGACCTCACTTATGGAAACGCACTCTCTCCCTTCAGCTTTCCGGGTGCACCTTCGCCATCGGTTACGTGTCCCCATAGGCACCGGCTGGCTTCAGATGTCTCGTGTCTGTCCCACTGATCTGTTTTCTACTTTTGCACCAATCTACACTGTCTAAATTACTGTAAGTTTATAGGAAGTGCTGATGTCCAGTAGATTAAGTTCTCCCATTTTTCTTCTTCTAGAACGTTATGTCGTGAATTCTCAGCACTTTGCATTTCCATATAAAGTTTGGACACAGCCTGTAATTTCCTTTTTCCGAAACCTGCTTGGAATTGCCTGGGTTTGTACTGCATCTGTAGATCAATAGAATTAGCATCTTTATACTATTGGGTCTCCAAATTATGAGCATGAAATACCCCCTCATTTATTTGTCTTCTTTCTTTCCATCATATTTGATATGTTTTCGGGTAGCAGTATTACACATTTTTCAGTAGACTTATTCTTAGCTATAAAATGGGTTTTTATACTATTTTAAATGGTATAGCTTATAAATTTCACTTTCTATGTAGGAGCATAATTTCTTTTAGTGTACTGACCTTACATATAGAAATAAAATTGAATTTAGTATTACAAGTATACAAGTATGCTGACCTTTCGTCCAGAGACCCTGCTGGCCAAATTCATTTATTCATTCTGAAGTTTACGTATAGATTCTTTTAGATGTTTTATACATTCATGTCATCTGTGAAAGATGACGGTTTCAATGCCCCTTTCCCTCTTTATAATCTTACGTTAAAATGTTTTGTTTGCCTCATCACATGAGCTGGGACGTATGGGACCAGGCTGACTCAGAATGATGACAGTGTGCACCTTGTCTTCCTCCTGAACTCAAAGAGAAACTCATTAACACCTAAGATTTGGTATGATGACCACTGTAGGTTTTTGTAGATAGCCTTTATCAGTTTAAGAAAATTTCCTTCTATTCCCAACTGGCTAAGAGTTGTGTTTAAAAAAAAAAAAAAATTTACCAGAAGCTGAATAGTATCGATGACTTTTACTGAATAGTATCGATGACTTTTCTGCATATATCAAAATAATTATATGATTTTTTAAAAAATGTATTCTGTAAATATGGTAAATTACCTTGATTGATGGGCAAACGTTAAGCCAATTTTCCACTGCTGGAATAACCCAGCTAGGTCTTGACATATTACCTTTTTATGTTTTATGTTATGTTTATTGTTGGAATCGTTTGCTAATTCCTTGTATAGGATTTTTAATCTATGTTTCTTTATGATATTGGCCTGTAATTTTCCTTTCTTGTAAAGTTCTTATTAGGATGTGACATCAAGGACATACTCATCTTATGAGTTGGGAAGAGCCCTCCCCAGGAAAAGTTTGCATAATGTTGGTATTAGTCTTTCTTAAAGAAGCCACGTGGGCCTTGAATTTCCATTATTTAAAGATTTAAAATTGCATGTTCGACTTATTCAACGGAATCAGACTATTCAGGTATTCTGTATTTTCTTACAGCAGTATTGGTAAGTTTTCTCTTTCTAGACATTTCTACATTTCATCTAAAGTTTTCAAATATATTGCATAAGCATATTCATGATAGATTCATATTATCTTTCTAATGCTTCAGAATCTATCCACTTAATTCCTAATATTAGTTATTAATTCCTTCTCTTTCTTTTTATAAAGTCTCACGAGGGGTTTATCAATTTTATTAACCTTTCATAGAATCCGCTTAGCTTTGCTAATGCTCTCGAAAGGAAATTCCTCTTCTGACTTCTTGAGATAGGAACTTAGATCATTGATTTTCAGCCTCTCTTATTAGAGACTCAATGCATTTGAGGTTATAAATTTTAGCCCAAGCATGGTCTTGGCTGTATCCTATGAACGCTGATGTGTCTTATGTCGTTTATCGTTATCATTTAATTCAATGTACTGTAAAATTTCCACCACGATTTCTTTTCCGTCCCCCCGGGTCACTTAGAAATGTTCCTCGCGTGTCCGCCAGACACCACCCAGTGGCGTGGCCCACGTGGACTCGTGCTGGGAGTGTGAGGGACACGTCCCTCCAGCCTTCCACAGGCACAAAACACCCCGCACTCTTCCGTTTTGCCTCCAACACCATACTGCACCACGTCTGTTTCTATGGAGAAATAGCGTGTGTGTGTTTTTTTCTCCAAGCCTTCTAGAAAGGTAGCTGGTGTTTCTCCTGTGGTTCCAGCTACCCCATGAGAACCCGGCCGGGGTGAGCAGCCGGCCTCTGAACATCCTCCCAGCTTGTCACTCGGCTGCAAGTGATTTATTTCGAGCAGGGCACAGATTCATCTCGGGATCAGCAGTTTTCCTCTGACCGGCTGCCCCGCCTCTGACATCCTCAGATTCCTGTCTCCGCTTCGACGGGATGTGATGAGAACAAGCAACATGCAGACTGCAGCTCTGGGCCAGACTCTGATAAGCCACATTCTAGAAATGAGAAGTACATTTTTTTCTCTGCTCCCTGTCCTTCTTTTTTTCTACCTCTTTTTAAAAAGCTCACAGGAAAAAGGATCTAAAAGACCTTTGCCTTAAATAAGTGGTTTTGTAAAAATGACATCTCTCTTTGAATCTAGCTTCTTTTTAATTAAACGAACTCAGAGAGCAGCTAGTTGTGTGTCGTAAGCATCACCATCCCCAGAACCGCTAGAAGTCAAAACGGCAAAACGAGGCTAAATGAATAAAACACAGAGCAGCCAGAGAGACTGTCACCGGCCTCCGCTTCCAAGGTCAAGTGCTCCAGCTCTCCACCCTTTCTTCTAAGTGGGCAAGGACTTCAACCAGACGGTGCTGGCCCAAATCCTGGATCCACACCTTAGTCACTGACAACACAAATAGCAACAATAAAAACGGCAACGACAATCCTGCTGTTCTTGGCACCGGGGGAGGGCGCCCAACGCCTGGGCTGTGCTCAGTGCGTCACAGGGAACCAGTTAGTTGTTACCCACGTGCCCGGCCAGTGAGGCCCTATGATTGAGCCCCTTTGCGGGATGAGAGAGAGAGGCCAAGACGACGGCATGTGTCTTCCGTGTGTCCGCAGCCTTGGGTAGTCAGGTCCTCTGGCACTGACTCTACACCCAGCCGTGGGACTTGCCTTGGTCGGTGGGACATGGGTGACCGAAGGTGTTGCCAGCAGACACTTGACAAGAGCTCACTAACGGGACTCCCCCTCTTTCTGCTCACGGGAATGCTGAGAACTCCATGTCAAGAACCGGGGCCCCCCAATCAGAGATGAGAGATCATGTCGAGCAGG
>NW_006441953.1:28928735-28953314 GCF_000325575.1 Pteropus alecto | reverse complement strand
CTCCTCCGCCACAGGGAGCCTCACGCCGTCCACGCCCATGACGAAGCCGCCCGCGATGAGCATTTCAAAGGCTCCTGCCTGGGGAGAACAGGCCATCAGCAGGGCGGCGGAAATGGCGAACCCGTTGTTGACCAGTAAAGTGTACTTCCTGGAAGAAACGGAGGGTTTGGATGAGGAAACGCAACCGTGAGGGTCCAACTAGCCTGTCGGTCCCAGGAGCCGGGGCCGGGCCCTTCCGCAGGGTCAGCAGAGTGAGACTCGGGCACAGCAGAGAGCGTACTGACCTAAGGGTCAGGGGCGGGGCCCCCACTGGCCCCCCACGTTCCCCCACGGCCCCCACTGCCACCTTCGGCTGCGTGATCCTGAGTAAGGCGCTTCCTCCCTGGTTCACCACTGGCGTTGATCGTCACTACTATCAACTGCTCTGTGCCGCAGGCCCCACGCTTCTGAACACATCCCTAAGACCTCGTGGTGGAGAAGCTTGACTCGGGGCCCTGGTTCCTGCACCCCCAGAGCTCTACCTCTTATGAGCTGGGCGACTCTGTACTTTATCGCTCTGTTTTTCTTTCCTCACCTGCAAAAAGATCATAACCCCCATGTGCTGAACTCTCTCTAAATGACAGACTTCATTATAAGCTCTTTACGTGAACAGCTCATCTGCTTCAAACGAGCCTATGAGGTAGGTGATATTATCATTCCTACTTTATAGAGAAGTTAACCAGGATACAGACAAATTAAAACTTTTTCGAGGTCATTCAACTCTGAGTCAAGGAGCTGGGGAAACATCCTAGTCTCTTGCAGGATTCTTTTCCCCCTAAAGACTCAATGTGTTAACAGATATTAAATTGTTTTATAAGTTATGAGCAGCTAGGGATTCAGAAGGGGACTTCGTTATTACTTTTAGGCATTAGATGTCTCCAGGCGAGAGCTCTTTCCAGTAATCTTGACTTATCTCAGACTTTCCATTAATTTTTTCCGCTTCCTGTATCTTCTTCGAGAATCCCAAAGCTAATGAGTTCTGCAACTCAGTGATGACGGTTCAAAGATGCTCATTGCCACATCTTTTATAACAGCGAATGACCGAAATGACCCACGCGTCCATTCATAAAGGACCATGTAAATAAGTTATGACACATCTATCAAGTGGCACGTTACGCAAACATGAGAACAGAGGTCACGTTCTCTATTCTGATAGAACAAGACCTCCAAGGTACATTGTGAATATGCAATGACGTGTGTGATAAAGGGGTGCGTGTGTGTAGACGAGCACAAACCTTGGAGAAGATACACAAACAGCTGGTGACGCGGGGGGTCCCTGTGCACCGGCCACCCCCAGGAAAGGCTGAGTTCCTTCCCTGTCCGACAGGCCCCCACGAGCACAGATAAACACCGTCTGTCTTCGCTCTCGACCCTCTGCAGCTACCGTTCCTTGTCTCGGCTGCCTTTAAGTGAAACCCCTTAATAAATATTGTCTGCTCACCTTCTCTTCTTTCCTCCGATCCGATCATTCTGACCAGAAAACTGCTCTTGTGACAGTCATCATCAACGCCCAGCCGGACAAACGCAGCTGCCAACCCTCTGTCGTCCCCTGGCACAGACATTCGGCAGCGTTTGATATGGTTGACCCCACACTCCTGAAACACGATCGTCTCTGGACGCCCGGCCTCCGACCCCGCCCCGTTTTCCCCTTTCCAGCCTCGCCTCCTCTGTCTCTAGGATCGTCTGTCCCCATCTCCTTGATCCCTCCCTCCTCGGCCTGAGCAAATAAAGCTCCTTCCTGCCTAGTGGCTAAGCCCAAAATCTGAGAATAAGATTTAGCTCTTATTTTTATCACAATCCACTACTGAGTCCTGTCTACACGGCCTCCAAATGTATCCGAGACCAAACCGCGCCTCCCACCCCCAGCCCCACGGCACGGCAGTGGCTCAGGACACCTCCCCACCCTACACACACAACCACACCTGCGCAGCCTTGCGTTCCACACCTGTCCTGCTGCACAGCTCACGGTCCACGTGGCGGCCAGAGCGCATCAAAGCAAACACTGAACTACTTCTCCTTCCTTAAAACCTTCTAGTGGCTTCCCTCACCGGGGCCCTCAGACCCCGGCCTGGGATGGCCTTTGCCACGTCACCTGATACTCTTGCCTACGCACTCAGGAGCCTTCCCACCGTCCCCTGGGTATGCCACGCTGGGTCCCGACTCACGGCTCTTGTCCTTGGAGACCTCTCTATTCACTGTGTGAGTCTCGCTCACTAAAGTCTCAATTTAAACGCCATTTCTGGAGCGCTACCGAACGTGGCTGCTTCTGCCAACGACAGAATCCACCCTCCTCAATCCCGTCACTCTATTTTATTTCCTTCACGGCCCCAACGCCAGGGAATTATTCTACACATTTATTTGTTTTCCCACTAGTTGTCCATCTTCCCCTGCGAGAACGTAAGCTCTACGTGAGCCGAGATTGTGTCTCGTCACTGTAGTGTCCGCAGCTGAATCAGGTCCTGCTACGTGCAGGCATCCCGGACACAGGTGTTGCATAAACGAAGGAATCAATTCCAGGAGTTAAGTCACGTCGGCCCAGACCTCCTTCGTGGGGCTCAGCTCCGGCCTGTCCCGAGTCTCCCCTTAGTGTCCAGGTCTGTGGGCAGAACGGATGATATTGTCCAGGATCTACCTCCACTTACGTCCCTGCTGGGGCAGCCCAGCCACAGACAGACCCAGTGACCTTGGGCACGTGCCTTAAGCTCTCTGAACCTCGGTTGCCCACCCTGTCAAATGGATATAATCATGTCCCTCTTGTAACTGTCCTGTGAGACTCAGAAGATTTACATAAAGTGCTTAGGATGGCACCTGGAACTTATGTGGAGCCTCAAGAAGTTTTAAAAAATAAAATGAAATAAACCCCGTGGTGACAGTTAACATTCGTCGAGGGCTCACTGTGTGCCAGGCACTGGTTCACTGCATACCCTGTGAGTTAGGTCATTTTGTTACCCCATTTCTCACATGAGAAACAGATGTCGAAGTTAAGACCTTGGTCAAGGTCACATGCTATTACATGGGAAATTTAGCTTCCCAGCAACCATGATACCAAGCCATCCACGATGGTGGCTGCCGGATTTACGCACAGACATTTACTCTTTCAACAATCATGCACTCACTCATTCATTCATTATCAGGCATTCATTCACACATCCGAGTATAAACTGGGTGCCGAACACCAGTCTAGGTTCTGGCCTAGAGCCTCAAGCACGACAACGTGTCTGTTCTTACGCTCCTCTCAATAAACAAGTAAAAATAAAACACGCGTGTCGCATCAGATGGTGAGAAACGCTGTTGAGAAAGGTAAAACAGGGAACGGGGTAGGATTTGACACAGGTGGCCGGGGAGGGCCTCCCGAGAAGACACCTGAGCACAGACTGGAAGACGGAGAGCGGACGAGCCACGTGGGTCTCGGGGAGCAGCCGCCCTGGCAGAGAGGGACGCGGAGCTGGACGTGGGCTACTGCAGGAGGCAGTGGAGGGCCGGGGAGCGAGCCACAGATGGTGAAGGTGGAGGGGGCGGCAGGGGGGTACGCCACCGTGACAACGGGGCTTCTACCCCGAGTGACGGGGACAGCCCCTGGAAGCGTCTGAGGAGAGGGACGGCATGGCCGACTTACACTTTGACAGACCACGAGGCCTTGCACATTGACCGTGGACTCTAGCGGTGAGTGTGGGAGCAGAGCAGCCTTTGGGGAGGCCACTCGCTGCAAGACTTCAGGCCAGCAGCGGACAGAGTGAGGAGTGCTCAGATCCAGGCGTGTTCTGGGGACAGAGCCGATGGGGTTTACAGGTGGGCTGGACAGGGACAGAGAGAGAGAGAGAGAGAGAGAGGAGCCGAGGACGCTGCCATGGGCTTCGGCCTGAGCTCGCGTGTGAGATGCGATGGTGTGTTTCGTGCTGTGCGGGAAATGTTAAAATCACATTCAAGTCTGACTTGAAATATATGCAAACGGGGCTGCGCACCCTTGAAACAAGGTCATCGTATTAATATATTCGTTCCCCCAAATAACCCCAGCCTGGCGGTGTCCCAGTGAGGCTGGAAGACTTATTTGCAAATAATTCACCAAGCTGACTCACTGGGGTTCCGAGACGGGGATTTTAATCACGGCGTTTCCATTTTTTTTTCTCAGGGATGAACATGGCAACAGAAACCAGGGGGATGTGTGCCACGCCGACTCTGAGAGCAGAAGGCCAGCCCCTCGGAACTGTGCCCCGGACATCTGGGTCATCGCTCCCATCTCCTTCAGTGGCACAGAATCTTCCCTGCATCACCCAGAGGCCGTCAGCTGTTGGCAGAAGGGAGGGGGATGGGGTGACGAGGAAAGTGGAGACCATGTCCCCTGAGAAATGGTCAAAGGGCCTGGGGACACTTAGCCTGGGTCAGAGAAGGCTCGGGGATGTGTGTGAGCTGCCCCCGACCACGCCACGCTTCAACTTGACCCACAGGACGAGGGTCAGCGGTGGGCGGTACGGGGGATGCTACTCCAGTCTGGTGTTAGCCCTTCTCGTTCAGCCCCAGTGAAATGGGAAACCTCTGGGGACACCAGCTCCCGCCACCTGCCCTTGCGACGACGCTTTAGCCCGACCGAGCCTATAAGCCGAGACGGTCCCTGGCTCCTTCTGAGTCACCCTCCTGGCGTCCGTCCACTCGCGTACCCAGCTCCAACGCCAAGGTCCGTGATTTTAAACATTCAAAAAACTCTCGACACCTTGGCCCGCTGACTCGCTCCCCGTTCATTACATGCACCTAGCAACACACCAGCCCTGGTGACAGCTCGTCCTGCCTCGCACATGCACCCCGAAGCCGCACTTGGCTGGAGAAAAACACGCAACCGTGTTGACTTATCTCATGCAAATTCATGCCCGACGGTCTCAAGTGGTCTTTAGCGCCCTCTAGTGTGAGCACTCTGTAGTTTCTGGTCCGTTTCGTCTCCTGCTTTCCTGGGGGACTATTTCACGCCTCGTCTCTCTCTCCAAATGCCCTTGTCCTCTTCCTCAGCTGATGACCTTCCTTTCTATCCCACCGAGAAAGCGGAAGCAATTCGAAGAGACCTGCCCACCGGCCCCTGTCCCCTCCCACTGCTCAAGGATATTGCTTCAGCAGGTTCCAAGTCTTGCTCCTGGCTATCGACTTTTCCCTCTCTGCTGGAACATCTCGCTAGCGTGCTGTTGCAGCAACCATCTTAAAACGCAAAAAAAACCCAAAAAACACACAAAAAAACCCCCAAACACTCCCGATACCCACCTTCCTCCGTCTACCACACCGTCTCTGCTCCCCTGCATCGTAAACTCCTCAAAACCCACCATCTACACTCGCCGTCTCCAGCTCTTCCTCTCTCGCACCCACTCCGAAGACCGACTCCCCCACGTGCCCTTGAAACAGCTGCTGTCCAGGCCACCAGCGACCTCCATGGTGCTAAGTCCACTGGCCAGAGCTCAGGCCTCGTCTACATCTCCTGGCAGCGCTGGACACAGACCTCGCTCACTGGGGCGTCTGCTCCAACCTCGTTGGCCGACCCTTATCATCTTCCCAGCCCTCTGAATATTGTGGGGCTCAGCCTGTAACACCTCATTATGGCAGCCGGAGCTGACTAACACATGCTTGCCGCGTGCATGCGATGCAGGCTCCTCCAGCAGGCATTAGGGAGCTAACGTTCTTTCCTACTGCTATGAAATAAAGACATGTTTTAAAAGGTTGCGTTGGAAAAAGAGGAGGAGGAAAATGATATTTTTGACAACCTGCCGTTTGCCCAGTGTGCTGTACAGAACGCTGGTTGTCGGTGCCTGTTTATTATCCATCCTTCCTCTTCTGGGGGGAGTCCCTCCAATTTCCTCTGAGAAACATCCCTGCCCTCACTTGGTGTGGGGGCTGCTGGTGGTCATGTCACCGCCCAATGGGGGCTCCAGGAATAGGCACGTGACATAGTGATTTTAAAGTACGTATTTGCCAGCATTTCAGCCTTGGCACTGTGGACATCTTTGTAGTAGGAGGGTGTCCTGTGCATTCTAGGATGTTTCGCAGCATCCCTGGCCTCTACTGGGTACCAGTAGCAACCCTCAGTCATGACAACCAGAAATGTCCCAATGGGGGAGAATTGCCCCTGGCCGAAAAGCCCTGAGGGCATGCACCCTCACTCGGGTAAAGGGGATTCCAGCCTGGGGATTATACTAGAACCACTGGAAGAAGTTCGTGCTGGGGACGCTGCAGGACCAATGCCAGCCGGAGCCGCCGAGGCCATCTGGCCAACCCGGGGAAAGACGGCCTGTGCGTGAAGCCAGCACAAAGCAAGGCAGAGCCTAGAGGCAGATTCTCTCACGATATCGTATGAATGACCGGATACGACCACGTTATGTTTCAGTTACGTGAGTCCATTTGTTCCCTTTGGGGCCTAAGCCATTTTGACTTGGGCTTCTGTCACAGGCACTCGAAAAGCCCTGTGAGTGACACGAGACATTCGTTAACATTATCTCACTCAACCCCCAGAGCGGCTCCCTCATGGGTTTGCTTACCTGAGCTCTACAGAGCTGGACATTCGGGAGCACGGCAACGGCCTCTCGTATCTTTGCTACGCATTCCTAGCACTTCCCAGAGTCGTGACTCCTGCAGTGACGCACGTGGAGCCTGCCCCGCCTGCCAGAGCACCGGCCCTGGGTAGCAGACGCTGGCCTCTGACGCCCAGCGCAAAAAGCAGTGCCTGGCTCCCGGCACGCGCTCAGAAACGTCTGCCGATTGGATGAGTGTGATCACGTGGCTCGCCCAAGATTATGACCCGGGCTCTGATGTCGAGGCCACGTGAGTTTCCCTGTGGCTTCTCACATATTGTCTCTGCTCCAGAGAGAAGAACTCGATCAGCGACGGCTGTATGGAGGCCACTTCAGTGCAATTTAAAGAGTATTCACGGCTGGCTCCGCCGAGCGATGGAATGACACTCCCGGGGAGGGGCTGATGACGAGGGTGATGGACGCGGACGGAGATGACAGTGACGCCAGCGAACTGAAGCTGGGCGCGGACTCTGTGCCAGTCGCTGAGATGAACACTTTGATCGGCCCTCACGACGATCCCCAGACACGGCCAGTACTTTATCTTCATTTCGCCATGAACTCTGAAGCCCAGAGACTTCGAGGGACTCGGCCCCGGGCGCTGCGAGCATCAGCACCCAGGCTCCAGGTTCCAGGTTCCAGGCTGAGCCTGCAGGCTCTGTGCGCCAACCCGGTCACTGTCCTGTCTCATGAGAGAAGGAAGGTCCTGTCATTAGCGTCATGCAAGCAGAGGACAGATGACCACAAACGAGGGACCGGAACTCAATCAGAATTCTCTAGGCGCAGAATTCTCCAAGCCAGAGGCTCCGGGAGATGAAGAACCGCGTCCCTGAGACCAGATAATGGGGTGGCCCAGGTCCAGAGACGGTTCCTGGCCCTTTGTCCTCGCCTGTCCTCATCCCTCTCCCAAATCACAGCCAAGTTCAACATGCCCTCACCAGATGGGCCCCACGGCTGGACCTGCCCATGACCATATCCACCCATCTTCCAGGATTCCCAGCTCCAGCTGAACTTCTTTCCCAAGCCCCTTCCGGAGGCCCCCACCCCAGCCTCCTCTTCCTCCCCGACAGCCCCATGGGGGGGTGAATAATGAGGCCTCAAGAAGCAATTGCCATCGTCACCATGTGCTGGGAGGAGTGTAGGCTTGTGATCAGATAGACCCAGATCCGAATTGCCGGTCACCGGCATCGCCTGTAACCTGGGCAAATTGCCAGGCCTCTCAGGGTCTGGGATCCACCCCTCGTAGAACAGGGACAATAACAGAGTTGCAAGAAGTAGCGATTCATGGCCTGTCGAGCACAGGTCCCCAGCAGGAGGTGATAAATGGTCGCCTCTTCAACTTAAGCTCCTTCTTCTCCCGATGGAGTTTCTGTTTAAGCTGAGGCTTCACCCCAATTTGACCAGAACTCCCGTGATGGGGGTAACTGGGAATGGCAGCTGCTTGGGGCTAGAGACCAACACCCGTGGACCTAATCTCTCCGCATCCAGGCCTCACTTAGAAACTTAGTATCTCTCAAATCCGTTTCCTGGTTTGCTTTCCCTTCGCTTTTGTTGCTGCTGCTGAGGGTGGTAAAGCCGCTTTTATCAACTTCATGATACAGCTGAAAAGAGAGCTGGCTGACAGGCGAGGCGACAAAGTCCCACGTCACACGCCTGGCAAGTTGGGGCGTCAGGACCTGCCGGGCCACAGCATCCTGACCCCAGGTTTGGTGTTCCTTCCCCTGTGCCATCTGTTTGGGTTCAGAGAATTCTTACAGAGCAGTGAGGGGGTAAAAGTGCCCACGGCCAGGTACCAGGACGGCACATGTCACGGGCCACAGAGCGGGGACTGACCTCATCTAACTGGGGTCAGTGTCTGGCTTAAACCAGAGACTTAGCAGGATACCTCAGGGCCCCTGGCCAGTGGTGTCTACCTGGAGGCTAGCCAGTCACTTACCTGTTTTCCAACAGCTGTGGATCTTATAGTATAGTCGCCAGCAGGACTCTAAGTAGGAGCTGCTTGGCACAGAGGAGATGACAGGGCTGGGCTGTCACATGCTGGGTCCAGGCTGAGCTCAGGCATCGTGTGAGCTCTCAGCTCCCGTTCCCCATCTACAGACCCTCCCCTATGCCATCAGTCACCGCCCTGGAAGTGGCCTTGGGGACAAGAAAAATGCCAGCAGCTCCCCTACCCCATGGGGTCACCAGACTTTGGTGAGCACCTCGTGGGTGATTTCAGGACGGCTTCCTGCGTCCGCTTTTGGAAGGCCAGCTCTGAAACCTCATAGTCCTAACGTGTTCCTCCCTGGGGACGTGGGGCCAGGTGAAAGGGACATGTGGCACCTTGCCTAGCAGTACTTCTGTGGCCTTGGGATCTGGGGAGACTTCCTGGGGCTTGATAAATCTCCTCTCCAACTCAGGTCAGTGCAATGTGGAGGTTTGTCTGTTGAGCACTTACTATGCATAGCTGTCAAGGTGACGATGAGGATGATGGTAAATAATATGGTAAATACTAATAAGTTTTATTTATTGAGCTACTGCTAATGGGCCATTCTCCTTCCATCGTTTTCTCTGGCCCTTATAACATTCCCTTCAAAGTAGGAACAATTGTCTCCATTTGATAGTTGAGAAAATGGAGGTTCAAATATATTAAATGACTTGGCCAAGGGCATACAGCCGATAAGTGGGAGACGTGACTGCTCCAGAGACTCTACATTTCCACTAAGACCTCAGTATCTCCCAGGAAGTTACAAGCAGGGATACAACGAAAACATCTGGGAGCACTTGTCGCTAAGTCATCGGATCTGAAAAGGCCTGCATGACAGCGAAGAGAGGGGCGAAGCTCACGCGGTAAAGTGGACCTGACCGGAGAAGCCTGGAGGGGAACGTGATGCTTTTCCTACTCCCTGCAGCTGTTTGCAGGACGGAAGATCTGGAAGAACCGAACTGTCTGTCTGAGGAGAACTGGTGAATGAGTGACCGTCCAGCCGATGGAAGGCCGCCTGAGCGGCCTTAAAAAGCAGAGCTACGCACCTACGTGGGACAGCCCCTAAGACACTGTGCTGCTTTCCACGTGCTCCTACACCCAGAGCCAGCTCCTCCCCACAGTCCTGCCCCGGGCCCTGGGCCCCCACACAGCATCACGAGGCTTCAAGTTTTTCTGGCTCCCACTTGGGTTTGACCGGTGAGAGGCACCAGCAGCAGACTGGGAGGCGGGGCGAGGGGGAAGCCAGCGTGTTTCTCCCTGGTCCCTCCCTGTTGGGACAGCGGAGTTCCAACCACCACCTCGGCCCTTACTCGTCAGCCCGCCGCCCACGGCTTCACGTGTCCTTGGCCTCTGGTGCCCCATTTCCGCTCTCTCCGGATGAGCTAAGTGGCATTTTGTTGCCGGCTGGGATCGTGACCGTGACACAGACATATCATTAACATTATGGACGGGGTCCCCAAGCTGAGACAGCCCCCACTGACCTCCCAAGAAACCTTCCGATCAGCTTCGCCATTAGCGTCCCCACGAGTCCGCCGATGGCGAATATGGACACTGTCCCCGACCACAGCAGAGTCAGAGTGTCCGGGTCTGTCGGACGTCCATGCCTCTTTTCCTACGTCTCATTGTAAAAGGCCTCGATGTACTGAAAACAAACGAGAAACCGTATTACTCCTTCTGTTCCCTCCCACGGCTGGAAGCCAGCGGTATGTAAATATGCAGCTTTTCTAGAAGACCTTCTCTGTGCTAGAGCTTTGCTAAATTCTGGTTGAACTTTAGTTCGTTGACCCTGTCTGTCAAAGTTTTTGGATGAGTCCTATTTTTGCCTCATTTTGAGGCACCAAGAGACGACATGACTTGCTCGGTAAGTGGCAAATCTGGGAGTCAAACTCAAATCTGACTTCAAACCTAGAGTGACTACTATACCTGGGCTTTGCCAACGGGGGGCACAGCCGAAGCATCTGGGAAATGTGTCCACAATGCACGGAGCTAACTTGAGACAAAACCTCTGCCACCTTGGGACAGGCAAAAGTACAAGACACAAAAAGCACTAACCGTTAAAGAAAAGCGAAATGCTCATTTGGATTTCATCAAAATCAAAGTGTTCAGTTCTTCCAAAGATAAGAATGAAAAGATAAGCCACGGACTGAGATAACATGTTTGTAACACATATATTACAAAGGACTTGTAACCACAATATATAAAGAACTCTAATGAGTCAATAAGAAGACAAATAACCCAATTTAACATGAGCGAAAGATGTGAACAGACTCCAAAGAAAATTCGCGTGACCGGTAAGCTAATGACATGATGCTAAAAAGCATTAGTCGACAGGAAAATGCAAATTAAAACCACAGTGAGATACCAGTTCATGCCCACTAGATCCCTGTCACTGCCAGTTCTGAGGCAGTGGGTCTGGGACGGGGCCTGGGTGGTTCCGATGTGAACCAAAGACTGAGGTCATGGCACTACCCTCCCCAAGAGGGGACCACAGATCTCTGCAGAGTCAGCCTCTGGCGTTGTGGAAAACTCGCAGGCTCGGGTTACACAGACCTGGGCTTGAATCCCAGCATCATGGCCGGCTAATGATTTAAACTCGCTGGACCTTGGTTTCCACATCTGCAAAGTGGGAGCGATGACACTGTCTCAGGGCTGCTGTGAGGGTCAGACGAGAGCTTGGAGCCATGCCCTGTACTTGGGCAGAGCTCATTCACCCCCGAGGAGGCTAAAAACTAACAGGCCTGGTAAGACCAGGCAGCGACTGAGCAGCGGTGTATGCTCTCCCGCACCATGGTGGGAGTTTAACTTGTACCACGGTCTCGATAGTTTGGCAGCATCTAGTCAAGTTGAAGGTGACCCTAACCTACAATCCATAAAATCCATTCTAGAAAGTTCCTCTAAAAAACTCTTCTTTCCCACCTGGCCTAGGATACCTCCACCCAAATGCCACAGTAGCACTGCCCAGAACCAGCCCCTCCCACCGGGGCTCCACACACCATGACAGCCCACCGTCTCCGACTCACCAAGGGGCTCGATGCGGCCTCGCAGAGCGGGCCCTGTGCTCTCTGCCTGCCTTATCCAAGTGCAAAACCAGCAAAGGCCTAGACGAAAGGCAGCCCGGAGGCCTACATGGTAGCCGAGGCCAGGCCACGAAGGTCGTTCAGCTAATTATTTGCACAAACGTTCACTGAGTTTGAGATTTGTGGACCTAATACGTATGGACACTGACTTGTAGTACCTGGAACAGAACAGGCACTTAAACAAGTGTTTGTGTTTGAAACTGAGTTTCTGCTGCGGGTCAGTCACGTCTTTTTTATGCAAGAAGTCCTCACTTAGCGCCATCGGTAGGCTCTGAAACTTTAGCGAGACGACGTATAAAAAAAACAATTTTACCACAAGGTAACTGATATAAACAAGAGTTAATTTTCTACAGCATCTCATCGATGTTATAGCGAAATGACGTTTTTTCGTTTTTTCGTGTGTGTGTGTGTGTGTGTGTGTGTGTGTGTGTGTGTTTTGAAGACCTGCTGCAGCTTTAAGACCACTTCGTTAGCTAACCTTGGGGCCAGCTTTGCATCTCATTCACGATTCCGTGTTAACTTTCCACACATTCCTGCTTGCTAACCACTGGGGCCTGAGTTCCCATCCCGTCTTCCAGATACAAGTTCTGCAGACCCTGCCTTCAAGCAGCTTGAGGGCTGATGGAGACGACAGCAGAGTCAATGTGCAATGATAGCCCGGGGCGGAGAGTGCCGTGGTAGCAGGAAGCCACGTGACCCAGCTCAGGTAGGCAGGAAGGGCAGGTGCAGCGGCTCAGGTCGGATGAAGGCAGGCAGTGACGAAGGCACAGCAGCTGGAAGCCGTGCACGGACGCAGAGAAACCGCGGTGATTCAGTGGGGTCGGAGGGTGGCCCAGCAGCTGAAGGGGGGTTAGAGAACTCAGCAGGGGCCGCTCCGGACTGACCTTGAACGCCAGCGTAGGGAGTCCACACGTAATCCTGTGGGTACCGGGCGTGACTGGAGGTTTGGGGCATGGAATCGGGCGTTCTGACTTGTACTGTAGAACGATGTAGGTGCTATTTCAGCAAGTTTAGGCTGGAGGCAGCGGACCAGTCAGGAGGCTCCTGTAATGGCCGAGATTAAAGCAGAAGAGAGATCAAAGAGTGGAGAGTCTCGGGTTCAAGGCTTGCTCTGCCCCTTCCCTGCTGGGCAGCCTTGAGTAAGTTATCCAACCTCTCTGCGCCTCGGGGGGTCCTCATCTGTGAGATCACTTCCCTCCTGAGAGGTACGGCGAGGATTTAATGTGAAGATGAGGAAAAAGCACAGAGCAGGGGCCACGAGAGCACATGATAAGAGTGAGAAGTTGAGGCGGCTGATGGTGGCGTTGATATCAGTGTTTCTAAATCTAAAATAAGTGTCCAAGACTAGTTTATTTCTCAGGCTGAGGAATCCATGAACAATTTACCTCCAGCTCCCCAGCCAATGGCTCCGGGGCCAAGCTCCTGACAACACACTGAACTATGCAATGTGTGACCAGGAAGACTGGCTTAGATCACCTCCAGGTGACACGAAATTGCCCGACAATGGGCGGTAAATTACCACGTAGCCTATTTTATGATATCCGTGCTCCTTACTGGTCACACGGAGCCCATCGTGAATTCATCTAAAATTATCCTCAGGATGCTATCAAACTACACGTAAATAGGACACTTCTGTGGACGGGACAGAATACACACACCACTGCGAACAGCCGGCACCACGCCTGAGGGACTCGTAAAGACAGTCCACACCACCAGCACCCAGCACAGTGAAGAGGGTGACAGTGCTCTCCAGCTCACCGGGCTCTCTGAAGGAAAGACCCCGCAAGCACAAAATTCCACAAGCCCAGCAGTGCCACCCACTGTCACCTGAGTGGCAGGGCTGAGGCCTCCCGTGCAGAAGCAGTCGCCGTTTCTGGCCTGAGACTGTTCCCCTCTGCATGGCGGCTTTGCGAGGCTGGCCCTAGACTGGCCTCGTGCGCCCCGTCTCGGGGAATCTGGGTTTCGAGAAGGTTCCCACCACTCTGAGAACTGGTAAGAGTGGTTTGTGGGGCCCGAACCCTGTCAACAGCGTGGTGTAGACAGAGCGCTCGCTTTCCTTCTGCGAGCCGGGACTGTGTCCCCACCAAGCAGAGGGCACCTCTGTGACCAGCCCCTAACCGAAACCCTGGCCTCTGAGGCTCCGACGAGCATCCCTGGTGGACATGTCACAGGTCCTCAGCAACATGTCCAGCTCTAGTTTTGACTTCACTTGATGTCCGGTCTGCATGTGGGTGGGGCTTTATGTCCTCCCACTGGGCACTTCCCCTGGAGGACCTTGGCTAACTGGGAGGAGAAGGTGCCTCTCGACTTCCAGATACCCGAGATGCTTGGCTCCCACGGCCAGCTTTCAAGATGAAAACTGAGCACAACGAAAGAGGACACTCGACATCCAGTGACAGTCAGGCAGATAAGACCCAGAGCTTCCTGGGCCCCGCCCCCCACCTCTGTGCAAGGTGAGCCGGCTCGCCCTTGGGTTTGATCATATTCCAAACCCATATCATTCTATTCCAGGTTCAGGTTTTGCATAGCTGCCCCTCGAGCCATCAGTGCAAAGGTCTTTGAGACCCATCGGTCCAGCCTCCCTGGAGTTTTGTGGGGGGTGGGGGGGGAAGGGTACGGGGCCCCCGAATAAGGAAAAGCCTGAAAAGTGGAGAAACCCAGGGATGTCCACGACCTGCTCCCGCCTGCTCCCTTAGCTGCTGTCCCGTGGGCTCCAAACACACCTGCCCCCAACCACGCACGGGCATTCTGCAGATGTTTCCCATGTCAGGCCTCTGCCCTCACCTCACCCTCAAGACACAGCTCAGGCATCGCCTCCTCCCGAATCTGCCCTCACACCCCATCCACGTTACCCCAAGGGTGGAGGGAGGTCCCCTTCCTTAGCATCCCGAGCAGTAGGTAGCACCTAAACCAAACAGTCTAGATAGGTGAGGACCAAACTTTCACCTGCAAACCGGCAGGGCAGTTACGGGGGGCTGGGTAATTGCCCGTAAGGATGGGACCCCAAGGAAAACAAAAACCAATAATGGATCAACCAGTAGATTCTCAAGGGATCTCTGGCTCTGGTTAAAAGCCCTGATTACAAACAGAACAGATCAGAACACTGTCCCTGTGTGTCCCTCCGTGCCCCCTCAAACACCACGCTCCTCGCCTTGGCATAAGACCCCCAGGGCCGCCCCTGCGCCCTCCACCCCTGCGCCCTCCGGGGCCTGCCTCCTGTCCCTATGCTCTCCCAGGGCACCCCCACTCCGGCCTCGAGAAACTGCCTGCCGCATTGTCATCACCCCCCGTTTCTGCATCTCCCACCTCCCACGCGAAGGTGGGGGCTGGTCTCCTCCTCTCTGTCCCACATGCTCTCCCAGGGCACCCCCACTCCGGCCTCGAGGAACTGCCCGCCGCATTGTCATCGTCCCCCGTTTCTGCATCTCCCACCTCCCACGAGGTGGGGGCTGGTCCCCCCCTCTCTGTCCCCCCCCAGGGTCTGGCAAAGTCGGGCACAGAATCGGCCTGAGGTTTGCAGGTTCGGGTACCACCACCCAGCACCTGGCAGTAACATCCCAAGTTTTCCACGTCTCCGTAGCGCCTCCTGCTGGGCACGCCCCGCGGCCGTGGGCACTCACCTGAGCTGGGGCGTTCACCACGGAGAGGTTGTACCCGAACAGGAAGGAGGAGCCGAAGGCGCCCACGAAAGAGGCCACGACGAGCCAGCAGGACCAGGCCTGGGAAAGCAGACGACAGCACGTGAGCCTTGGCACTCGGCTACACGCTGCTGTTTGAGCTGAATTTGGCCAGTTTTCGGACCCACATAGGAGCAAACAGCAAAGCCAGAGCACGGCGGCCGGCAGTAGCAGCCGGCACTTATTCGCGGCTACGGGCCAGGCGTTCTGGGCACGGTGCGGGTATTATAGCGTGAAATCCACAGACCGATACTGTTTTGTTCTGGTTTTATAGGCGAGGAAACAGGTTCAGAGCTGTCCCTGGGCTGCCTGGGACGGGGCGTAGGGCCCGGGGTGTCCAGCTCCAGTGCCCACGTAGTCATCCCGCACACCACATGTCACCCGCTGCTGCCTCTGCATCTGGGAGCCATAGCCGGGGTCCCGAGGCTCCTGACAGACACACGGACACGCGCGTGCTCGCACACGCACACACATGCACGCACACCCCTATGCACACGCCGTTCAGGCAGAGGGGCCCATCTGCAGGCCAGTAGGAGCCAAGGGACAAGGATATGCAGACGGAGCAACAGGACTTGGCCTGGAGATCCGGGCATCTGCCTCCATGCAGTCCTGCCCTGCACGCCGTCCGCCCATCCAGGATGGCCAGGGCCACGACGGAAGCACGGGGCGGAAGCACCTGGGCCCCACGGGCAGGAGCTGCCATCCTGGGCTGGCCTGGGGAACGTGGGCCACTCACCAGATGGGGACCCCGGTGCTCGTGGAAGGCAGTTCCTCTGCCATCGTTCGACGTCTGTGTGTGGGGTGTGTGTGCGCACGCGCGTGCACGTGTGTGGGGGGTGCCAGGCCCTCACGAAGCTCTGAGGATACAATAATAAACGAGACAGATGAGGGCCACACTTCAGGGAGCTGTGTCAGCCCGACGCTGGAAGGAGCGGGGACCCGACAGCCAGTCCCCCATCCGTCTGCCTGGGGAGCCCCCTCCAGCACGGGCTGTGTGCCAGCCGGCTCCACCACTCAGCTGGGGGACCTGAGCCAATGTCCTGACCTTGCCAGGGCTCAGCTTGCCCGGCTGTGAAGTGGCATCTAAATGACCGCGCTGGCTGCACAGGTCGTTGGGGGGTGACGCGTAGCCGGACGAGGGTGCCGGAGCGTCCGTGCACGTAGCGAGTGTCCGGAAAGAGGGCTCGCTCTTCGTTTTCTCTCTCCAGTCCTGCGGCCCGGTCATACGGAACGGCCATCGCCTAAGTGACGTGCCAAGGTCTCTGGTGACCTGGCCTGGGCTACATCCACCCGAAACGCTCCCTCCCAGAGACGACCTCCCTAAGACCCACTGCCAGTGTCTGGTCCGCCCCTTAACGTGTACATTCATCTCTTGGATAATGCTCTGTCGGACCCCCAGCTCCGTGCACAAATGCCACTCACGACTGTGTAACTTTAGCCCAGTTACACAGCTGCCCAGTGACTCGGCGTCCTCGTCTGTAAATGGGGATGATGCTAAAGCCACGTAACATCCCAGGATATTATGCAGAAGAAAGGAGTTAAGCCGGTGAGTGTCGGCGCAGAGGCTGGACACTGGGCGGGGGTCTCACTTTTTAGGGATGGTGGTCTTGCTTCTCGCTCTCTGTGTCCGGGCACTGAGCCTGCTGCAGACAGGGTGACGGGGTGCCCGTAATTGGATGGAGGGCAAGAGGGAGAGTTTGTAGGCCATGGGGATGGAATACAGTCGGCCCTCCACATCCGTGGAGCCGACCCACCGCAGGTGGAAAATATTCGGAAAGCGCCCTTGCTGCTGACAGGTACCGCGTAGTTGGGCCTGCGATGGCTGGCCGCAGCTGTGCTAGCGTGCACAGACTTTTTTCTTGTCATTATTCCCTAAACAGTACGGTACAACCTCTATTTACACAGCATTTACACTGTTGTAGGTATTATAAGTAAACTGGAGATGATTTAAAGTATGCGGGAGAGGGCGTGCCCTACACGTAAACGCTGTGCCATTTTATGCAAGGGAGTCGAGCACCCACGATTCTGGTATCTGAGGGCGAACAAACCCCCCACAGATATCGAGGGGCGACTGGATTTTCCTGCAGCGAGCGCGGCTTGAACTGAAAGGATTCGTTGAGGGAACGGAATCGCATTTTGGACAAAACGCCCCCTTCTCCGTGGCCTGCTGTCTTTAGAGTCGCCGTCTGGGTCTCAGCTCAGATGACACTCCTCCCGACCCCCCGGGCTGTGCCGGGCCCCCCCGTTCCCCGCCTCACCACACTTCTCCTGTCTGCTGCCATCGGCAGGGCGTGGAGGACAGGTGGGGGCCATGTCCCAGAGCCCCTGCCCCTGGCGGCCCACCCGTGCCCACCACCTGTCACCACCAGCTCCAGGGACAGAACGTGCCCTCTGTGGAGACAGCGGAGGGAGAAGGGGACACCACCCAGCGTGGTCTCGTTGCGTGAGCACAGCCACACTGCCGGAGGGGCTGTCAGCCCCAGGAGGCTGCAGCTGGAGAGTCGGCACACCACGGCCAAAGTCACAGGGACCAGGACACCAAGGCACGAGGGCCTGTGGTCACGGGCTGTCCGTCACCCGCACTGGGACCCCAAGGCCTCCGTGGTGGGTACTGAGTCAGGTTTCTCTGTTTCCCTGTTTTTTCCTCCCACCTGGCGTCCGCTCCTGGGACAGGCAGCCTTGGGGGGCCTGGGGTGGCTGGGGCCCCGCGTGAGGGGGGCCAAGCTGAGCTCCTGGGAGTCCGTGCTTAAGTGTCCCCAGGCGCCTATGACCCCGGCTCTGCCTACACATTCGCAGGTGCGGAGCGAGGGGGCAGAGTTCACTGGAACGGGCTGGGGCGGCCACACAGGAAGTGTGGCCATGTTCTCCTGTCCGAACAGGAAATGGATAAAGTTTTTTCCGCCCTGTTCTCAAGTCATAGCCACAGCTGAAGAGCCCTGGGAGGGACATGCATCTTCCAGGAGTCACCCCTGCTTGTGACTCCTCCTTTGGAAACTTCATTTTCCCTCTTAGTGAGGCTCTCGGGCAGGGAGGGGAGCGACTGGCAAACACCCAGGGAGGGTCCCCGCCAGGGCTGGGGCAGAAGGGGGGCCTCGCGCTTTGCAGTAGAAGCTTCCGGGGTCTGGCCCTGACTCCGCCCCTTTTTTTTTCCTTTCCTGCTTTCACTCAGCATATGCGAAACGCTCTGCCGGTCCCTGCTTCTCACTGTGTGTGTCAGGCAAGTCGCTCGGCGTCTCTGAGTTCCCACGTTTACAAGTGCAAATGGCAGAGACAGGTCCTGCTCCCACCTGCCCGCAGAGTTACCCCGACTGGGCACACGCGCCCGAGCCGCACGCCGGAGACGCAGCTTCGAACAAGGCGGAGGCTGCGAGTTTGGAAGAAAAAGGATCTGCTGCTACTTGGTTGTCACTCGGTCCTGCGCATTCAGCACTGGCCGAGGGAACAGCCCCTAGGCCCCCAGCGCCGGTGGCCGCCTCCCGCCCGCCTCCTCCGGCAGCCTCAAGGCAGCACAGGCCGCCGCGCGCACAGCCTGGCCTGAGAATCCCTTCGCCGCATGGCCAGTTTGCCACGGATGTCGGAGAAGCATCTTTAATCGTGTCTCGGACGGGTCGCCTCAGCCGCCCGCTCCCAGAGGTGGGGAGTACGGCGGCCGCAGGCACGTGCGGGGGACGCAGAAGCCCTCGGGGGCCTCACGTCCGCAAAGAGGAGACAAGAAGCCAGCGAACTGGGTTTCGTGGAAATAAAAGAGGTGCGGGGAGCGAGTCGCGTCGCATGCGTGCGGGAACGTCCACCCCGGAATGCACAGCGGTGGGAAAACACCTGCTCCACAGGGACCCGAAACGTCTCAAACGACGAGCCAGCTCCCGACCGTCGGGCTAGTTTACCGAGCACGGACGCACTCAGGGCAGTGACCATTCTGCATACGGACCGCGCAGGGGGCTCCAGGAGAACCGGCTCCTTCTGGAACTGACTGCAGCCAGCCGTGGTCCAGAGCAGGACGCTGACGAGGACGCTCTCGGGGACGCCATGACACGCAGCGGCTGAGGAGCGCCCGGGAAAACACGGAGGGGCGCTGAGCCGACCTGGGCGGGATCATGGAGGACTTCCTGGAAGAGGCGGGACCTGGAGGAAGGGCGTGAGGTGAGGGGCGCTGAGCCAAGGGCCGCGGACACGGACGCCCTGGGGTGCGTGGGAAAGGGGCGCCGTCCAGTGTGGCTGGGGCCTAAAGCGTGGGCGGGAAGACACCAGCCCGTCACACCAGATGCCCGAATGGAGCCGTGACTCGCCGAACGTGAGCCCCAGGAAAGCATACAGTGTCTGCGTGGAGGGAATATCTGCTTAACGTAACGCTGCTGTGTCCCTGGATGACCGGGGGCGGGGGCCCGGCCTCCCGGACCTCCCCCTCGTGCCTGTGAAATGGGGATAATGGAGCTCAGCCTGCGGATTGCACACTTCTCCGGCAACCTGGCAGATGGCCTAGTACTGATCTCTGTCCTGCTAAATAAAAGTTATTAGAAATACGGCCATATTCTGAGTCCCGGCTGCTTCCACACTCATCGCAGGAGACGAGGCATAGATGGGTCAAGATCTGAGGCCGGCTCTACCTTGAACTAGCTACACAGCCTCGGACAAGTGGCTTCGGCCCTCTCAGAGGCTCAGAGCCTCCCCTGGAAAAGGTGGGTAGTGATGCCCTCACTGTGGGGCGGCCAGGAGAACCGAATGAGAGTCACGTGTAAAGGGCCAGCACAGAGCGGTGCTCTCTATTGGTTTTGGCGTCCGGTTTAAAGAGAGGGCCTAGGGGTCCCAATGAGGGAGAGAGGATTTCTGTGTGCTGAGGACTTCCTAGAGGAGGGGGCAGGTGAACCAGGACTTACCGTGGGGCGAGGGATGGGTTTCGGCATACTCTTAAGGATGATGGCATCATCGCTTTCAACATCAACGTCCCCTTGTTGAGAAGTGACCTCTGGGATGCAGACACCATCCCCTGCAGAGTTCAGACAGTCGGTCACCAGCGGATAGCACTATCAACCAAAGCATAAGCCAAGCCATCCATGGGCTGTGCCGCCTGCATACACTTCACGATTCACACGGCTCCTGGGCACATCTCTCTGCCTGACCTCACCTTAGCCCGTGTTTCTCCTGGGGGGAGGGCAGGGGCTGCCCCAGTCACCGGAACACATACGAGAGAAACGTAAGGAAGCCGAACTGACCAATTTCTTCTTCGCCAAATCGCTTTCTCCGTTATCTGCTGGGTCCTTTTCACTGGGCTTCATGGGGTTTGTCTTTCTGATCTGGGACTGGGATTTTCTGTTCCTGAGAAAGAGGAAAAAAGGAAGAAGCCATTAGACACTTGCCGTCGCAGATGCGTAACTCAGGGGAGGTGGCCCTCGGTGGGTGAGCGGCCTGGGTGAGAACATGGGGATGCGGGACCCCAGCCCCCCTGGAGACCCGGGCACCCTCCTGCTCTTCTCTGGCCTCGGTTTCTCCATTTGCGAAGAGGTCAGGTTGACTATGTCTGTGTTCCCTCGCTGGCCGCATTGCTTATTAAATACAGGCCCCTCCCGGCGCATTCTCATTCAGACGGTCACTCTCGTGGTGGGGCACACATTGCAAACACTGGCCTTTCTGTCCCCAAGATGAGAAAACATAAGCTGTGCAAATTAAAACGAAGTGTCACTCTCCCCTGTCAAGTAGAAAACAATTTCCGAAATTGTAAGAGTCGCTGGCATGACAGACGTAGAAAATCGTACAGCTTTTCTGCAGTTTAGAGATATGTTCTGAGAGCCATAAAAATATTTAGGCCCTTTAGCCCAACTACTCCATTTATAAAAAGTTAGCCTAAAACAATAATCAAAAGGTTCTCAAAGATTCAAGCCTGAGATTATCATTGCAGAATCTTTCATGTTAGAAAAAAAATGATATTCACAATAGAAAAAAAATCTAACAGGAAAGTTTAAATAAATTATGGTGCAACTACAGGATGAAAATGCATGTAGCACTTAAACCTTTGTGTTAAAGAACATTTAATGTCATGAGAAAATGATCATGACATCGTCTCACTTGAGAAAAATAGGAAGATACATAAAAGAAGGTACATTAGTCAACAATAAAAATAGATATACTTATTAATAGAGTCATACTCTTAAACAACATATGGACTTAAACTACGTCCATGTGTTTTCTAATTTAAAATTGAATTTAAAACAAAATATGTATGCATTCGGTTATTTTTTCAGTAAATATTTATTAAACCCGTCGTATTGAGGTTATGGTGACACAATCTTGAGCAAGACAGACGTTGCCGTGCCTTCGGAGAGTTTACATTACAGGGGAGACGGCTCAGGAAGAGGGCGCAGACTGCTCACGAGCGCACGGAAGGTGAGTGGCCTGTCCCAGCACAGAAGGTGACGGCGGAAGCAGAGGCCAGATCACTTCTTAACGCAGGGAAAACAGACCGCCCGGAAGCAGCAAAGGGTAACAACAGTCACCACGTGGCTGTGGTACTTCAGCCAATTTTTCTCTTGTTTTTCTATAGTTTTCCAATTTTCTACAATGTAGAAAAAAAAACACTTCAACTAGAAAATCAAGTTTTAAAAATTTGTTTAAATTAAAAAAAATTTTTTTTGAAGACTTAAGCCCTTGAGGTCTCAAGTAGCCATGGAGACACAGAAAGAACAGTTCTTTAGGATGACAGGCTCTGAGGTCCAGGAGTCATCGACCTGGTCTGACGAAATGCAACCAATGCCCGAGTGTGACATCTGAGGACCCCACTGAGGGACCCCACCTGTCTCGTGCCCACGCATGCCCAGGGACCCTCCAGCCCCCTGGCCTCTGTCTTCAGGCCTCTCCCGTGCTCTCTGGGCTGCCTCGTCAGCCTAGAGTGTCTTTCTTCCTCTCCACGTCTCACCTGCAAGACTCACCCGCTCCACTCCACTACCTGTTCCTTCTGGAAAATCTGAATTACTTCCTCCTGTGCATCCCCTAGCATGTGCCACTAGCCTAGCAAGCACCGAGTTGTGTTCTCGTCAGTGACCGTGACCTCCTCCTGGTGGTTCATGTGTCACCTCAGCTAGGCCGTGGTGCCCAGTCGTGTGGTTGGACACCTGGAGAACAGGCAAAGTGTTGCGCTGTTTTACAGAGGTGATTAACATTTACAATCGGTCAACTTTAAATAAAGTGAATGACCCTCCGTGATACGGGTGGGCCGCAATCAATCAGTCGAAGGTCTTAAGAGCAAACACAAAGGTGCCCTAAAGAGGAAAGGATTTGGCCTCAAGATGACAACATAGAAATTCTGCCTGTGTTTTCAGACTTTAGAACAAAACTGCAACATCGACTTTTGCTGGAATTTCTAGCCTGCTGGTTTGCCCATATGGGCTTAGGGCTTGCCAGCCCCCACAATTGTGTGAGCCAATTACTTAAAATCTCTCCCTCTCTCTCTCTCTCTGTCTGTCTCTCTCTCTCTCCCTATACATATCTCTATTTCTAATATGTAGATATACATCCTGTTACGTCTGTTCCTGTGGGGAGCCGTGACCTACACACTCCCACACATGGGTACCACAGCTGATCTGTCTCTGTGTCTGCAGAGTCTGACAGGGTGCCTGGCCTGAGAGGTGCCTGGTAAACAGAATGGGTGGGATGGGATGGAGGGGAGGGAAGAGAAGCTTCAGAATGGGGTCCCCTGGGGTGAGATGGGACAAAGGAAGCCAGAATGAAGGCAGCCATGGCCGCCACCTGCCCACCTCCAGGGGCCGCATTCTCGTCCCGGCTTAAGTGAACGGTTGTAATGGCATAACTCCAGGAAGTGCCGCTCGCACAGATGACGCAGTAAACGTCCCTCTGGAATTCTGCCACGTAGTGGCCCTGCAGGTACCGGAGGAAGAAGACAGTCTCCACACGATCGGGCAGGAGCCCGGATTCGAAGCGGCATGAGCGGAGTGGAAAGAGCGAGCCTGTCCAAGTCGCGAGCCTGGGTCCCAGGCCCGGTGTTCCCACTATGACGTGAGACAAGTCGCTCAACCTCTGACTCTGCTTCCCACGCAGTCAGTTACCACGTCGAACCACGGCCGTTAGATAAGGGACGATGCAGACAACGGGGTCGGGAGATGCCTGGCAAATCCTCGGGGCCTGATTAATGGTACCTACCATTGAGCTAGAGCAGACTCAGAAGGAAGCGGATTTGGGGATGGGAGGAAATAAAGAGTTGTGTTTAGGAAGTGAACTTGAGATGTCCGTGTGGCATCCACGTGCAAGTACAGTTGGGCGTTTGGACACAAGAGTGCTGTGGAAAAGAGGTCTGGGCTGGAAGTCATTCACGCGGCAGTGGACGTGACCGCTAAGTTCGCCCAGGGCGAGTAGACAGAGAAGAGTCCTGGGAAAGTCCAGCCTGGAAGGAGCAGGTGGGGGATGGGAGGCAGCAAAGGGGACTGAGCTGTAGAGTGAGATGTGAGACATGGTGAGATGGTGATATGCAAACCATATAAAGGACTCATACGACTTCACGCACGCACACGCACATGCACACGCACATGCACACGCACACGTTCAAATGACCCAATTCAAAAACTGGGCTTCAGGTCAGAGGACCTGAATAGACACTTCTCCAAAGATGACACGCAGATGGCCAAGAGACACATGAAAAGATGCGCAACATCGCTAATCATCAGAGAAGCGCCAATTAAAATCACAATGAGACATCACTTCATGCCCATCAGAACTGGTATCACCAATAAATTAATAAACAAGGGTTGGTGAGGATGTGGAGAAAAGGGACCCTCGTGCACCGTCGAGGAGAACGTCCATTGGTGCAGCCACTGTGGAAAACGGGTTGGAGGTTCCTCAGAAAATGAACAATTAAACTATCTTAGGACCCAGGATTCCCACTTCTGGGTATTTATCTGAAGAAATCCAAAACACTGATTTGAAAAGATATGTGCCCGCTGTGTTCACTACTGCTATTCACAATAGCCGAGATGGGGAAACAAAGTCAGTGTCCACAGATAGACAACCGGATAAGGAAGAATGGTACATATATACCGCGGGATAGGACTCGGCCATAAAAAGGGTAAAATCTTACCCTTCACGACAACACGGATGGATCCAGAGGCCGTCAGGCTGAGTGAAATAAGTCAGAGACAGATAATTAATTACCATACGATTTCAGTTCCATGTGGAATCTAAAAAAGAAAATAAATGAACAAAAGCCCCAGAAACAATCGCATAGATACAGAGAGCAAACTGATGGCGGCCAGATTGTGGGGGTCGGGGACGGCTGAGTG
>NW_006441953.1:28898211-28927828 GCF_000325575.1 Pteropus alecto | reverse complement strand
AGTGGAGACCAACGAATCACGGCACGTGTCAAATATTCCCGTGGGATGGAACGAAGGAACATGGCACGGGGTGCGGTGAACAGTGTGCTCAGCAGATCCCAAATGACAGGCTGAATAAATCCTCCGTTTTGAAAGAGGTGAGGTGTGCCCCAGGCGAGGATGGGGTGACCTGTGCATTCTTCCCCGGAAACACGCTCCGAACGGGGAACGTCGCGGGTACCAGGACGACGTGTGGGTGCTGGGTTCTGCTTCCTTCGGGATCACAGCCAACTTCGATCGTCTACTGCTGGACCAGCAGCAGGAAGGATGAGGGTTGTTAAGTCAATAAAGACCCACTGCCCAGGGGAGCTGTACACAGCAGAGATCTGAGACCGTGCACCTCACCCTACAGAGACCAGCGCAGAGCTGAGGGTGACCTCGCTGTCCCTGAGATGTCACGCCACAGGTCGGAAGCTGCCCGCCGGAGCAGTGCAAGGCCAAGGGCAGATAGCTGGCACCCCAGGCAGCACGGAGCCAGGGGTTCAAACCCCAGTTCTACAGCTCAGTAGCTGTGTGACTCAGAGAAAGCAACCTCACCTCTCTGGACCTCCGCTGCTTCAAGCCAAGCGGGGAATAACAGGATCCATCTCACAGGGCTATTGTGAAGGTTAAATGAGTTACTGTGCAGGAAGCACATAGTAAATGCTGAATGAGCACGAGCTATCGGCATCATCACCAGACTCTAACATCATCGTCGTCGTCGTCGTCGTCATCATCATCATCATCATCATCATCATCGTCATCACCACCAATGGCCTCTGCGGAGCACAGGTGAGGTGCCTCTTCTTGGCAAGGGCCACGTGGAACGGATGGCGTCTTAGAACTGGTTAAGAAAAAAGGAAGGGGAACCATTTGGTGTTTGACTAGTGAACCCGAAACTGCCTCAGAATAATTCTCTAAGGTTTAAACAGGATAATAAAACTAACATAACAAAATAAATACAAGGTCTGTTCACGAGGTTCAAAAAAATGCTAGCTCCCTGTCTTTTTGATCTGCAGTAACAATACTAACATTGCTGCTGTTCAAATCTGATACTCTGCTAGTGCCTGCCAGTGGCCATGCCAGTTCTTAAAAGGTCAAAACGCTGCTGTACCCATTGGTGAATAACCACGTCCCAAGCCCCTGAGTGTCCACCAGCCATAACTCAGCAGCTACAGAGAGCAGGCCTCTGCTCCCAGCGATTTGGTTGGCCCCCACCTAGGCTGTAGCTGGGGTTCAATATTTAGGGGCTCAAGTTTGCTTTTACTGTTGCTGCTTCTCTTGATAATAAAACTTTCGTGGGCACCATGTGTTGGGCACAGTGGTTGGCTGTGTTAGAAACAAAGCATATAAGCCTTGGAGAAGTGTCTTTACCTACCTGACCTGTTAACAGAGGTCACAGCCTACGGTCAGACCCTCGCTCCTAAGCCTGTGTTGGGTGGGAGGACAAAGACAAAGCATGGGCAGGGACTCACAGCCCCAAGCGCAAATGGTCGGCAGACAGCGGAAGGGTTTGCTCTCCCAAGCTGGCTCATGTGCCGCCCACCCTGCCGAGCAGAGCCCAGTGGTCTAACCGGCCAGCCGCTGGCTGACGGCTCTGAACAGGAAACACCACACACACCCTGGTCCCCAAGTTCTCTGTCTGAGTAACACCGTGACTTTATTCTTAATTTTCAGGATTAATTCTCTGCTGACTGTGGCATGGAGCGAAAGGTAATCCTAAAACAAGATACTGAAAAGGAACGTGGAAAACCAAGCAGCTTCGGGGTGGGTGGGTAAGGCGCATATACGGGCGGGCGGGCGATTATTGGATTAGCAGCCATTAGAATAATAACCGTGACCTTAATCGCTCATAATCAATTTCATTTTAAGGCTAACATTTTTCAGGCAGCGTGCTAAGCACCGTTTGTGCATTTTCTCGCTTAATCTTCACCAAGCTGATTTTCGGATCCCTCGATTTTCAAATCCCTTTTTCTAGCTGCTCGGTAAGAATCTCTGTCATTCTTGAAACCGTCCCCGAAGTCGACAAGCGTCTGCCAGCAGAGCTGACCTGTTTCCTGGCCCTTCCCTCACCGATTCCAGTCTGCAGAGCAAACGGAGTGTGCTTCCCAGAGAGACCACCTTCTGATACAACCAGACAGACACCTGGGAGATTAGGGAAGAAAATAGTGTTAATGGTGAATCGGCATCCGTTCACAGCTGGATACAGCTGTGACTGTGCACATCCCATGATGCCCATCTTGACGAGCGATAAATCATCAATGGCAAACCACGGACGGCCTGCTCAGCTGACGGAGGCGCGGGTCGACGGGCTCCAGACCGTGAGTCGAAGGCGGAGGTGTCCTGGCGAAGGCTGTGCTGACCGCCGGGCTGGCCTTCGTGGGTGTCGGACCTCTTCTTGCTAACAGGTTGATGCAACCAGCATAGGAGCAACCTGCCCCGGCCCGTGGTTAGGGTCAGATGAAATGACACGCAAGGCTTGCAAAGCAGGACACAAACGAATGCCAGCCGAGCAAGGCCTGAACCCAGCCCGGAGCAGCATGAGGGGTTCGCTCGTGCTGTTCGGTTGGTGCAGGAGTAAAATCAGCCAGAGGAGAAAGGCGTGAGAGCCACCGACCGACCGGGAAGCGCCACACCCAGGGTCTCTAACCCTGTTACTTCACGAATGCCCCACTGTCCTGACCTGTCACTCGAGCTCGAAAGTGATGCACATGTGCTAAGCCTGCTCTGTCTTCAGAGCTCTGGATAAAGGGAGAGCTGGAGGGGCAGAGATGTCAGGGATCTGAGAGTGTGCCAGGGCAGCCAGGGCAAGATCCAAATTCAGCCAAGGGCACCAGAAGCCTCCTCCTGACCGGTCACAGAGAGAGGTGAGGGCGTGGGAAGCGAAGGATGGTTCCGGGGTGGAGCCTGCCCACCATGGGCGAGGGACGCCATGCCTGGCTCCTGCACGTACTCGGGCCCTGGGGGACAGGGCCCTGTGCAGAACCTGGAAAAGCCCACTTGATTCTCTGGGCGTCGACTGAGAGCGACCGGACGACCTTCCCGTGGCTCATCTCGCTTCCTCAGTGCCTTGTGTTTTTTTTGTGTTGAGGGAACCACCTGGTCCCTGAGAGGCACCTGCCCAAGGCGTCTTTACCAACCCACTCCCGATGTCCTCACTCAAGCTGCACACTCTCTAACTTCTGCACCCGGGTGATCTCGGCTGTGCTTAGGGAGATGCAAGCACATCGAGATGGAAGCTGCTTGCCAGTCTTTGCAACTCACAGTCACTTGCTGGTGCCCCGCCCCGCTTCCCCGAGGGGTCCCACAACCTCTCTCAATGTCTTTTGTAACTGAGAGCATTGCCTTTCTGACTGCATCTTGTTCAAGCCGGCCTTGTTCCCACAACCTTCAGGTTACTGGCTTCTGCTTGGCTGCTGAGTCTTGCACGTAGACATGATAATCATCAGAGAATTCTGCTTGCTGCTTAAGTTTTCAAAAAAAACCCCAACAACAACAACAACAACAACAACAACAACAGCTCCTAAAACTGCGGGTCCCTTGAGGAGATAAGAAAGTATATACCGAAACAGTGAGTGGTTGGCAAAGACCTGTAGAAACACCATGATCAAAACCACAGACACCAATGTTTGTTGGCCAAGAACAAAGTTCACCTCCTTGATCCCTTGCTAGTACCTACATGTCTGGGGTTGTCTGTCACCACCTGATCTCCGTCGTTTCCGTTTACCCCTTGCCTTGACATGAAGGAAGACTGAATTCTGTCCCTTCTGCAGATGGCCCTTTAGGAGGCTAGTCCGCCATCTCGGCTCGCTGGCTTTCCCAATAAAGTCCTTTCCTTATGCCGACACCTTGTCACTGGATGTATTAGCCTTCTTGCAGTGAGTAGTATGAGCTTGAACTTGGTTACATTTTTCGCTGCAGTAAATCATTCTCTGACGCCGGGATCATTCAACCATTGGTTTGTCAGCACCCAGACAGACAGTCTAAGATGAAGATGTCAGACCCCAACTCCTCAGCCTGCTGCTTCCCAGCCACGTCACACCGGACAAGGCTACTCTGCAAAGTGGGACAAGGATATACCCAGCTCAAGGTAAGGTCAGGTTGTGCAGGTCAAATAAGACACTACCCTTGGAATTGCCTGCCACATAGCAAGCACCCAGTAAATATTCACTGTTGCTATTACTCTTGAGAAATCTCTTTATCGATCGTTAGTTTTATTCTCGTGTCTTTATTTTTTTTTCAAATGTTTATGAAGGACCTACTATATGGCCAACACAGTACTAGATACTGAGAAAGGTAAACTTGTTACTTCTTTCAGGGACTTTAGAATCTAGTCAGAAAAATGAGCCAATGCAAGAGACCTACGTTCAATAAGCACCTACTATGTGCCAGGCACCAGTTGTATACAGCCTCACTTAATCCTAAAAGCAGTCTTTGAAATTTCGCCATCTCCATTCCATGGCTGAACATACTGAGGTCTTAAAGGTGACCTCGCTTGCCCAAAGCACCATGAGGATTGAGGTTTAAAGCGAGACCACCCACTCTGCGTGCCCCGACCCCCGCCTCCACTCCCCACTGCTGCTCTGTGGGGAAATGCCTCACCAGAGAGGACATGGCCCTCGTGTGAGCCTCAGGGCCCTGGTATCAGACACATTGCTTGTCTCTTTATGGCAGCACTGCATCCAGACGCCCCACGTTGGAGGACCTCCCATTTGCGGGTCTTGTGGGCACGTCCCTCTCACCTTCTCAAGGATCCCCCTCCAGCAACTACCCCATTTCTGTTTAGCATCCTCAGTGTCCCCCATTCTATCGGATCATCCAGGCTACGCACAAAAACATCTTAACATCCCCGATTAAAAAGAAAATGACTCAGAAGTGTCAGCAAGGATGTGGAGAGATGAGAACCTTCGTACATTGCCGTGAAGAACGTAAACTGGTTTCGCCACCGAGGAAAAGAGTTTGCTGGTTTCTCAAAAATTAAAGTGCAGAATTACTGTACGATCCAGCATCGGTATGTGCCCAAGAGAACTGAAAACAGGCGACCAAACAAAAACCTGTACACGAATGCTCAAGGCAGAGCTGTCCACAACTGCCAAAAGGTGGAAATCGTCCAAATAACCATCAACTAATGAAGGATAAACAGCTGCGGTCCAGCCGTACAATGGAATATTACACAGCCATCCAAAGGGATGAAGTTCTGATACACGTTACGATGTGGAAGAACCTCGAAACCGTTATGTAAGCGAAAAAAGCCTGATGCAAAAAGTCACGTTTCATATTTCCATTTAAATGGAATGTTCAGAATAGGTAAAACCATCGAGGCAGGAAGCAGACCAGCGGTCGCCAGGCGCCGGGGGAGGAGCACGTGGGAGCAGCTGGTTAACAGGTAGGGGACTCGCTTTGGGGATGATGAAAATGTTTTGGAACTAGATAGTGGTGATGGCTGCACAACCCAGGTGACCCATCCTGTGAAGGTACCAAATGCCACTAAACTGTTCACTGTAAAACGGTTGACCAAAAAAATAAAATAAAACGGTTAACTTTATGTTAGGTGAATTTCACCTCAATTAAAAAAAAACACACTTATTTTGACCCAAGGGCCTCCTGTTATAGGCTCATTTCCCCTGCTCCTCATTATAGCTTAACCTTCCCAAAGCGAATTCACTGTCTGCCCTGGGCACGGTCCACTCCCTCCTCAGCTCCTTCTCACAGGGTCGTGACCCATCACACCACTCAGGGTGCTCTTTTGAGGGCCTCAATAATCCAAAGTCAAAAATTAAAAAAAATAAATAGTAATAATTCAAAGTCAACAGTCCTCTAACCTCCCAGCAGCTTTGACGAAATGACCACTTCTCTTCCTCCGGACCCTTCTCGACTTCTAGAAACTTCCTTTTTAGCCAGCACACGGCCTGGCTTTCCCTCTGCCTCCCTGGCCACTCCTTCTTAGTCCATCAGCTGTTCCCAGTCACCTACCGGACCCCCAGCTGTAGGGCGCCCCAGGACTCAGGCCAAAGCCCTCCTCTGTCCTACCCACACTCTCCATGAGTGACCTCGTACAGACCGGGAGCCTTAAAACCACTGACATGCTGCTGACTCCCAAAGCTCTTCCCCGCTCAGACCTCTCCCCGAAGACCCAGACTCATATGTCCACTGGCCTACTCGGTGTCCTCTCCTGGCTTAGAAGCTTCTCAAAAACAGCCAGTCCGAAGCCAAACTCTCTATACCTCTCTCCCAGTTTCTCAGCCCAGAGAGAGAAGTCTCTTCCTCCTGCCGGAGTCCCTCCTCGCGCCTGTGCCAGTCACCACGACGTGCACCAGCCCTGCTCTTGGCTCTGTCTGGGGCAGATGGCATCGCGTCTCACCTAGGAGACTGCCTGCTGCAGCCTTCTGACGTCTGTCTCTACTCACCCCTCACACCCTGGACGGTTCCACCCAGCGGCATCTGGACTGACTTCCCATAGCCAAAAGCAGACCAGGTGACCCACCCTGCTGAGGCCCCCTGCGGCTTTCCTGGCATCGAATCCCAGCCTGCTGTTCCCTTGGCCCGGACGCAGACCCTCCTCCTTCCTCCTTCACACAAAGCCAGAGCAAGGCTTTGTCACCCCCAACCTGGGTTCAAATTCAGACAGCGCTGCCACCCAGCTGTGTGACTTAAGCAGGTCACGAAGGTCCTTGATGTCAGGGCGGTGGTCCCATCAACTGAGCCCTGAGTCTGACACACACAGGCAGGAACCACCGAGGAAGCATTCTCTATGCAGAGGTGACAGCCCCGTCAGAGTCTGGTGGCGATGGCACCAAGCATCTGGCACCGGTGGCTCAGGGGCCTCCTGCCCGGGAGTGTCTCCTGCTGCTTGCTTCCCACGTTTTCTGCGTATTTTAGGAAGCTGGACCCATAGTGTCTCCATCGATTCGATCGTGAGCTTTCACTCTCCGCCTAGTAAACTCCTTTTCTACCCAAGTGCATCGGAGTGGGGCTGAGTTGTTTGTCATCAGGACTCTACCTGGTTCGTTGGGCTCTTCGCTGCTGCATTTAGGACTCTCCACCCTCAGGCCGCTTACCAGGAAGGTCGACCAGGAAGCCCCCGGGACTGGACACGTTTGCCTGGGTCAGTCTGGGTGTGGGCCTGACAACTTAGGTGGAAAAACAATTTTAAAAAATGAGTCTTTTCTGACGCAGAAAGTCAGTGAACTCAAATGCCGCACTGGAGACACCCTCAGAATTTCGTCATTGAAAAAGTTGGAAAGTTGAATGACTTTCTGGTCATGGGAAGCTTCAGTGATGAGGGGTGCCACCCACCAGGGGTGCTGTGTTTCCCCACCTCTAATTTCAAGTCAACGTATAACTACTATACTCAAAAACATGAAGCAAGGACTAGTGTAAGAGATAATACGTCGTGACTAAGAACCACAGCGTGGAAGAGGGGACTTCACTGTGACAGACACTTTGCTTGGAGGCGGCTGGCAGCCACCGAGGACTGCTTCACACTGAGCTGAGTGTCTGGACTCCTGGCTCCCCAGGGGAAGTTCTCACACTTGGGGTGAGCTTTGTGGGAACGCGGCCCAGTGCCCAGGGAGAAGCCCTTCAAGCAAAGCGAGAGTTGGTGACATGGGAATGTGTCTTCTGGGCCTTCCGGGCTGGAGATGCGATTCCCCGAGCCTGTTCCGCAGGTCACTGTGGAAAACCAGAGTGACGCCAATTAAATTGTAACAGGAACAAATAACATTTCTGTCAGGCTCTGCAGTTTACACAACGCCTTCACATTTGTTGTCAGATACACTCTTCCCCAGGACTTTGTGGGGTGGATTGAGCCACGTTTCATACCTACAAAGAGAAGACTGAGGGCAGGGAGGGAACTCGAGGTCATGTGGTCAGCCGTAAATGAGTCAGGACTAAGCCAAGCTTTCTGATTCTCAGCCCAGGCCAATCCCCCTTACTTGTCCCATGACAGTGAGGCTCAAACTCATCACTATCCATCAGTCTATTCATCCATCCATCAATCAGTAAACATGTAAGGAAGTAAATGGCTATGTTCAATTATAAATGATTTATTCTGCTTACTACTTAATTTATACGATCTCACCTGCTTTCAATAACCTGTGAAACAGCCTTGGCAAGGATCATCTCCAAGGCTGGAAGGCGGGAAAAAGAGCTACCACCATCCCAGCTAAGTGGGGTTTATGGGACCCTGAGAGAGGATGCCACAAGGAGCAGAGGTCACCCCCCAAACCCCATTACTGGCTTCGATCTCCTCTCTAACATGGCTTCCTTCCAGCTACGAAAGACCATCACTATCTGGAAAATTCTCAAGCTGGAATACACCGGATGATTGAATCAAAAGGATCATTTCGAGGGCACTGAAGAGAGCCACTGAAATGAATTAGCTGGGTTCTGCAGCTACGCTGGAGTTTGGTACAGAAGCAAAGACAGAAATCGTTAAATGTATTGTGTCTTATAACAAGCGACTGTTATTATTAGGAGCCTATCCTGTGCTAGGCCCTCAAATTCTCGCATTTCATCCCCGAATCGTCTCTGCGACTTGGAGAGGTAAGCGGCTTACCCGCTGCCAAACCATCTTGCTGTCTTTACATGGAGACTTTTGCCGGGGGTGTCGCTGGGGTGCAGAGGGGTTCCCCCTCTTTAACCCTTCTGCAGTCAAGAATCACCTCCTGCAACCAGGCTGTGGGCACAGTGGGAATAAGTAGGTGTGAGTCTCTGGACGTTCACAGCATCACCTTCTGGGCAGCAAATGTTGGAGTCACTCACTGTCGTGCAACCTCTCTGACCATCAACTTCCCGGAAGTTACCGCCCAGAAAACACCTCTGCCAAACACACTCTGCCAAACACACTCTGCCAAACACACTCTCAAACTGTGGCCCTGTTCTGGGCGTTTGTCCTGCCTCTCTGTCTTCTTCCTGTCCCAGGAAACCAGGCCAGACATGCTCGGAGAAGCTTTTCCTCCCGCACTGAGCACAGGGGTTCCCCAAAGAGCCCCCGGTGCACCCAGAATTGCAGCCTCTGTGCTCCTTGCTGCTCTGGATGGTTGCTGGCTCAACGCCTCCCAGGTGTCAAGTGTGACTGACTGACACGGGCTGGCCAGCATCCTGCCCATCGCCACCGTTGGGCAGACCTTCCACCTTGACCTTCATAAAATGAGTGGCTCCTAAATGCTCTCCAGAAGACCGGGGCCAGGTTGGCTGATGAGAACGGGGATTTTTCAGGCTCATCCTTTGGGGTTTGGGTATAATAGATCTGAGACGGGGCAGGACATTTGAAGTTTGACGTACACCAACCTCATTGCAAACCTGATAAGCCTGATGTGCGGCCTTTAAACAGACCATGAGGCGTATCGATGTTTCCTGAACCTCAGCTTTGGCTCGCCAACTTGACAACACCTTCCTTTAAGTAGAGTTACTTACATTTTTTTACCTAGTTTTGCCTTAAGCCAGTGATTTTCAGCCTGGATGTTGATTAATGCCTCCTGGAGAGTGTTGTATAAAATCCCAAAGCCAGGCCTGTCTGGGCTGAAGCGTTTTGAAAGCTCCCTGGACAACTGAAAGGTGTGGTCACAGGTAAGGACCACTGCCTTAGCAACGATGTGCGTAAAATTGAACAGACATTAAAACATACACATGAAAACTGAAGCGAGCGTGCTTGTCCACAACCAACCAACAAGCACCCTGAGTTCCATGCTTTGAGAAACCTTGGACCAGATGAGAACCCCCTACACACCAGTCTTCAGGTCCACGTCTAGAAAGAGACAGAATCCCTCTCACTGAGTGTCTCGTATGTACTAGACCCTCCCAGGCCACTGCACCTGTGACCTCATGACTCCGAGGCGGAAGGCCATCATCTCGCTTGTTTTACAGACTGGGAAACTGAGGCTGAGAGGCTCCCAAAGGTTGACTCTTCTGGAGTTAGGAAGTTACTTGCAGGGAATTCAACTCTAGCCAGTCAACTCCTTCCCATTTCAGGGGCAGAGAAGCGAGCACCCTCCTTCTGGTGGGGGTAGATTGAGGGGTGACGGGGCTCTGTCTGTGGAGACATCTGTGAAGAGGAGGCTTTCCGAAGGCCTCCTCTTCGGAAAGGTCAGGCATCAGACGCGCGCACCCCTCTGCACGCACCCCCCGTGCTCGCCCCCGTAATTCGCTTCCTCTAATTTCTTCTAAGATTAGAAAAAGGGAGACGGTTTCACTACTGTCAGAGAAGCCAGGCTTTACTGAGCATCATACGATCAGATTTGACGTTCGTTATTCGGTCGTTTGTGTGGCTAATAGGCTGGCCCATGACCTTTGGTTTCCCGCCAAACCTAATTCTATGAAACCCGTTCACAGTTTGAAAACAGGCTGCATTGTCGACTGATCTGCTCTAATTAGCTTCAAATTTCCTGACCAGCTAAAGAGCAGTGAGATGCACTGTGAGTTTTCCAAAGCGAGGAAGGAGGCCTCTCTGCTCCTGGCAGCCTGCCAGCTCATTCTGCAAGCCAACTCTCTGAGGGCGGTCCAAAGCATCGTCTCTACGGGCACAGCAGAATGCTAGACGGAGAATCAGACATTAAACCACCGTGCGCTTGAACAGGTGTTTAGGTACAAGTACAGAAAACTCTAGAAAGTTGTGTCAGGTGGTATGAGGCGATATCATTAGATTCTGACCTGACGTCTGTGGGTGTGGGTGGGGGTGGCTTGTCCGTTCAGGTGGAAGGGGCAGAAAGGGCCGGCGTGGGCAGGGGCTGGTGTGTGAGGGTTTGAGGAGGCAGCGCGGCCGAAGCCCACAGCTGTGGGGCTGGGCACGAGGTTAGAGACGTGGGGTTAAATGGTGAGAGTCTTGGGAAGTATCGAAGGTTTCTAATTCTTGGCAGGGTGTTGAGGGGGATGATGAGGTTGGCTCTTTACGAAGGCCTCCTGGGCAGACGGGTGAAGCTGGGCCGTTAGCCCTGGGGGAGGTGGGGAGACGGTGGCCGAGTAGGAGGAGGAAGACCCCGTCTGGTCCACACGAGAGATGGTGGAGGCTTAGACCACGAGGAGGCTAGGAACAGAGAACTTCTCACAGGTGGTCCCGAGGATCCCAGGAGACAGTGCTCAGTCCCGCACACACGGCCTCACACGTGGGCAGCGGGAGGCCTGGCTCGGTTGCTGTCATTATTGAGCCTCTCAGACCAGGCTGGAAAGGCCCCATCGTTATCAGGAGGTCTTGGGGGACGAGAGCGCGGGAGGCCTGGCTCGGTTGCTGTCATTATTGAGCCCCTCAGACCGGGCTGGAAAGGCCCCATCGTTATCTTCCTTCAGACTCTCCAGAGGGGACGAGAGCCCAGTGGGATGGGCGGTCGTACAGAGCACAGTTCTGATGATGCAGCCGTGTGACGCGGGCAGGTCGTGTAACCACGCCAAGCCACGATTTCCTTCTGGGAAAGGAAAACCTGAGTATCTCTTGGCAGACTGGGCGCCACAGTGAAGTAAGATGCATGTAGAGTCGGGCGCCATAGGGCAATTCGGGAGCCTTAGCGCCCCTGCTCGGGTGGCGCACACGTTTGTCTCCACCTTCTCCGAGTACCACGGACTCTGAATGTCTGACTCAGTTTCCCCCTTTTGTCCTGGGCTCTGTGAAAATCAAATCTTCGCTCTCAGTGGCTTACCATAACGAACTAGAGTCTGTAATGCCGCATGACATTGCTGGGGAGAACTGAGATGGACTTGGACAGATGGGATAAGGAACTTAGATGCTTCTTCATGTCACTCCACCCCGTCCCCCAGCCCCGCGGTCTGCACCAGGGGAGCTCTGCAGAGACCCGCCCACCCGGGCCGGGACTGTGTCCTTCTGCCCCAGACGCTGTACCTGCAACACCCACCTCCCTCCATCCGCTGGCCTGGATCCCACTCACCTCTCAAAACTCAACCTGAGCCTCGCCTTTTCCAAGAAACCCTCCCTATCTACCCAGAAATCTTCTGGATACAGTATTCTGTTTTAAGAATGGAGAAACTAAGCTTCAAATCCTTGGCATCCAGTGCGGGCCACTTTGCCTCCTTTGTGTCATCTTGGCGCCACTTTTTATCGCCTGATTTTTGTCACCTGGGCCCCACCCCCTGAGGCCCAGGGCCTGGGCAGCACAGAGAGGTGATGCGCTCGCCGGCTGGGCTTTGTCTGTTGTGTCGCCACGATGCCTGCTCTTTGCAACTCCTCCCTCCAATGACTCGACTCCAGGCCAGCCTGAGACCCACGTCCTCCGCCCCGGGCACCGCCAGCCTTGGCCCTTGGCCCTCGGCCGCTCCCAGCCCCGCCCTCCTGGGGAGGTGAGCGGGCAGGTCCCGGCCCCCTCCACGCCTGGCTGCCTGGTCCTGAGCTGTCACCGCGGCTCTCTGCACTTCAGCATCTGTGTCCGTGAAAGGGGAGTGAAAGCGGCAAACCCTCCCTCATGGGTCCGGGAGGGCTCAGCTGCTCGGAGGCCTGGGAAGTCCCCTGCGACAGCGCTGTGGAGGGCCATTCGCTGTCGCTCTTCAACCGGACCTCGCAAAGAACCCGATCCTTTCCATTTTCACGGCTTCTGTAATAAAGAAAAGAAACGCAGCATAACAATTATGAGCACAGACGTGCCGGCCAGCGAAGTTTGGGTTCCGCCTCTTGCAAATTGCATGGAATTTTCTTGAATCTGAGACTGAGTTTCCTCATCGGTAAAAGTGGAAAAGTAATTCCCAACTCACACACCTTGCGTCGAGATTAAAAGAGATAATGGAGTAGATTTTAAAGTTCTCATCGCGGGAAAATAAAAAGAGAACACGTGACCCTATGTAGTGACGGATGTGAACCAAACTGAGTGTGGTCATCATTTCACAATATACACACAGATCAAATCATTACGCTGCACACCCGAAACCAATACAACGTCCTCTGTCAATTATATCTCAATGAAAAAAACAGAAGGCATTTATTGAGTGCCTGCTGTTTGCCCAGTGGCTGTCACAGTGTCTGGCACAAAGTAAGGACTCGATAAACATCAGTTGAATGAATGCATGACAGAGTGAATGAATAAATGAAGATTCTAAAAAGGAGAAAACAGTCCCTTTCCACAGACAGATTGCAGTCTGTCAGGAAAGGCGTGCACAGCCGTACCTATAAGGCCAGGCGACAAATCCTCTAAAACAAACAAAAAGGGCAAAGAAAGCATAGAAAGAAATTACGAAGCCCTCGTAGCCAAGACAAAGGAAGGCTTAGTCAGAAAGGCATAGGAATGAAGGAAGGATCACGCTTCTTATGTGGAGAAGGAGGGAAAAAAGTGTAGTAACTCGTGATTTTATCTACTCGGCACATCCTCCTTCCTCCTTCAGAAGGAGCAAGAGCTGCGCAGACGCCCTCCGCCCTGCCTGAGCCCCGCACGTTAGAGACAGACAGACAGAGCGCGCGAGAATGTCATCACGGTGCTGTCGCACAGGAAAAACGAGTCGACGGTCGAGTTCGTCGCTTGCCATGTTACCGTGTTGCTTTCACTCTGCACGTTTCACCCCCATGTTCTCTGAAAAACAGTCCTTGGGACCCTCTGGCCGCTCCCCACTTTGGTTTTCCTTCCTGAACCGTTATCACCAGCTGTCAGCGCCCTGCGTGTTTATCCGCGGAGTGTCCGTGAGGGGAACGCATTTCAAAAATGAGGCTGGACGAACGTGCAGCCGGGCCGAGGAGCGAAACAGATGCTGCGGCATTCGGATCCTCCCCCAGGACGGCGCTCAGGATGGGAGCCGCTATGTCGAAACGCAAGGCCGAGGACGAGAGCGACAGTTCTAACTCTCCCGAGTCTGTTGGCGGTTTGCACCAGCGTTTCACGCCACAGCGTGCAGGGCGTCTCCTTCGCCTCCAAAGGGAGCCTTGGAGGACGAGCGAAGGTTCCTGAGCTTTGTTCTTAGGCAGGAGGAAGCGGGGTGACGGGACTTTCAGGCCCCCAATCACTATCGAACACCCCTCAGGGCACCGGAGAAAGGAGGGGCCGCTCGAGAGCAGGGTTGACAAACATTCTCTGTAAAGGGTTTCGGCTTCGCTAGCCATACAGTCTCTTACCCTCATTCGATTCAGCCACTGAAGCAGAAAAGCAGCCAGAGAGACCACATGCTCACGGATGAGCGTGACTGTGTTACAATAAAACTTTATTTACAAAGACAGATGGAGGGCCGGAGGTGGCCCGTGAGTCACAGTTTGCTTCCTTCTGCGCTGGAATGATAATGCGGGCTCGCTGCATCGCTAACTTCATGCTTAGTGCAGAAATGGCCCGCACTACAACCATTCTTAGCAGAAGCGCTTTACTGTTCCCCAGATGACGTGTCACGCGCACCGAGCAGTGCCCAGGAGAGCAGCGTCATCCTCATGCGACGAGCCATTCTGGGAAGGTTGGGCGGCAGGTGGGCGAGTACGTGGGCTCAGGACGGGAGGGAACAGGCGCGGTGCAAGGCTGCTCCCCCCAAACCCACAGTTCCCATGGAGACGCTTCCTCGCCCATCTCTGTCTCCACGAGAAACAGCATCAAATGCCCCCTACTGCCCGAGCCAGGTGACAGCTAGCTAAACTGCCATCGTCCTTCCGTATCCCCACACCCAGGTGACTCCATCTCAGAAAGTGACTCTAAAAGTTCTCGCCACCGGTGCTGCCGTTCCCCCGAGCCAGGCCCTCGCCCGGTGCCCCTGGACATCAGCCCGCGGCCCGGCTCCCCTGCAGCCGATCTCCAGCCTCCAGTCCAGTTCTACAGTGCCCCTGGGGGAGATCGTTCTCACAGGCAAACAGGACCATCGCCTCTCTGCTCCAAAGCCTTCGATGGCTCCCAGCTGCTTCTAGACTAAGCCTCCGTTTAAAGAGAGGGCGAAGGACTCGAGCAGCACCCCGAGTCCTTGTTCTCTACTCCCCAGCCCCCGGCCCGACACACAGAGCCCTGGGACCCTTGCCCTGGCCCTCACCTCACTCCTGCCACCTGCCCCACACACGGCCCCACTCCAGGCACGGAGCTGCCTTTGCGTTCGCTGCCCCCCAGGCATGCAGGAGTGCCCCGGGCCCACTCTGTTCACCTGACCGCTTCCTACCCAGTGGCTGTCAGGATTTGTCCCCAGCCCCAATTTTCCCATGCAGCCTTTGGGGGACAATGTCAGGCACAGCTTACTTCCCTTCTGGAGTCCAGGATGCCTAATCCCAGTGCCTGGGGCCAGGCCCAGAAAGGACACCCAGAAATTGAGTGGAAAAATGGCGATGAGCTTCCATTGTGGAGAGCTGATACTGATCAGGATTTAACGACAATTGTCCATTTGTAGGACCCTTCCAAAGCGATGGCTCTTCAAAACCGATCCTCGAGTAAGCCCGTGGGTGCCAAATGCCACACAAAGAAACTGGAAAGGAAATGGCGCCTCGCCCTGCCGGTGAGTGGCCTGCTCTGCGGGTCACCTGCTCACTTCCCCGGGGAGAGGAGCGAGCTTTAAACACCTCCGTGTAAAGTGCCTCCTGAGTCGTCTCATTTTCTCCTGTGATGCGGTCACCCCAGGTCACAGACGAGCAAACAGGGCTTGGAGAAGTCAGGTAACGTGCCCGAGGTCACACAGCCAGAAGTGGCACCGATTATGCTCGGTCTTTTCCCACTCAGGGCTGCTCCCCAGAGAGAGGAAACTAACCTGCACCCACTACGCTCTCTCTCCCTGAGGTCTTTGCCCTGTGCTTCTTAGGAGCCTTCTGAACGCACTTTAAGCACAAAGCTTCTTGACGTTCACACTGGTGGTTCTCGGCTTAGCCACAGACAAAGCTCAACTCCATACATCCCTTCCTGTGGTGAAACGGACTTCAAGCCCTCCCACCTTTGTGGCTTGAGGGGCAGGGGGCCGAGGTCCCTCCTCCAAGGCAGCGCTGACTTATGGAGTGAAATCTTAACTCCAAGGACCGACATTGTGACAGGAACTTTCAACTGACCGTATAAATAGAACCGTGGTTCTCTGGGGCCCTGGCAACCTTTTTCCCCGAGAGGTAGCCAGTCTTCCATTTGTACACATGAGTGTTTAAATGGGGGTGGGGGAGGGAGGGGAGAGAAAGAAAGAAAAAGAAAAGGGGTGATCATGAAGCACTGGGGGGGCGTCCAGTAGTTAGAAAGACACGAGTGAGGGGCCTAAGGAGCAAAGGCCCAGCCCAGAGACCAGCCAGAGAACACTCGTTTGGGGTTAAGTATTCACTCCTGCGTCCTGAGACAGAGGACTGGAGGGCCATCAACTCACCGCTGGTTCAGTCTGGGCACAGGTGCTTGCACAGAAAGGACTAGCCTAACCTGCCCACGACCTCATTATACCATCACTATAATATCATGCCTATGCCCGGAAGTTCTCGAATCTAATTATAACAGACTGATTCTGGGTAGCCGCCCGCTCACTAGACAGGGAGTTACGTAACAGCCAAATGTCAATCAAAATGACCTCACCATGCCAATCATCTAGGAACCCCTCTGTAACCACCCATCATGGCCCCGATATAGGCCACCGCCCCCTCCCACGGGGTTACAGCCCTCTTTGCTGTAACCGGCTCCTCCTCTGGAGCCTATTTTCAGTTCCACCTGCTTCTACCTCAAGACGTGCCCTTCATCAATCCTGCCTCTCATAAGTCTCGCTGAGTTGGGATTCTTCACCAGCGAGAAGAACCTAGACGCCAGGTGTTACCAAGGCAACGGCGGAGTTCGGATGCCCGAGGGCAGCAGGTCTTGGTGCGGCGTCCCGGGGAGTCCCAGTGAGGCCCCAGGCTTCGCTCTCTTAGCTGGAAGTCAGTCGACACCTACTTCCCCCTCTATATTATCCACCAGCTCTTGCCCCGAAGCGGCCGTCTCTCTTCTCCCGAGGCGGGGGACGCGGGCGCTTCCCTTCGCGGGCGAGGTCCAGCGACTGCAGGGCTGGCCGGGCGCGGGGGCCCAGGGTCCGCACGCGCCTCCGCCGGTGCCTGCTGGCGGTGCTTCCACTCTGGTCCGCTGATGACGCCCGCAAAGCTCCGCCTCTCCAGCGGCTCCCCAACAATGGCACAGGGGTGTCCGCGCTCCAGGGGCCGCCGGACACGCTTCTAGAAGCCGACTCAGCACCAATCGGTTTCTGCGTCAATCGTCCATCGATCTCTTTGCTCGCAGTCCTCCCGTCGTCTCGCTAGCGGGGTTGGGGGAGGAGGTGGCATTTCCCATCTCGGAAAGGGGTCTTCCCGCGCCAGCCAGCAGGTCACGCCCTGTGGCAGGTCCCCTGGTCTCTTCTCGTGCCAGAGGGCCACCAGATGGCCTTTCCAGGCCGGAAAGGGCGGCTGTCTCACGCCACGAAGCCGCAGGGCAGTCTCCAGGCCGGAGGACTCTTCCCGCCCTCCTCCCACATCACCTTTGTCTTCAGGCACCTGGCTGTCACCATCTCGTCCTTAGGTCCCCTCCCAGAGCCGGCTCCCTCTGGGAAAGTCTACCGCTTTACAGTCAAGGCTCTCCGAAGCCACTCTTTCTACCGTCTGAGTTTTCCAACTTTATTACGTGCTTTCGTTTCTTTTCTTTTGTATTTGTCACCCGTTGACCAATTGAAAAAATGCTAATTGCTCACTTTTATTTATCACTTGAAAGTAAAGACCTTCTGAGGTTTTTTTCCTAATTCTCAGGGACTTTCAAGGTCTTACAGATAGCCTGGAATGTAAGCACAGTCATCACCACGTGAAACTGACTCAACTCGAAAAAAAAGGGGAGGGCCCTTTTAAAACACAAGCGACTGGACTCACAAGCTGCCCCCATCCCCACTCCCACCGCCACGTGGGGGCTAGTGGGGGCGTCTGCACAGGTCACTGATTATAGCTCTCTATTCTCCTTTACAGGTGGGAAACCGACCAGCAGTACTACCCTAAAGGCCTCTTGGCTGTTGTATTCTAACCCTCTGGGCTCAAATGACCCGCGACTCTGAAGAAACAGACTTATTCCTTCCGCCACACCACATGGCCACTGTATAAACTCCTCAATGGGGAAACCTGGCCTATTAACGGGAGCATCGACCGTAACTGCAATTAGATCTTTATTGCCAATGCCAGGGAAAATGGTCAGAGATGCCTTATGTTCAAGCCTTCTTCTGACTTCGAGAAAACAATTTCCTTTTACAGACAGGCAAACCGACCGCCTTAGCTTTTAATACTAACGAGTCTCCCTCTTTCTCTTGTGAATCTTCCTTGGCTGAACTGTCGGCTTTTTGCACTCCTCCAAACGACTCCCTCTCTATCCAAAACCTCCCCCATACCCGCGAAAATCTCCTCCACGGTCTGAGACTTCCTCTACACCTCCCCAGGTCTACCCGCCCCAGTGGAGGCTCTTGGAGAATTTATACCCCGACTTGTGTATGATCCTTTATCACTTATAGAACTCAGACAGATCCAAGCAGACTGAGGGAGCTGTACTGGCAACCTGGATGGGTATATTGATACCTTCGAATGTAGTGTGCTTGTTTATAACTTCACCTAGAAGGACACCATGATTATTCTGGGACGGACATTATTGGACCAGGTGCTAGAGTCTCAGGAGAAGAAGGGAAAGGCAGGGAGGAAAGAGGCTAGGCAAGCCCAAATGTCAGCGGCCTTTCAAGGCCAGTTTCAGCCCACATCCATGGCTGCCCCGTTCCCAACTGCGAAGAATTCCTCGAAGTGCGTCACCTGCTGCCAGCCTGGCCATTGGGCCAAAATGTGTCCCAACGGGGACAAGCATCCCAAATCTGCTTGCTGCAAATATCAGCAGTTGGGTCATTGGGCTGCCCCCTCTGCCCCGAGGATCAAAGGACCCCACCCACAGTCTTCCAACTGGTTGTGAGGGCCGAAGGGGCCCCCTCGAGTCGGCCCCATCGCAAGAAATTTCCATCACTGGACCGGCGCTAAGGGTGCAAAGGGACACGGCAGGTAGGACAACTCCTTTCCTTTTGGAGAGAGGGGCCATCCACTCTGTCCTTACTTTCTTCCCCGGACCCTTCTCCTCCCGAAACGACACCATTTAGGGAGTCACTGGTAAGCCCATTTCTCCATATTTTACTCTACCTCTACGTTGCCCGCAGGAGAGGTATGCTTTTACTTAAGCTTGTCTCATCATACCTGGATTCTCGAGAAGATTCTTCTTAGCTCACAGTCACAGTTTCTTTTTGCTTTTAAATGGGGCTCCCCTGAGGGAGTCCGCTGGTAACTGACTTGGACAGTGCTTCCTCTGGGATTCCGGGACAGTCCTCCCATCGTTAGCCAAGCCTTCGCTCGTGATTTACAAGATTTACGACTTGCAGGGGGATCCATTTTACAGCAAATAGACAGTCTTCTCTGTTCTCCTGACACACCAGCTCTGCGACCCTAGGCTCTTAGGTCCGGCCACGCGATCAGTTTATTAATCAAGGTTTATGAGGATAATTTTCCAGCCTCTCAGCTACAGCCGATTTGGAAGGGATTTTACCGTCTTTTTATCTTCCCCAACGGCAGTGAAGGTCCCCGGAATTTCCAGTCGGATCCACCACTCTCGAGTCCAACCTGATCTTGAAACTCAAGAGGCCCCTACGGCAGACTCTACTAAGAGCTGAAAACCAACAGAGGACCTGAGGTTCCTCTTCAAAAAAGAAAAACCAGGATAAGTTTTGTATTGCAGAGGCGATTACAGGCAGCACTGCACTCGGCCTTCAAAGAGAGCCAGCGGAGGAAATTGCCAAGGCCATCAAAGAGGTGGCCTTTGCCCGACCCACATCCAAGAACGACTGGATTCCTTAGCAGGCCTCGTCCTTCAAAATCAAAGAGGCTTAGTTCTTCTGCCGGTAGGACAAGGAGGAACATGCTCTTATCTCGAAGAAAAATGCTGTTTCTATGTCAACTGATCAGGACAAGTTTCCACATTTATCCAAAGTACACGTAAATCTACAGACCAGATAGAACGCCCTGACGCAGGCCCTCTTACTGGAAAATGACAATCACGGGCACGATCCCTTCTCCAGCGGCCCGTAGTTCCCCTCACCTTTTTATTCTCCTCATCCTAGGACCACCACTCTCTAAATCGCCTTGTTCAATTTGTTTCTTCTAGAGTCCAGACAATTCATCTCCAGATGGTCCTTCGAGGAAACCATCACTCCATCAATCCAGTCCATGGATCCCATACCATACTGTGATCCCCTAGATAGGCATCGACAACCATTGTCCCTAGTCGACAGAGAGCGAGTATAGAGACCCAAACCTCCACCTTCATCCCTTCTCATCCTGAAGTAGCTAGAGCAGTCATTACCCCAAAACCTGAATGATTTGGGGTCACTAATACTTGAGAGGGGGAAATGCTAGGTAGTTAGACAGACATGAGTGACAAGGGGGAACAAACAAATGAAGGCCTAGCCCAGAGACCCCCCAAAGAACACCCCTTGGTGGTTAAATATTCACTCCTACATCCCGAGAGACGAAGGACTGGAGGACCATAAACTTGCAGCTGGTTTAGTCCGGCCACAGATGTTTGTGCAGGAAGTACTACCTTAACCTGCCCACAAACTCAGCCTCATCATACCATCACTATAATATCATGCCTACGTCCTGAAGTTCATGAATCTAATTATAGCAGACTATTCTGGGTAGCTGCGTGGTCACTAGGTAGGGAGTGATATAACGGGCAAATGTCAATCAAAATGACCTCACGTGCCAATCATCTAGGAAAGCCTTTGTAACACCCCATGGTGGCCCTAATGTCATACAGACCGCGTACAGCCCTCTTTGCTGTAACCTGCTCCTCACCTGGAGCATATTTTCGTTTCCGTGCGGTTATAGCCAGTTTAGGCGTGACCCGCTTCTATCTCAAAACATGCCTTTAATAAATCCTACCTCTCATAAGTCTCGCTGAGCTGGAGTTCTTTAGAATTCTTCTCTTCATCAGCAGAGAGAACCGAGACTCCCAGTGTTGCCAAGGCAACGGCAGAGTTCAGATCGCCCGGAGCAGTAACAGGAGGAAAGGTGGCCTGGGACGGGGGTTAGCTTCAACAAAAGTTGGCATTCCCTCTGTGCATCCTCCCTGAGGCTTTGGAGTGGACGATTTGCACAGAAGAATCAGGGCAGAATCTGCAGGCTGAGGCCCTGGGCTCCGCATTCGGCACTGCTCCGGTTTCCAGGGTGGATACATGCCGTCAATGATTTCAAGCCAGTGCCTTTGAGCGTTGTGTTTAACTTCATCGAACGATGTTTTGGAAACACGGGGTCAAGTGCTTTACCGCCGGGCTTGGGCTGCACTGTCCGTGTCTCAGCGCCAGAACCTGTTCCCGTGAGGGCTCGGCCAGTCTTCAGTGGCACCCTCGACACTGAGTCACCACACTTTCATCGAGAACTTCCTGTGAGCCCAACAGCATGCTGGCTGCTGGGGTGTGCAGGTGCTCAGGACAGACGTTCCCTGCTCGGGGAAGCCAGGGAACGTCACATCGGCAGACAGAATGGTCGCGAGGAGCGACAAGTACTAGGAAGGATGCAAACAAGGGGCTGGATGGGAATAAAGGGAAATGCAGTCTCTCCTCTACGTGCCATGGTCCTGCAGGAGAGGCGCCGAGAGCCCGGGGGGAAGCCAGCAAGAGAAGAGAGGGAGTCGAGAGACACTTCGAATCTCAAATCAGTAATGTCGCTGATGCATCGATGACGTCGAAAAGGAAGCAGAAGGAACTCAGGATGCTGTCGAGGTTCCTAGCGAACCGAGGAAGCTGGTGAGCTACATACTACCACTCACGGGACTGGGGAGTGGGGGAAGCTTGGAGGAAAAACCCGAGAGTCTGCGAGTCAGCAGGTGGTCATGTCAGGTGCACAGCTGGACGTGCACATCTGGAGCTGAGGGGAGCGTTCCGGATCGACAGATACATTTTGGAGCTGTCAGCCTGCAGACGCCTTGACCTTCAGGGTGCACTATTCTTATCCACCCTTTACAATGAGAACACTGAGGCTGAGGGCGTTCTGAAGATCCATCCGAAACGTGGCTGGCAGGGAGCAGAGCAGGAGTCGAACCAAGCGTGCACGGCCCCCCAAAGTTGGGATGGCTGGAAGCGTGGAGCCCAGTCTCTGACAGCCTGGGTTTATATTTCAGCTGTGTGACCTTGGGCAAGTCACCTAACCTCTCTGGTTGTCTGTTCATCTGTGAAGCAGAGACATGAAGCATCCTGCCTGCTTCACGAGGTTGCCGTGAGATTCACTGACACCGACCTGTAAAATCCTTAGAACAGTGCCTGGCACGTGGGCTTAGCATATAGTAGATGTTATCTTTCTTTTAAGAATTTTTGAAAGCATCCTGGGGGGCGCAGTAAAAACCTTAACTAAAGTCGGAATTCTGTGGGGTCAAATTGACTCCTTCACCCCCACCCCCGCCAGACCTCTTTCTTCTATGATGCCTATATTTTCCCTTGCTTTTATCTAGAAGGGAAGAAGGGAAGCATACAGGATGGAAGGCACGCCTATAGCGATGGGACTTTCTCAGCTGCCCCTCTTGGTTCTCATTATGAAGCGGGTGGTCCAGTGGGTAAACGTACGGAGGTAGGGGTCTGGCAGAACTGGAGCATGAATCTCCGCCTTGCCATTTATAAGCAGTATGACCTTAGTCGAGTTTCTTAACATATGAGCTTCAGTTTACCCATCTATAGAATGGGGAGAATAGTGTCAGCTTCACTGGACTGATAGGAAAGTAACTCTGATGACCCCGATAGAGCAGTAGGCGAGGATGGCGACCCAGACAGCCCTTGGCAATCCACCAGCACTGCAGAGACGTTCTCACACGTGTCCGCTCACGGGCCTGCGAGACAGTGCGTTCGGCTCGCGTAGCTGGGAGCAGAATTTTTGGGACTTAGATAATGAGTGTCCGTAATTTGAGCAAGTTTGCCCCAAGATGTTCCCCCAGCCACATCCCCACCTCCAGTGGGGCCGGTCCCCACATCCCCGACAGCACAGAAGATCATCCTTGCCAGAAGGGACCAGAACTCTGGCATCCTAGCTCTGCCCACTGAGCCTTGGAGAGTTTATCAGATTGCTCCCCCCCCCATGTAAAAAAACTGCAGCCACAAAATACATGACAGCTGCTCACCACCTCTGGTCTCAGCCTGAGACCCGGTGCCAGAACTCCCTGTGCGAGGGGCACAGTTCCAGCCACACCTCATGCCCTTGACGTTCCCACTGGCTGGACTCCTGGTCCTACCTCCACGGTCTCTTAAGGAAGTCCCTGAAACCCCTTGGCCTTTTCAGTAAAGGCTTCCTGCAGCCTATTTTTCCAGTCCACCAGTCACGTTCTTGTTGCTTCTTTAAGGCTCCTTCCTGATTCGAGTGCAATCGTCCTCCCTCCAGAGGTGAGAAGTTAATTTCCACCATCAAGTGCTTCCCCATCGGAACCAGATCTGTTACACTTTGGGTGTTTCTGTTGCAGGGGGCTGTCCCGTGCACGATAGGGTGTTCGCAGCATCCCTGGCCTCTCACTGGTTATGGAGTGACTTCAGCAGTCGGTTCCCATCTCTGCATCTCTATTCCTGTTACACCAGACGATCTGTGTCGATCTCTCCTGGACTGAGAATCCTGTGCTACTGTCCAAAGGCGGGCGAGAGTAGCTGCTTTCTGTACGACTGTGTTCAACGAGAGGCCGGTTTGGATTCTGGCAGTGTATTACTCAGGGTTCTCCAGAAAAACAGAACAGATAGGATGTGTGTGTGTGTATAAAAAAAGAGATCTATTTTAAGGACTTGGCACATGCCATTCGTGGAGGTACGAGTCCAAAACCTGCAGGGCAGGTCGGCAGGCTGAAGCCCCAGGGCAGAGCTGTTGTCCAAGTCCAAAGGCCGTAGTCTACTGCAGAATTCCTTCTTGATTAGGGAGTTAGTCTTTTTTTCTATTCGGGCCTTCAACTGATTGGATGAGGCCCACCCACTCTATGGAAGGTCATCCGCTTTACTCCCGGTCCCCAGATTTAAATGTTGATCTCATTAAAAAAAAAAAAAACAACTTCACTGAAACCTCCAGAATAATGCTTGACCGTTAAATACCTGGGCACCACGGCCCAGCCACACTGACACACAAAATTAACCATCCCAGGTCGCAGTGATGAGTTAATTTATGGCACAGAGAGGGAGGTGAGCTTGAGCTCATCTGGAATTCGGGGCCAGGCTTCTGTGATTACTACCTAAAACATCAAAGCTATCCATGCCAGCTGGGGCCATCAGTGGCTCTCAACCCCGGCCGTTATAGTCACCATGAGGCCTTAAAGATACAGATGTCAGAGCCACTCTCGGAGAGTCAGGTCCATGTGGAGTGAGGCGGGGCTTGGCCATGGATGTGTCCTTAGACACCCTTGGGTGGTCCTGCCCCCGCAGCCAGGGCTGAGAGCCTCCGGGCTAACAAGTGCCTGAACGTCCCCTTCCCGCAGGTCGGACCAGCAGAGATGAACACAGGCTTTGCTGTGAGGTGGGCTGGGCTTATGGGAAGTTAGGACAGTCACCCGCGAGAGAGGTGACACAACATACATCCCATGTCAATATATGCCTGCTGCCCCCACCCACTTGATATTGACAACCTGGGTGTCCCTGCCCTGTCGGTTATTTAAGTTTCTGTTAAAGTCCAATAATAATTATGCTTCCTCTAACATTTATTGAGCTGTGAGGCAGATAGTATTTAATCATCATACTGACCCTACGAGGAACATCCTGTGATGGCCCCGGGAAATGGAGGCACGGAGGGGTAAGTGACTTCTCCAAGGCAGATGCTGACAACCTGAGATTTAGCTGACGCTAAAGGTTAAAGCTTTCTAAGTACCTTGCTTTCAGAAGACGGAAGTCAGTGTCACGGCCACTGGGAAGCAGGAAGCGAAAATGCCATAGTTCCCAGAGATCACCATTGTGTACCAAGGAAACCTAAGGAAATAGAAATAAAACATTTTGTTTTTGCATTAATATGGGAGTTTAGCACAGACTAGGTGCACATCCAAAAAGCAATCACACTCCTGGCAAGTAGCAACCGTCTTTGCAAATCACGTTTAAAAATCAAGAGCTCATTCACAGTAGACACAAAAACATGAAATGCCTGGAAATGAGTTTGGTGAGAACGGTGAGGCGCGTGAATAAATACGACGGGCAGACTTTACTGAGTAATCAAAGAAAGTGGGCGGTGCAGGACGGGGCCCATGTCCCCCAAGTGCCGGGGAGACCGAGCCTTGTGCCGGGAGAAGCAGAGGGTCCTTTGGCGGAGAGTGAAGAAGGAAGTCAACGCACTCGCCAACGTGAGAGTCAGAAGGAGAGTTTCTTAGACAAGGGGTCACACTCCACAGACAGAGTGTGGTCTCCTCTCAGGCAGAGAGCGAGAGGGACCGAGAGCGGCTTGGAAAGACAATGAGTAGAGGGGACCGAGGATCCAGGAAATTCAGTTACTATGTCATTCTTCGGTTCCTGTGAGTTACAGTTTAAAAGACTCTGTTAACCCATTTCCTTTGATATGGACACAGAGTGAGGAAGGGGAAGAATATGTACAATATACAGAGCCAAAGGCCTGCTGGCCGCTCCCGCCTTTAATCCACAGGTTCCCCGTGGTTTTAGCCCTAGGGCATGACTCTGGGCTCCTGGTTCCCCTTCACGGTGTGGGGAATGGGCTGTTAGCAATCCAGCAGAAATCTTCCTTTGCTCTGAAGGTATCTTCCTGGCCTGGCCGCAGGGCTGATCAGCACCTTGCTGTCTCTGATTGTGGCTTGATTAACATTTTATTTCTCTCGCCTCCTCCCTGCATTAGTGGGACTTTAGAGAGAAGTTCTGTGCACATGGCAGATACTGTCAAAATGTCAGTTCTTTTGCGAATTAGCTAGAGGTTAAAACAATTCCTTCTTTTTTCATATCAAAATTAGGCATCGAAGTAATTTCTAAACAAGTTAAAAATTTCAGGTGTGACGCAGAGTGCCTTCTGAGTTCACGGCAGCATCCGCTACCTCAGAAGTGAAGAGCCAGCCCCCCTGGCCACTTGGGTCATCCCTAGATTTCATTTCAGATTCTGCCGCCTAAGACAGTGAGATTCTCATCACTTGGCTGTATCTGTGCACATTCATTTCCTAATTTATCAAAAAAAAAAAAAAAAAATTCCTTCCCAGTTAAACATTTTTTAAATTGTGAAACCTACCATAGGTAATTTATTGAAGTAATTTATTGATAGATTTGACTACATAGAGATTTAATTCATTTTATCAGAAGGCAACCTAGACAAAATTAGACAAAGAATAATCCACGAAACATATTCACAACAAATATGAAGCAGTATTGGTTTCTTGAGATCTATATCAAGAGCTCACACACACCAAAGACTAAGAAATTTATACAAGCAAAAGTGAAAATAACACTAAAAATGACCCACCTCACTTAGTGCAATTGAATTGGGGCGCCATATCAGCAAAACTCGCTTTCAGGCTGTGGGACTGAACGCTGGCAAGGGCGGGATGAGATTGTGGAGAATGCAAAATGATAGGTAGCCTTTGGAGAGCAGTTTGGCTCGGTTTGTTCCCGTATCTTAAAAATGCACCTAGTCTTTGTTCTAGTTATTCCATTGATAATAATCTACTCCAAGTAGTAATCCTAAATGCAATGGTGCCTATTAAAAAGTTCACCGAGATGTTTGCAACGGCAAAAAACGGAAACAGAATAAATATTAGGGGAATGATTAAGCAAACTATAGGCGAATGATTAAGCAAACTAATCCACTCTTTGGATAAATGCCGATAGTTAAGAGGATGTTGACTCTGGCTTTTAAGGACAATGATAAATTCTTACGCTGTTAAGTTAAACAAAACCAAGACTGTAGGAGACTCTTCCGCCCCCAAAGCAACAGCAACTTTTCAGTGGGGTTGGACAGTCCGGGTCGAATCCCAGCTCTACCACCTGTTTGCTGTTGACCTCTGGAAAGATGCTGCACCCTCGGGAGCCTCAGTTCAGATCTGTTTTAAGGCTCTAGTGAGATCCTGTGTATTCTGGACACTCGATGACAGTCACCTGCTCCTCCTCTTGTTGATAATGCGGAATGTGGGGATTATGTGGCACACAGAAAGGGGCCGAAGCAAAAATCACGTACGGACTGATCGTGGGTCTAAAGTACATATTTATGATTTACCGTTGAGTTGCACACTTGAAACTTACTGGATTTCATTAAGCGATGTCACCGTAATTAAAAAAAAAGAGAGAAATTAAAAAATAATAAAATAAAATACATATTTATCTACTAAGGCTTAGGAAAATGAAAACAGTTGGTTTTAGTTTTCAGTTTTTAAAGATAAGCGGAAAAGAGTCGTCTGTCTGTGGCTTCTGTCTTGGGCGGAGCCAGTGATGGTCTTATTCACAGGGTCCTGCCCCATCTTACAGGTGAGACGTCTCACACCAATCTTATTCCCTAGTGACCGACTGATGGAAAACCTTATCAATCCAAGTGGGAAATGGGGTCTGGTGTGAACTGCAGGGACAACAAAAGTCCTTGTGTCACAATCGACACAGCCTACAACACTGGCAGGCAGGCTTCGATGTGCATCGACCCCATCGAGGAAGTAGAACGCAGATTCCCAGGCCCCGTACTGAGAGGTTCTGACCTGGCAGGTCTGGAACGAAGCTGGGAAATATTAAAAAAAATTCGTGAAACATTAAGTTTATAAACCTTAAAACAGAGCTCAGCGCATATGTATACATCTATGCTTGTATGACATACCACCTGGCACGTTAACTACAGGTATATACCTATGTATGTACCTGTACGGGCACATTTTTTCACATATGTATATACCCGTATAACAATCATTCAGAGCAAGATATAGAACAGTTCCAACGCCCCAAACGCCCCCGATCAATCAATACCCCCTGCCCCCACTCCAGGTAACCATTAGTCTGTTTAGCTTGTACTTAAACTTCGTAGCAAGGGAACTGTGCCTTTGGGTTCTGCTCAGCACCAAGCTGGGGCGACGGACCTCGCGTTGCTGTCTGCGTGGGGAGCTGGTCCGCCTTACCGCCAAGCGTGGAGAAACCACAGTGCGTCTCTTCTTTCTCCTGTTGATGGGCGTTAGGGTTGGCTCCAGTTCGAGGCTCCTCTGAACAGTGCTGCGTAAAGGTTCTTACTGAATGTCCCTCCACTGGACGTGCGAGCCTCGCTGTCCTGTTTGCGGTCCAGAGTGGGGCTGCTGGGCCGCGGGGCGAACATGCGCTCCGCTCCGGCAGATGCATGAATGCCGTGGACATTGTATCTGCATGAGGAGTTCCCGGTGAAGATGGCCCTGGACCACACTTTGAGAAGTGCGACTCAGCTAGAAGCCCCATCATGTGGGCATAGTCCCTTTAGTTTGCCTTTTCTTGGGCTATGAGTGGGCACCAGCTTGTCCACACCGAGAGACCAGCTAGGTGATTGGGGGAAGAGAGGATGAGAAATTAAATCAACTTTATCCATCAGCATCTCTTCAGAACAAAGCCTTATACTTCACTTCTTTTGCCCGAGAGAAGCCGCTGAGAACAGGGAAGCTCTGACCGGGCTGGGAAGGTGAAGCCAGGTGCCCCCTCCCTTGTGTCCCATCAGCCCAGCCCCCTGCCATCTCAACTTCTGACTAGAATAATGTCCATTTAAAATAAGGTTGAGTGCTTTCCCTGAATTCGCCGGTGACACGGACATGCGTGGGCCCTTTGGTTCCCTGTGGGTTTTACTGTCCCTTCCACGCGTGTTACACCGGCTAATTGCAAAGCAGCTTCCTCACGCTCCCGACACGGGCTCGTCCTGCTGAGGCCGGCAGGGTCGATGAAGGCCGGCTGCCAGGAAACCATCCTCCCGTCCTCGCCAGTCAACTCTGGCCATTTCGACAGAGGCAGCCCACTTCTCCGAGGTCATTCCCAGCCAGGGACTCGTGCCAGCGGAGGCTGGGAAGTTCTGCCTGGCGTGCCGGCCACGCTTGGCTTCGTGGGCTACTCTGCCAGGAGCCAGGTACCGTCCCGGTTCAGGGGCTTCGGCTGGCCCAGCTGGGACTGCAAGCTGCTCTCTGCCATTCTGAGCAGAGAACTACAACTTGGGGCCTCGGACACCTGACAGCAGGCTTCCGGAAATGGGTGCAGCACTTCAGTACGGAGGCAGGAGGGAGTGTGAGGATGTGGTCTCCACCCCTCCATACTCCCCAGACTGGGTGTCATGTCCCTCACTGGGCTCCCATAGCCCCGGGTGTCCTTGGCCATAACGACTGTGCTGGAATCACTCGTGTAAACCGTCCCCCAGTACACTGAAGACACTGTGAAACAAGGCAAACCATGATCTCAAAGCTGAGTGTCCCCAGATCTTACTGTGGTGTCCGGTGCGGAACAGAGCCAACGAGTCATGTGCATGAATGGCTGGGTGGACTGCCTGACGAATGACGTGAGGAAGCCAAATGACCATCTTTTATTTTTTAATTTTTATATTATTTTTATCTTTAGGCAAGGCAACCCTTGGTTGACCTCAGATTGCAAGGACCTTGTCAGCTTACAATCTCTTATCTTTTACACCTACAGCACCTGGTCTTCCTAGGTGGTCTCCTATCCAAGTACTAACTAGGCCCGACCCTGATTAGCTTCTGAGATCAGATGGGATCAGGCTTGTTCAGGGTAGTATGGTAGTAGACTATCTCTCTGTTTTCACACA
>NW_006441953.1:28894994-28898188 GCF_000325575.1 Pteropus alecto | reverse complement strand
TTTTTATTTATTTTTTATGCCTACAGCGCCTGGTCTTCCTAGGTGGTCTCCCATCCAAGTACTAACCAGGCCCGACCCTGCTTAGCTTCCGAGATCAGACGGGACCTGGCACGTTCAGGGTGGCAAGGCCGTAGACTATCATGTCTTTTAGAGAGAATTAAGAGTGGGGAGGGAAGAGGGGAGAGGTAGACAGGGGGGAAATATTTAAATCATTTCTTCAACTAAAAAAATAAATTAAAAAAAAAAAAAGAAACTGTTAGGGTCACCAAGTGATAATGCTCTTCTACCTGGAAACAAACGAAAACCCTAGCTTTCAAAGTAAGAGACCTCTTGTCTGAATTGACGATGTCTGGGGATATTTTTGGTTGTCACAACCGGGGCAGCGGGTGCCACTGGCACCTAGTGTGTAGACGCTACGGACACCGGCAAACTCCTGCGACAGACAGGACAGCTGCCCAAGAAAGGATCGTCTTGTCCGAACTGTCGGCCAGGGCTGGGGCCGGGAAAGCTTGATGGGAGGAAGCGGTGTGCCAGAGGGTAAACCAGGAAAGGGCAGACGCACAGAAATCGAGGACTTTCTAGGAAAAAGATGTTTCTAAAGAATGTGGGGTTACAGCTGTTCATCTCCACAGGAGTCCGAGCGAGAACACTGGTGGCCTTAACCCCTGCCTGGACACTCGAGAGCAGCGTCACGTCCCATCTGTTTAGCTTTGTGTGGCCTGGACAATCTTGAGGCACTGCCTGCTCCGGGAAGCCTGCCCCGATTTCCCTCCTCCGAGCCCTCGGGGTCCCTGTGGGCGTGGGCCGCCACGTCATGCTTAGCCACGTCATGGTATTCGTCGTGTGCCCTGCTCACAGCGCTGACCCGCATGGGCACACCGCTCCTGTCCGCTACCCGCCTTTCACTCTGTACCCACGTCTCACGCGCTCTGCGCTCACTGCGGGCCAGACCGACTTAGGGTTCACCCGGGGTGCGCCATGGGATCCTGACACAGCCGTGTGAGACGCATACCATCGTCACCCCCACTTTAAAGATGTGCAAACCGATGTACACTGCACCCGACATGCACCCCATTCCCTGTCTAAGTCGGCTCAAGGAAGGCTCTGCTGTGCTGACAACGAAACCTCGGGGACGATGGAATAAGGGTCCAGGGAAGGCAGGTGAGGTGACCCAGGTCGCGGTGATGGGAACGCACCCAGAGGTCCCAGCCCCTTCCCTGGGGCCTCCCTCCCACCAAAAAGTGGGTCTGATGACCTCCGGATCCTAAACTGTCTCCCTCTGAGGCTGCAGGTGGTGAAACACCCAGAGCCATGGGGGTCCACGTGCCCCCCCCCAGAGTCAGCGATCCTGAGTGAGGAAAAGAGATATTTAATGATCTGTGTAGCCTCGTAAAGCGGTCAAAGTGTCTTCACAAGTGCAGGGGGCAGTGGGGACTGCTCTCAGCCAACGTTTATCAGTGACTCCGACACACGACAAAACTCCAGATCACGTGCTTTGTACTTACTTTTAATTTCTGCACTGAAAAAGAAAATGCAGGTGAAAATGATGATTATACAGTAACTTCACCTTTACCTTTAAATTAACCTTTGCTCTTGGGGGCATATGGGAGAAAGCAAGACAGAAAAACATCGAAGCATGACAGTGAAATGGTGACCAAGACACCTCAGTCTGGCTATCAAGGGCTCCAAGACCTGGAGACAGCGCCCTCAACCCACAAGCTTGTAAACAATGACAAGCAACAGTTAAGACACATTAAAGGAAAAAAACCTCACGACTCCATTCTTAGAATCCAGCACCGACACCGACAGTGACGCGCAGGGTCACGGTGTGCCTGTCTGCTCTGGGGGCTGCTCTGCTTTTCTGGAGGTGTCTGTGCAACAGGGCGCACGCTCTGGGGTCGTGACATCTGTGCCACGCGGCGCCCCGGCCGTGCTGCCCTGCCGCGGCCCGACCCTGCTTAGCTTCCGAGATCAGACGGGACCTGGCACGTTCAGGGTGGCAAGGCCGTAGACTATCATGTCTTTTAGAGAGAATTAAGAGTGGGGAGGGAAGAGGGGAGAGGTAGACAGGGGGGAAATATTTAAATCATTTCTTCAACTAAAAAAATAAATTAAAAAAAAAAAAGAAACTGTTAGGGTCACCAAGTGATAATGCTCTTCTACCTGGAAACAAACGAAAACCCTAGCTTTCAAAGTAAGAGACCTCTTGTCTGAATTGACGATGTCTGGGGATATTTTTGGTTGTCACAAGGGGCAGCGGGGGTGCCACTGGCACCTAGTGTGTAGACGCTACGGACACCGGCAAACTCCTGCGACAGACAGGACAGCTGCCCAAGAAAGGATCGTCTTGTCCGAACTGTCGGCCAGGGCTGGGGCCGGGAAAGCTTGATGGGAGGAAGCGGTGTGCCAGAGGGTAAACCAGGAAAGGGCAGACGCACAGAAATCGAGGACTTTCTAGGAAAAAGATGTTTCTAAAGAATGTGGGGTTACAGCTGTTCATCTCCACAGGAGTCCGAGCGAGAACACTGGTGGCCTTAACCCCTGCCTGGACACTCGAGAGCAGCGTCACGTCCCATCTGTTTAGCTTTGTGTGGCCTGGACAATCTTGAGGCACTGCCTGCTCCGGGAAGCCTGCCCCGATTTCCCTCCTCCGAGCCCTCGGGGTCCCTGTGGGCGTGGGCCGCCACGTCATGCTTAGCCACGTCATGGTATTCGTCGTGTGCCCTGCTCACAGCGCTGACCCGCATGGGCACACCGCTCCTGTCCGCTACCCGCCTTTCACTCTGTACCCACGTCTCACGCGCTCTGCGCTCACTGCGGGCCAGACCGACTTAGGGTTCACCCGGGGTGCGCCATGGGATCCTGACACAGCCGTGTGAGACGCATACCATCGTCACCCCCACTTTAAAGATGTGCAAACCGATGTACACTGCACCCAACATGCACCCCATTCCCTGTCTAAGTCGGCTCAAGGAAGGCTCTGCTGTGCTGACAACGAAACCTCGGGGACGATGGAATAAGGGTCCAGGGAAGGCAGGTGAGGTGACCCAGGTCGCGGTGATGGGAACGCACCCAGAGGTCCCAGCCCCTTCCCTGGGGCCTCCCTCCCACCAAAAAGTGGGTCTGATGACCTCCGGATCCTAAACTGTCTCCCTCTGAGGCTGCAGGTGGTGAAACACCCAGAGCCATGGGGG
>NW_006441953.1:28890145-28894460 GCF_000325575.1 Pteropus alecto | reverse complement strand
ACAGCCCCCTCAACCCACAAGCTTGTAAACAATGACAAGCAACAGTTAAGACACATTAAAGGAAAAAAACCTCACGACTCCATTCTTAGAATCCAGCACCGACACCGACAGTGACGCGCAGGGTCACGGTGTGCCTGTCTGCTCTGGGGGCTGCTCTGCTTTTCTGGAGGTGTCTGTGCAACAGGGCGCACGCTCTGGGGTCGTGACATCTGTGCCACGCGGCGCCCCGGCCGTGCTGCCCTGCCGCGTGCGCCCCGGGCCCAGCGCAGCCCCCTCCTGCGGGGGGGTGGGTGGGACACAGCCTCCCTGACGGGCGGCAGGAGCCACGGGGGTGGGTCTGTGTGCTTTCGAGGCGCTGCCTCTGGAATGTTCCGCGCTCGGCTGCGCTGGGCGGTGGGAGTGAGTCGTGCTCCACACACTGTTTAAGGGCCCGCTCTGCTTTCATGTGCAAACTGTCACTGTCTAAAGCTTTCGGAGGATGGGTACAGACGCGAACACCCTGCGGAGAGGGGGGTCATCAGGAGTTAGGGGCCCCTCTTGATGGGGGCGGGGGTGTCACAGGAACGGCTGGAGGAACGGCGTGCTCTGCTGCGGCTGAGCGCTAGTCCCTGATGCGGTCCAGCCACGCGGTCCTCAGTAGGTGATTGTCCACTCTTTGACAGAGGCGTCGTGGGAGGTGGTGACCAGCGTGTGCTCGTCCAGCCAGGCCAGGCTGCTGACGTGGTGCAGCCGGTGTGCATCTAAGGAAAAGGAACACGCTTTTGAGAAGCCGGCCTCTCTGCTCCTACGGACACGTCGAGCTAGGAAGATGGGACGACCCGTGCCGAAACCGACGACAGGGTCCCTGGTGACGAGTCCCCGTCCCTCTCTCTCAGGACCAGAGCCGAGGATGATGGCCGTGGGAGCAGGCGTTCTCGACAGTGGCACCAGACAGCCGGGGCGCTGCCCCCTTACTCGGGCTATGAGCCTGTGACGCGAGCTGCTGCCACACGTGGAAATCACAAGTTGGGTTAAATAAAATTTACTATTAAAAATAACTTTATCTGTTTTTTTATATGTGGCTGCTAGGAAAATATAAAGTCCATGTGTGCCTCTACTGGACACCGCTGTCACAGGCAATGCAGGGCTGAAGAGGGTGGTGAGTGGGAAGGGAAGGGGCCATGGTCTGAGTGTTTGTGTCCCCCGCAAAGTTCCTAAGTTAAAAACCTAAGTTAGCTTGGGGAGACAGTATGAGAAGCGTCTTACAAGACACCAGTGTCCCAGCCCCACACCACGTGGGGACACGGAGGAGGGCCCTCCCCTGATCTCGGGTTCCAGCCTCTGGACGGTGAGCAATTGCTCCCCGCAGCTTTTCCGCGCCCCCGTCTGTGGGATTCTGTTACAGGAGCCCGAACAGACTAAGGCAGGAAGGCATGTCAAAAGCAGCCCCGGACGCAGCACTGTCCTGTGTAGAGAGACCACCGGCTCTCAGGCTCTGTGGCCAGCAGAGCCCAGGGTTGGGTGGACGAGAATGTGGTGGCCTCCCCAGAAGCAAAGAACGAACACTGGATGCTTGGGGCCAGTCTCACTGGAGCTGCGTGGGGAGCTGAGGTGGGTGCGAGAGTCACCTTGGATCTTGACCCTGGTCTCAGGGTCACTCAGGGTCCAGACGTACACCATCATGTCCATGCCGCCTGAGGCAAAATGCTCGTTGTCCGGGGACCAGGCCAGGCAGACAATCTTCGCGTGGTGTCCGTAAAAGACGTTGTTCTCCTAGCCGTGGGTGGACACAGAGGCAGCAGGTCAGGCCCAGCCAGGGCCGGGCATCGTCCCCTCCGTCCCCTCGCCCCACGGTGACGAGGGGCAGGCAACCTCAGCCTCGCCGTGAGAACACCGCGAGGTGCCTGCTGCTCAGAGGTGAAGCCCAGCATCCCCTCAGGATGCCCTCAATCACAGCACGTGTCCTGCTCGCCCTCCACAGAGCTCTCCAGCGAAGGGACAGGCAGAAATGCCGGAGGAGAGGAACACAAAGCACGCGGTCCCCAGACGGCGCCCCTCCACCGTGCAGTCGAGGCGGCCGGCTGAGCCACTGGCTCCGCATGCGGCCACTCCCCAGGGCGTGTCCCAGCCCTGAAACCCTGCCCACCTCGGGGCCTCCAACACTTCGAGAACGGTTGTCTCAGTCCCTAAAGTCACTTCACCCACGATTTTCTTTCCATGCCCTTTGCTGACTCTGCTTCTGTAGGTTACTCAGGACGTCTTAAATGAGGCTCGCTACGCGCAATGAAATCGCTCACACCGGCATCGCGGTGCCAGGCAGAAGGGCGCCCTGGGGTGGGGGGCGCTTCGTCCCGACGGGGGTGTGGGTTATAGAAGAGCACCCGCTACGCGCATTTTTCTCCATGTCCACCTTTTGTCATATGTAAACTTTACAGCAAAAGATAAAACTAAAAAATGGTTAAACCCTAGTTAACAATTTGTAAGCTGAGACATTTAAAGGAAAATTATACGCACCAAAAACTGAATTACTGAATGGATGGACAACGTGACGTGGTAAAATGTTAGTAGGAGTCTAGCTAGTAAATTATGTCAACTCTGCGGCAGATTTTGAAACTGTCCTGAGTTGAGGGTGAGGGCTGGCTGGCGGTGGGAGGGCCCACCAGGGACAGGAGACCCTGCACTGTCCAGCGCTGCCTGCTCTGGTCACACCAGCAAAGGACCGAATCCCTCCAAGGCACAGTCTCTCCTTTGTGACGCCGCCTAGGACACAGTTCTGATGGCAGGACAGGAGCTCTCACCCTCACTCGAGAGGTGCTCTTGCTGTTCCCTGTACTCTGTTCTGTGAAGCAGGACGAGCTCCCAGGTGCCCTGGCAACTGGCCCCGCCCCGCTTCCCCAAGTGCAGGGCAGCGTAGGGATGGTCAGCACCCCTCTTTACCAGACCTCAAACGGCAACGAGACAAGAGACACGCAGCCTAAGCTGACGGAGGAGAAAGAGGGTCTCGGAGGCCAGGCGTCCTCACGCAGGCTGCCCAGCTGAAACGATGAGCCCATCTTCACAGCCAGCCCCACCGCCGCCCAGGACCCTGACCTTTTGGCAACTGACCTATCGCACCAAAACCTCAAGCCCCTGGGCAGCGGGGTCTGGTCCGACGTCGTTTGTGCTCTAAGAGGAATGAAGCCACGTGGTCTTGTGCCCCTACCCAGTCGGGGACGACTGGACAGAAGCCACAGCCGCCACCCATCACCTGCACTGCCTAGCATGGGGACACAGGACAGGCCACCCACTCACCGAGTAGCCATCAGCGACGCTGAAGACCGTGACCACCTTGCTGGCGTCACACACGGCAAGGAAGGCACCGTCGTGGGAGTACGCCAAGTCAGTCACAGGGCCCTTGGCCTCCAGGAGCTTGCCCTCATCTTTCAGCGTGGTGCCCAGGATGGAGTACAGGCGGACATTCCCGTCCTGCAGAATACAGGGGCCATGAGCCACTCCCGAGAGACAGAGAGACAGAGAGACAGAGAGACAGAGAGACAGAGACAGACAGACAGACAGAAAGAGAAGGCTCGGGCCACTCAGCCATTGGCTGTCGCCTCGCCCCAGGGGCGCTTGGGTCAGGGATGCCTCTGGCCACCTCCGCCCAGCTCTCTCGGCCCCAGCCTCTGGAGGAGCGGGGCACCTCTGTGGACGCTCTCTCCCGTGCCCGGGGTACCTACCAGGGTGCTGCACCCTGGGCACCGCTATCCGGGGCAGGGACCCAGGATTTTAACCCCAGAGCCTGGCCCTCGCAGGAATGAATCAGTGAGCGGGCTAAGGGCGAGCAGACGGGATGGACCACGAGGGAGTGGGAAGTGGTGTCCCTGAAGCTGCCCAAGGCCCCCCTGGGAGGCACACCTGGGACCAGCCACGTCTCTCTGGGCAGCTGAGCATCCACATTCCACTGACAGCCCGAGTCCCCTGGCTGCATCCAGCAGTTCCTTTCCACCCACCTCACTGTCCGGGGCCCCGTGTCCCTTCACATTGCTGCACTGGCCAGGACGAGCATTGCCAGGGGCTGGGCACCCCTGGGGGCTTTGAGCGTCACCCATGAAGGCTGTCAAACGGGTGACAGGGGGTGCTCTAAACTGGTTCCCAGAAACCCAGTCCCACCTCCCTGAGGCAGTCCTACACTCACACAGCTCATGTCACCCCCAAATTCCCCAGCCACCTAGGAGAGAGGGCGTGGGGAAGAAGGGCCTTACCGTGCCCCCGACAGCCACCATGTCGCCGCTGGGGTGCACTGCCACCACCTCGGGCTCGTAGCCAGGGCTGTCGATGCTGAAGCACTTCTTCTGAT
>NW_006441953.1:28888287-28890113 GCF_000325575.1 Pteropus alecto | reverse complement strand
GAAACACATGCAGGCAGCCAGGTGACGCAGGGGCCCGGGCAACCGTCGCTCGGTCCTCGGTCCCGGTCTGGGCTCCGTCCCTGACCTTGCTGAGGGCGGGCCAGGGCTCCAGACTCAGCCCCGTGACCCCGAGCTGTGCTTCCTCCCTCATCAGCCAGCGGGGACAGGGACAGCTGCGAGTCGTGGCATCACGGTCAGCGCCGGCTGCTGCCGTCATGGGATCGCTCCGCTATGCCACCGCCACCGCCAGCACCGGCCTCTTGGGAAGCCGGGCGCCTGAACCAAACGTAGCTCCTACAGTCACGCGAGCATGATGGACGGAGCTCCCACGAGGTCCAGGAGGACAAGAGTGCCTGGCAGTGCCAGGCTCGGAGCCGGCCCTGGGAACGGACACGGGACACGGCACACGCGCACCGGGTTCTGGTTCCCGTGAGCCAAGGAAATACCCCTCCCAGCTCTGACCTGCCATCTGTGGAGCAGCCAGTACTGGCACCCCATCTTACAGAGAAAACGGGCCCTGGGGACTGGTGCCAGCAGGCGGGCCACAGGGCTGGGGTCCGGGGCCCGGGAGGCTCCCCGCTCTCCTGTTGCAAGACCAGAGCCAGGAAGGGCGGGGGACGGCAGATGGCTCACAGGCGTGTCCTCAAAGTGCCCTGTGCACCTCTCCCGTGCTCCTCAGCCAGCACCCACCTGGACTCTTACTCTGGGGGCAGGACAGTCCCCAGGCGGGGCCGAGTGCCTGGGTATCCAGGCCCTACCAAAGGGCTCTGGAGGCAGAAAACCAGGGTCTGGTGTGGCTGAGCCACCACCTGTGGGGACAGCTCACGAATGGCCTGAGACTCAGCCTCCCAGGGTGTAAAAGCCATCGCGAAGAGGGAATTCAGGGTTAAGGGTGGGTACTAATAAAAGCCAACGAAGCCAGCAGCCAGAGTCCCCGGAGCGGGAGCCACACCCCCTGCTAGGGGTGCTGAACCCCTGGGGATGGTGGTGTCTCCTCCCCATCACAGAGGACACAGGGTACAAAGATGGCCCGCCAGGTGCCCAGAGCCCCACGGCTCTGAGCAGAGCGAGAACTCTCGCCTGGGAGACAGCCCACTCTCTCTCACCTGCAAAGCCCCGCCCCACGGACCCCACCTTCTGGTCTCTCCCCGTTCGTCCCTCTGTACCCCACTGACCACCCAGGCTGTCTGCGGCAATTGCCTGGCAGGAGGTTCGCGTTATCTAGGACACAGAATCTGTTCTCCCCGAAGCAATTAAGCTCACAGAAGGGAGGAGGGGCCGTGGGTCCTGAGCGGCAGCTTTCTTTAGCAGGCTCTGTCACTTGTGCCAACGGGGGCTCGGTCACCCTGCCTTCTCTGATCTACACACCGGGACGCCCAGGTCTGCTGACAGACGGAGCAGAATCCTGTATGAAGTGGGTCAGGCAGGGGTCTTGATCAAGGGCCTTTGCTCCAGAAATCCCCAGAGAAAGATGTGGAGGCCTCACTGTCTTGAATGAGAACCAGGCTGTGGAGCTGGGACGGCAAACCCCACTCTGGCCTGGGGCTCCGCCATCATGCGGCCTTGGGGAAGTCACCAGGTCACTCTAAGCTCCAGGCTCCTCGTTTACGGAAGGACTTACAAAAGAGCCAAGAGTTCGACGTGTTCTTCCTCGTGACCCTCCCGTGAGCGGTCAGGGGAGAGAAGGGCGGCCCGGAGGGAGAGGTGGCCACGGCTCCAGCTCTGCACGGCTGGGGTGTGACCATGAGCGAAGGCCCAAGGCTCCTGCTGTGTCTGACGCCTGCGGACACACAGGGGGGCCGACGCCCCGTTCGAAACCCCGCTCT
>NW_006441953.1:28882733-28887639 GCF_000325575.1 Pteropus alecto | reverse complement strand
ATAAGAAGCCCTTATTTTTAACGGGTGAAAATTACGTTTTTACTTTTGGCTAAGCCTATGAAAAACCATCCTAGAAATATCTGCGCACAAAAACTTTTGAAAATGGTAAACTGAGAAAAACCCCACATAACTGGGTCGAGCAGAGCCCCAAAGGCTCAGTAAACAGGCCCCTGCGACTCGGTCACCAGGCCGTGGCTCTGCCCCGGGTCCCTCACCAGCCGAGGGTGGCAGCACAGCCCCCAGCAGGAAGACAGCACTGGGGTCACGTGGAGCAGAAGAGAGGGCCGAGGCCTGACACTGGGGTCCTTGGGCGGCTTCTGCACTTTTCTTGAGACGTGACGAACACCACCTAGTCGTGCTGGGCAAGTGGGGCGCACACAGCACGTGTTCCCCAGTTAGGTGCTATGCCTGGTGTGAGCGTCACCAAGAGTCTGCCACCTGCAGCAGGACAGCAGGGTCTGAATGACTGAACAGTGAGGCCGGCAAGGGCCAGCCCGGGCCGTGGGTGCTGGAGGCGGAGCCTGTCCTTTCACAGGGAGGAACGTGGACACTGCCCTCCTGACCCCTTGTCTGAACACTGCACATCGTGAAGGCACGTATCCCAGTGCCAGTGCCCGTCAATGACACCAGGGCAAACTGCAGCCGACACTGCCTTTCACCCAATCTCCTGGTGCCGGCCGCCCTTGGGCCCTCCGTGGCTCCACTGCCCCCTTCCCTCACTGAAGAGGAACAGAGCCGGGCGGGGCTGCAGGTGAGACCCATTCTGCCTGGCTTCCCAGGCCGTCTACACTCGGTCACGTCTCTGCTAGTCACCCGGACTCTAACTCAGCAAGAAAAGAGCACGTCGCTGTGTCGCCGAGCTCAGGGCCGGAGGGAGAGGAGCAGAGAACATGCTGTCTGCAGCGGTCGTGGCGATGCCCGCGGGACCCCGCCCCGCCCGCTCACCTGTAGTCCCGCAGGGTGACGCTGGTGTAGCGCACCGTGTCGTCCATGCTGCAGCTCACCAGCTGCCCGGACTCGTCCACTGTCATCCTGGACACCTGGTTCGTGTGGCCCTTCCCAGCGAAGGAGTCGTTCTCCCCCGTCTCGGAATCCCAGTAATGTGGGGAGCAGTCAAGGAAAGCCAGGCCTCTGGGACGTGCTGTGCGCCCCCCAGGGAGCCCGTGGGCCCTCCCCGTCCTGGGCGGCACGTGAGGGACAGGACAGCAAGCGCTGGGCGCGAGGCGAACTCCCTGTGCACATCCAAGGCAGTGGGCTGATTAGAACCCGGTGTGCCCACAGTCCAACTAAGCAGATCGCAGGCTGCGTAGCTCACGAGGCAGACAGACCGCAGCCTGGGGTGGTGGGCCGAGCGGTGATGGACCGGCACCCCAGAGAGCCTGCAGGAGTCGCTGTGCAACTGGGCCAACACTGCCCGGACTCTTTCTGGACCCTGCCGAGGAGCCCATGACTGGGAGCAGGAGGCTGGCTATGCCTTGCCACTCAGCCAGTGGCCGGCTCCCAGGTCCCACCAGGTGATGCCGCCCGGGCTGACCCATCTTGGGGGGGCCGGCATGTGCTCCAGGCGCCTGGGTGTGAAGTATGTTCAAAGCTAAGAGATTCTTCCTCTGCATCAGTGAATAATCTCATTTCCAGTGCAGGTTGCTGTCCCCTTGAGGTCACTGCATCCCACTGGCGTCACATCACACTGGGGACCCCGGCCACTGACACCGAAGGGTGTGTGGGGTGTTGGAGGTTACCGTCCCCGTGCACGGACGCTGGGGTTGGGCACAGCCGGGGAAGGAGCAATGCAGGCCAGCTGCAGCCCGTGTGGGTGGACGGGCGCGCCTGCCCCTCCAGGAGAGGCAGCCTGGGGCCTTGTCTCCCGACTATGCCCTACGTCTCCTCACGCTTCACGGGGCGGAGGGCGACTCACGTGCCCTCCTCTCAGGCCCATGGGGAGACCTGGGTCTCCTGGAAACGGAGAGGCCCCACAGAGACAAGGCAGGCCTGTGAAGGTGTGAGAAACGGGGAGTTCCCACACAGATCCTTCCAGAAGGTCCAGCAGCACGGGGACCAGGAAGCAGCGTACACAGAGGCAGCTGAACGCCCCGCTGGGAGCCAGGCCCTGTGTGGGCACCAGTGCCGAGACCCTACGGACGCTGCTCCACTGTTTAAGACAGTCCTAGGAAGTGGGGTTATCAGCCCTGGACCACGCACGGGGGGCAGGGGGAGGGGCTGCCACACAAGCCTCCAGGGACCGTCTCAGGGACTGCAAAGGACCTGACCAGGAGGAAGATTTGGGTGCTAGTCCCCACCCTACTACCGACGAGCCCTGTGACCTGGGGAAGGTGCCCGAACCATCTGAGCTTGTTTCCTATTTTCAAAACAAGGGGGTTCCACTAAAAGGGTCCAAGTCCAGTCTACGGCCACGCCACCCTGAACAAGCCCGATGCTGTCTGATCTCGGAAGCTAAGCAGGGTCGGGCCTGGTTAGTACTTGGATGAGAGACCACCTAGGAAGACCGAGTGCTGTAAGCGTAAAAAATAAAAAAATAAGGGTTGTAAGCTGACAAGGTCCTTGCAATCTGTGAGATCCACCAAAGGCTGCCTCACCTAAAAACAAAATGAAATAAAAGGGTCCAAGTCCCTCTGAATCCAAGAGCCAACGATTCTACGGCTTGTGAGAGGAACAGAGCCAGCACCAGTGTCACCAGGGAGAAGCAACAGTTCAAGGTCAGGAAGTTCAGCAACCACTCAAGGCTGTGCAGTGAGAAGTAACCCGCCAGGTCAAGGGCGTGGCCAGGGCATGGACATGGGCCCATCTCGGCAGCCGTGGCTGCTGCAGTGGCTCCGCCAGCCGGCTGGCCGCCCCTCCAGCCCGTGGGAAAGGGAGCCCCGGCTCTCCTGCCAGTGGCCTGAAGCCAGCTTTGGGAGTCAAAGGATATTAATGTGCCCGTCGTGGCTCCCGGAGTAGATGTAGGACTTGCCACCGTTTCTATGCACCGTCAGGCACTGGATTGATTTGCTGTGACCCTGCAGAGAAGACAGACGGGGCAGGGTGAGTTGAGGACGTGCCAGCCTGCCTGTGACCTGCCACACTCTACTGATTACGCCTGGGTGTGAAGGAGAAGCAGGAGGCCCCCAACCAGCTGCTGTGTGCCAAGACCCCGCAGCCCAACGGGCCTGAAACACCTATCAGGTCTCGGCAGGTTTTCCCATTAACTGACCACCTGGCAAGTCCCAGGCACACGGCTCCTCCCTCCAAGGCACCTAACGCCCACCAGGCCAAGGACAGGGGTCTAATCAGAGCCCCAGCAGCCGAGCACCCCCTCTAAGCAGACTGATGGGGCAGCCCGGACCCCAGAAGCTGCTCGCACTAGAGAGCCAGGACGAGTTCGACGTGTTCTTCCTCGTGACCCTCCCGTGAGCGGTCAGGGGAGAGAAGGGCGGCCCGGAGGGAGAGGTGGCCACGGCTCCAGCTCTGCACGGCTGGGGTGTGACCATGAGCGAAGGCCCAAGGCTCCTGCTGTGTCTGACGCCTGCGGACACACAGGTGGCCTGACGCCCGGTTCGAACCCCAGCTCTGCCCTTGGCTGGCAGCTTGCCCCCTGCATGCCCGCTTCCTCCTGGGGGAGGGGCCGCCACGCGTAGCTGATGGGACGCGGCCTGAGTGTGCGCAAAGTCCCAGCACAGATGGTACTCGGTGAGAACGAGGGCCGTACCTGCCCGATGCAGACCACCACCGTGTATCCTCCAGGGCCGACAGCCAGGCACTTGGGCTGGACGTCCAGTTTCACGACTCCCTGTCCGCTGTGAGAAGGGAAAACGCATTACTAGGGGCTCGGCGCAGGTGTCACACACTGACTGCAAACCCACAGCCACCGGACGGTGTAGGAGGGCGCCCCCTGCAGGAGCGACCCCTAAACGTGGGGCAGGGGAGGGAGCACAAAAATAGCTTAGACCTTGGGAGAAGCAGCACAAACCACACTAGGCCTGGGGCCTGGGGAGTACCTGCCACCCCAGAGGGCACCCAGTCACTGCTTTTGTCCCCGCGTCTGTCAGCCGAAGACCCTGGCGTTTCCGGGGTGCAGGCAGAACTGAGCTCTGCTCCCCACACTCCCATGGTCATAACCCATCTTCTCAGCCAGTAATTAAAAATAATAATCCCTTATTTTTAACGGGTGAAAATTACGTTTTTACTTTTGGCTAAGCCTATGAAAAACCATCCTAGAAATATCTGCGCACAAAAACTTTTGAAAATGGTAAACTGAGAAAAACCCCACATAACTGGGTCGAGCAGAGCCCCAAAGGCTCAGTAAACAGGCCCCTGCGACTCGGTCACCAGGCCGTGGCTCTGCCCCGGGTCCCTCACCAGCCGAGGGTGGCAGCACAGCCCCCAGCAGGAAGACAGCACTGGGGTCACGTGGAGCAGAAGAGAGGGCCGAGGCCTGACACTGGGGTCCTTGGGCGGCTTCTGCACTTTTCTTGAGACGTGACGAACACCACCTAGTCGTGCTGGGCAAGTGGGGCGCACACAGCACGTGTTCCCCAGTTAGGTGCTATGCCTGGTGTGAGCGTCACCAAGAGTCTGCCACCTGCAGCAGGACAGCAGGGTCTGAATGACTGAACAGTGAGGCCGGCAAGGGCCAGCCCGGGCCGTGGGTGCTGGAGGCGGAGCCTGTCCTTTCACGGGCAAGAACGTGGACACTGCCCTCCTGACCCCTCGTCTGAACACTGCACATCGTGAAGGCACGTACCCCAGTTCCAGTGCCTGTCAATAACACCAGGGCAAACTGCAGCCGACACCGCCTTTCACCCAATCTCCTGGTGCCTGCCTGTCCTTGTGGAGGGCCTGCCATGTGCCGGCCGCCCTCGGGCCCTCCCTGGCTCCACGGCCCCTTCCCTCACTGAAGAGGAACAGAGCC
>NW_006441953.1:28873852-28880163 GCF_000325575.1 Pteropus alecto | reverse complement strand
CCCTGCCTGTGACCTGCCACACTCTACTGATTACGCCTGGGTGTGAAGGAGAAGCAGGAGGCCCCCAACCAGCTGCTGTGTGCCAAGACCCCGCAGCCCAACGGGCCTGAAACACCTATCAGGTCTCGGCAGGTTTCCCCTATAACTGACCACCTGGCAAGTCCCAGGCACACGGCTCCTCCCTCCAAGGCACCTAACGCCCACCAGGCCAAGGACAGGGGTCTAATCAGAGCCCCAGCAGCCGAGCACCCCCTCTAAGCAGACTGATGGGGGCCCGGACCCCCCAGAAGCTGCTCGCACTAGAGAGCCAGGACCAGCCCCGCCTGGCGTCAGCCTCAGGAGGGCCCGGCTCGCAGAGGCAGACAGGGGCCTCCGGCCACCAGGAGACCCCCACAGACCCAGGCGCTGTGTGCCACTGCCCTAACTCCGGCCTCCTTCTGGCTCACACGCAGCGGCATCAGCACCAAGCACCCTTGGGAGACACCCTTGTGGTGGGAGAGAGGACACGTTTCTTTTCTGACAACGGTTAACAGCCCACGAGATTCCCTGAGCTGACCAGCGGAAGCAACAGCCCTGTCCTGGGTGGCAGGGACAGAGCAGCCAGGCCCAGGGGCTGACAGATGTGGTGCGGCCGGGGATGGACGCCTGGGGCCCTGTGGGGTGACAGCCCACGGGCAGCTGCTCCTTGGACAGAGGAGGTTGGCTGACGGCAAGGCCTGGATCCCCCGCAACACAGCTGAGGGCCAGCGCCGTGACTTTCCCCGGCCCCCGCGGTCTCAGGCTGCTGTGCCTGCACCGCACCCTCACTGCAGTGGACTGGGAACCTCGTGTCCTCAGGGCCGACCATACTGGATCAGCCTGTCCAGTCACCACTGCCACCAGTGCCTCCATCCTGGACGGGATGCAGCGAGCACCCAGCTGACGGCTCCAGGAGCCAGTCACACAGCTGAAAGCAGCTGGGAGGGCAACGGGTGGGGAGTGCTGTGGCCTGCCACCGGAGTGGCTTCAAATGACCCTCAGCTGCCAGGACGGGGTGCACATGAAGCCTGGCTGTGAAACCCCTCTCTCGAAATCATGGCTCAGAGTCCTTACAGAGGGTCACCCACTGGAGGCCCCAGAGCAGGTGAGCCCCACTTCAGATGATGCCTCCACCCCTGGCAGAGGTGGGGTCTGCAACAGGTGGCACCAGGGCCCCAGAGGACGTAGGAGCTCCTGGTGTGGCTCTGTTTCCTGCGATGACAGAGTCCCCAGGGCTGACAGGGAGAGGGCGTGACTCCCACCCAGGAGCCACCAGTGCACACCCTGGTCATCGTATGGCCTGAGTAAGCGTTCTGGATGATGGAGACAGGTCCTCCCATCCTTCCAACTGTTCCCTGCTGCCCAGACTCCTGGCTGGCGCCCGAGGCCTCCGTCACCGCTCCATATTCATTCTCACACTCCCCAACCCCTGCAGAACCTGAGGACCGCCCCCCCTCATTGCCGGGCTCCAGCACCCCACAACGGCCAGGCCCAGCTCCAGGCTCTCGCTGGCCGCCCACATCTGCAGCATGTTCCACTCACCGCGTTTGGGGCTCAGCATGTCACAACTTGCGAGGTCCTGAGGGAGGGCGAGGGCCCTTGGCCTCCCACCCACCTCTGCTCAACTCACAGCCCAAAATGCAACCAGCACCTGCTGCCTGTTCAAAACCCCCAGGGCCGGGCCTCCTGTCGCACCCCCTTGGGCTCGCCCCACTCCTAGGCAGGCGCACCTCTCCCCCTGCCTCCCCTAAAGGCGGGGCCCGCCCCCCGCACCTCCTCACCTTGATGACCCGCAGGGGTTTGCTGGGGTTGTTTTTGTCCAGGTAGTTGATGTACCCAGACAGGGAGATGCTGAGGAGGTGGTCATTCTGCCACAGGCAGCCCAGCTGCTGGTCCAGGATGTTGGAGCCCATCGTAAACGTGTTGACGACAGAGTTCGCGCTGACGTCCCAGACTTTGGAGGTCTTGTCTCCAGAAGCAGAAAGCAAGTGGGTGCTATCAGGACTCCAACTTATCTGCTCAGACGAAACACGTGTCGCACGTCAGACAGTTTCAGTGGGAAGGGGCCTCAGAAAGCAGCTGTGCCCAGCCCCCACATCTGAGCGGGGAGAAGCCGGGAGGCAGTGGGCAAGAATGCGACGCGCGTCCAGGCCACGTCACCTGTTTTATGTGACCCTGAAGCTCTGTCCCACCACACCTACTTTAAAGCTTCTAACTGTAAAAGCCGTTCAAATGACTGCAAACACCCATAGGACCCAGCCACAGCCACAGCCACCAGGCAGCCCGAAGCCACACTCACGGCGTAAACGCCTCCGTCGTGAGCCTTGCCTCCTCCCAGGGCGCACACCTTCTCGCCCGTCTTTCCGTCATAGATGTATATCTTTGAAGAAACAAAGGCGTGCGTGGGTTATCTGTGTGTGAGCGCTCTCAGCAGTCGGCTGGCTAAGCGAGCGCTTATTCACCTGTCGGCGATAATGGAGTTCCCAACTGGGACTCAAGAGAGTTAATCTGAAAAAAGCGCCCACAGATGAGATTTGAGTTCCACTTAAAAGCAGGGAGAAGGAGCCGCGTCTCCTGTGCTTTGGCGAAGCCCGGCGACCGAGCCTCGTTCTGGGGCGAGGAGGAGGGTGACACCTATGTGCAGCACGGAGACTGGCTCGGCAGGTCCATCTGCTCTGAGTGGCAGAGGACGATCAGATGAGCCCCCTCACTGCAGGGCCCCCCAGCCCAGCCCCAGCCCCAGCCCTCACCTGGCCATCGGCGCTGGCCGTGGCAAATCTGTTCCCGTCGGGAGAGAATCGCACGCAGTTGACGAAGCGGCTGTGGTCCTGTGGGAAAGCAGACAGTCATCCCTCTGGCCACAGGAGGCTCAGGAAACTCCTGCATGATGCGCACGCCTGCTGCGGAAGCTGCCGCTACTAGTGTGAACCGCCAGGGCACAGGGAGACTCCGGAGCTCAGCAAGTCCCAAGCGGCTCCTGACAGCTGGGAGCGCCGCTTCCGCCTGCCCGTTCGCCCCGGCCCAGGCCTCTCTGCCTGGAAGGCTCTCCGTCCCCAGCTGAGCCGCCCTCTGCTCCTCCTGGAGTCCCCAGGCCTGGCCCAGGCCCAGCACACAGCAGGTGCTCCTGGGGGAACTACTGAGCTTTCACAGAAATTCATCAGTGGTGACGACCTTCATGAAGAATAAAAATCTGCGTGGGAAATGACCTCCAAAGGCAATTCCCTTGCCTGAGCAATACTCATTTCCTCCTCAATCAAGCGTCTGCGTCAGAGAAAGATCCTCGAAAACCCCCAACGCAAAGGCCCCCCTCCCGCCGTGGCTGCAAGTGCGCATCAGCATCGACTCTCTTAAAGGGGTGGGGGGTGAACTACACATCCGACCTTCAGGAAAAGCACTCGCCTGTCGCCTGCCCCCACAGTCCCCTCCAACATCAAGAACTGATGATGTTATTTATGTTTCTTAAAACATACAAAAAAGTGCAACTGAATTCTAAATGCAAGGTGTTCGTGTGGAAGGGCCTGTGATGTCACAGGTTACGTCGTGATCCAAAAAGACCGCAGTCCTGTCACCTGCCAGTGTGAAACAGGGACTGGCGGATGTGACTGAGCTAAGGTGAGGTCGCGAGGGTGGACCCTGCTCCAATGACCGGAGTCCTCATTAGGAGACAGGCTGACCGGGCAGAGGGAAGGAGCCATGTGGAGGCGGGGCAGACCCCGGGGTTACGCGCCCACGAGCCAAAGAGCGCCCGCTATCAGCACCTGGAGATGAGGAAGGGCTCATGGGAGCGTGGCCAGGCCCACACCGCAGTTTCAGACTACTGGCCTCCAGAACTGGGAGAACCAATTCCCGCTGTGTGATCAGCCCAGCTGGCAGTCCCGTTATGGCTGCCCCCGGAAACAGTCGACCTGATGGCCTTCAAGCAAACCGTGTTCCTTACAATGGTGAGGAACCCAGGCCGGGAAGGAGAAACGGGGTGAGGGTCCACCATCTGTGAGCGAGGGATTCCCCAGGGCAGGCGGCACTGGCCCCACAGAAGCACGTGGTTCAGCCCAGGGCTGCTCCCCTGCCAAGACCCCCTCCCTGCCAAGACCCCCAGGCCAGGTGCTCCCAGGCAGCTCAGACTGCACGCAGCCTCTCTGGCCTGGGGATGCGACCCCAGGGCCCAGGCACAGAGCCAGCTGGGGTCTCCCACCCACCACCTATTAAACCATCTCCTCCAATGACAAGGCCAGAGGCAACTGTGCTTCATCTGGCCCCAGGACCCGTCCTCAGGGTCACACCCACCCACAGGGGGTCAGGCCCAGCCTGCTGAGGAAGATGAAAGCCTGAGAATTCTAGGCAGCCAAACAAGGGTGACCGATCGCTGCTGACATGCACAGCTGGGCGGCCACCTGGTAGGTGAGCACGTCGCCCCACAGCCCTGTGGGACAGGAACTGAGGGGCACCGGCACCCTGACGGGCCAGCCCTTTGCCACCCACCGCTTCCCAGTGCTGAGGCTCCACTGAGTGACAGGCAAGTCCGTAAGGTCAGGTGACCGTGAGGCCCCTCCAGTGTCCCAGCTCGGCTGTGGCTCTGGCCTTTCCGGCTTCCTGTGTCACTCTCCATTTGGCAGGACGACCCTCGTTCTCAGGTATGTGCCGTTTTCGGCCGCCCTGGGCACATGGTCTGGAGGCCAGTGTTCCCAGCAGGGGTGACCCAGAGTGAAAACGAGTCGACTCTCCAACCTGGCTCCAAGGCCCCCCACCCCCCCAACCACCCGGCCTCCGCCACTGCCGCATGCCCACTGCCCGCTGTCCACGAGGGGCCACGGGGCCTCCAGGCGCCCAGTACGAGACAACCAGGCCCAAGAGGCTGGGCTATAAGCAGCTGGCCTCCAGTTTCTGTGCCAGAGCTCTCGACTGCCCGGCTCTGGGCCCCAGGAGAAGCTCCCCAGAGGTCAGACCCTTAAGTTCCCGGGAACCGGCCACCATTCTGCTGTCACCCAAGGCTGCAAGGGAGCCAGCTGCACACCAGGGCCCACACCACCCTCCCCGGGGCCAGCGGTGGTTCAGAGCCAGTGGGACAAGGCCATCCACGTGCCCTCTCGACCCTCAGAGCCCCCCTGGGCGAGGCAGGCAGGCACTGTTCCCCCTGCATGTGTCTGCTTCTCGCCCCGACCTTTCCACTCCCCCATAGGACCCTGTGCTGGGCAGACCAGGAAGGCGGGGCTCCCTAAGAAGCGGAGTGCCAAAAGAGCTCCCCCAGTGGAGCAGACCTCGGGGCTATCAGGGGTGCTACGGTGGGCAGAAGGAACGGGCTGCGAGCCCCAGACACGCTGCGCTGTTCCACTCCCCTCAGACTGCAGCGTCCCCGTGCCCCTGGACGAGCCGGCTCGCAGCAGTCAGGACGCCCCCCTGAAGCCCCGGACGCCAAGGCCGGCACCCGCCCATCTCAACACGGCCAGAGTGACCCTGTCACGACGCTGCCACCTCCTGAGTGCCTGTCGCATCTCTGGATCCGCCTCCTCAGTCACAGCGCTCAGCAGCCTGACGTCACAGGGACACAGCACATAAAGCGCACAGCACGTGCTGACGTGTCTATGGTCTGTCTCCCCACCAGGACGCCCCGCCCAGGCCCTAGAACAAGGCAAGCTTCGGGGGGCGGAGAGGACTGGCTAGGGCCGAATGGGGGCTGGATGGACAGACAGATGTCTCACTGAGTGACTTTAGAAACTCCTGTCAGCTTTTCCTGCGATTTGAGCCAAGTGTCTGAATGAGCAGGAGACTGATGTCTGCTCCTGAAATAGCCTATCTGGAGGGAGGGAGGCTGAGCAGCACGTTAACCGGAAGAAGGAGGCTAAAAATAGCCAGGTGCACGGGAGGCAAGGCCGGGCACAGAGAAGGACCAGTCTGGGGAAGCACATGGGGGTTTGAACTCGGGGGTTCAGACCTTTTCCTCCTCGACCGGCTCAGTAGGGCCACAGAACCATCCCGCAGGCCCAGCCTCCACCGTCAGGCTGTCCCCCAACGTGGAGGGTCCTAGGCAGCTGGTCCACTGCCCGCCCTTCAGTCACAGCCAGCACTCACGGAAGCTCCCAAACACCCCCGCTGTCAGGACCTGACCCACCACCATGACCTGCCCTCCCTCCACCTGCCACCACTGAGAAAACCAGGACATGAAGCAATCAGCTAATGATGAAGGCAGGCACCTGAGCGTGTCACCGATAGGGACAGAGTGCCACCGGGCTCCATGGCCTGACTCCAGCGTGCACAGGCGGACCAGCCACTCAGCTCAGGTGTCCCCTCTGGGAGCC
>NW_006441953.1:28856244-28873801 GCF_000325575.1 Pteropus alecto | reverse complement strand
CGCTGAAACACCCTGCCCCTCCCGCCTCCCTGAGCGCGGCACGCACCTCCATGGCTGCGGCGCTGACAGGGGTCTGCTCCCCGACCTGAACGCTGGCTTGCCTTTCCTCAGTCCACCACCCGCGCCCGCCTCAGCCCGGCTCCCTCCTCGCCCTGCGACGCCTTCCAGGTACCTGGGGGCAGCGTGGCACCCTCAGCTGCCTCAGCCTAGCTGAGGAGAGAGGCCTGCCCTCCGCCTGCCTCCCCGTCAGCCTGGCTAGGCTGGCCGTCACCACCTTCCCCCAGAGAGAGACGGCCAGACGAAGGGACAAAAGGCTCATTCTGCTCCTCCTCGGCCCACTCACTGTCCATAGGAGCCTGGCCGGGTTACTCACCCTGCTGACATCCCAGTGTGACCATAACCAAAGCACTCTTTGAAAAGCAAGACCAGCCAACACAAGGGGTAGGGGGCTGGCTGAGGATGTGGCCAGGGCATTCTGAGTGCCCAGCCCTGTGCCAGCTGCGAAGCGGGCACGTGATAAATACAAGAACCGAAACTTCTGTCCTACTATAAGGAAACAGAAAAATAAAAACACCAAAGACCTTGCACGTTAGAGCAACTTACTTGTTTGGGAGGGCCGCGTTTCTAACAACAGCCAAGACTGAGGTTTCTAGTTTAACTCACTGCCAATTACTTAAAGCAAGTAGGACACCCCTGTTTAGAGCTGGCTGTGACGTGTAAAGACCACACTTAGGTGGCTGGCAAAAGCTTGTCCTAGAGCCACTAGCCACGGCACCACACACTTTGGCCAAGAGGACCAGACGCCCTCCGCCACGGGTGGGCTCCCCCTGTTCTCAGACACGTAGGTAGAGGCGGCAGAAGGTTCCAGTCCCAACCAGATCACAGAGCCCCAGCAAACCAATGACTGCATGAACAGAAAAAAAAGCACTGACCCCCACACCAGGCCAGCACGTGGCCCGACTTAAGTACGTACGGTCACTCTGCTTTGTCTGAAGAACCGCTTTCTCTTCTCCATGGGTTCATAAAGCATCACTTTTGGTTTGGCACAAACTGAAGTGAACACAACTCTCCTTTCCAAGGTGGCAACTTGAACTTGACCCCTCTGTGCTCCGCACATGTCCACCCCCTATTCCACAGCCCTGATAAACACAGTCAAGAGGAAGGTGGCAGGAACTGGAACCTGGATGGACGGGCAGCCCGCTGCCCGATCCTCCACATCACAGCTTTACTCTGGGGTTGCGAGGGCCTAGGGCACATACGCACAGCAAAGTCGCACGCTAATCCCAAAAGCCATCAACACCTCAATGAGGGGGGCTGTGGGAGACCCGAGTGCCCTCCCGTCCTTTCTACATGAGGCCAACTAAACCCGACAGAACCTCTGCCAGTGGAAGCCATGGAACTCATCGCGGACACTCAGCTGTTCACATCTCATGTCCTCCCCATAGCCCTGGGGCCAGTGGAGAATGGCTATCATCACCCTGTTTCCTAGGGAGGCCCAGGGGCACGACCAGCCTGAAGGTTGCACAGCCCCCCGGCTGCAGCACAGGGCTGCCACCTAGTGTCCCCCGTGCTTGGTTCACAGCCCCTTCTGATCTCTCCTAGGTCTGAACACAGGACTCACGCAACGGGCTCCGCAGGAAGACCCAAGGGTAAGCTGCAAGCCCACCTGGGGGACAGCTGGCCAGGACCAGCCTTTCTACCCAGTGCTCCGGGGCTGCGGCCTGGGGTGAGGGCCGTGTTCTCAGCTTAGAAAGAACAGAAAAAGAAAGAACAGTCTGGCTAAGTGAGCACACGAAGGACGGAAGGGTGGTGAGGGCCCAAGTCAGAGCTGACTCTGGGCTCAGATCCTGGCTCCCCTGACCACCGCTGAGCTGCCCTGCGGGGCTGAAGTCACAGAGCAGAGAGGATCTGACCTCTCCCAGGCAGGGAGAGGAGCCCTGCCCCGCCTCCTGGGCTCCTCACCTCCTCCCTCCCAAACCTGGTGCAGAGCAAGACGTTCAGTTAAGTGACTCAGTGTGACTCACCTTTCATTCCTGTCCCTGTCCCACTCAGGAAGCAGGATCCTGAACCCGGCCTCCAGCAACTCCCTCCACCCCCACCCCCATGAGGCAGTGGCCATAGGAGCTGGCCCTGAGAACTGCAGGGTGCTGGGGGGAGGGCACACCACCCACGTGGCACTTGCCACGCAGGCATCAGTCAGGCCCTGCTCAGCGGCCCCGGGACGAAACGAAGCCCATGTCACCACGAACAGGGAACCCTAGGAGAGCCGCCTGGACCCGAGCCAAGACCTGGGTCTGGAAATTCTGCCACTGCTCAGGACCTGCCATCTGGGGACCAGTGGAGGCAGCGTCTTGCCCTTCCCAGCTAGGCCCTGCCCACCCTTCAGCCATGCGTTGTCCTTATAGTTAGTGCAACTTAACAGGAGTCCTCAGAGTCACTTTAAGGCCGTTATCTCACTTAATCCCCAAGGAGGCAGGACCCGAGGTGGGGCGGGGGGAGCCAGCCCACACTCACGGTGGGAGTGCTCTGATGCCGAGGCCCCCACACCCGTCCTGCAGATGGGAAAGCAGAGGCCTGGAGAAGGTCGGCCCCTGGGCCAGTCGGGAGCATGTGAAGAGCTGGGGCTGAGGCCACAGAGCCATTTACACCTAGAGCCTGCGACACTCCACCAGGGCACGCAGACTACGCATCTCCCGGGAAAACGTCTAATTCTTCTCATTGCCTATTACTTTACAGGTGTGCCCAGTCATGTTGTCGCTCCTGGGAAGGCACTGGAAACAAATCTGGAGGTCCCTGGAAGCTCATCTCCTCCTCCACTTTGGTGGCTCAGCAGGTCTCAAAGTGGCACAAGCAGAGAGAAGGCTGACAGACACCTGCCCTGGGCCCCGCCTTGTGAACAAGGCACTTTCCAGGCCAAGATGCTTGCCTGGTCACATGGCTCAGAGAGATGCCCCACCCCCACCCCGGAATACCTGCAGCTCCCAGGGCGAAGGCCCGCCCTGTGCAGGGCCCCTCCTGCTGGGCCGTCCACGCCAGCCTAAGTGGACTGGGGACTGGTGGGCCCTTCCACCTCCATGTGAAGCTCCCCCAGGAGCGCTGCTTTCCGTCCACCCGGTGATGGCGCATGCCCATGACCTGCCATCCACGTCTAGACTCCACTGGCTCCATAAACAAAGCCAACGTTCACCCTCAAAAACCACCCTACAGGCAGAAGTCCACTTACGCCGATTGTAAACTTGAACTTGAAAGGTGGCCCCTCAAAGAACGCTGCACAGTTATCATCGCTGCCAGTCACCAGCCGGTATGGCCTGCTCTGCCTGATGTCCACACTGTTGATGATTTTGTTGTGTCCTGTGATCTCGCCCACGGAAGAGCCACTGTCCCACAGGAAGACGGCTCCAAACCTTTACAGGATGAGAGGAGTCACGGGAAAAAAAAAAATCAGTCCTGGAAGGTCAATGAGACCCGGACAGGCGAGTCGCCAGTGCTCTGAGATGGGGAGCAGGTGCCGGCCGTGCAGCCGGCCCTGACCACGCCGCATGACACACACGGCACCGTGACTTCCGCTCTCCACGGCGTTTGTCGAAAGCACCGAGAACAAGAGCCTTTGGGCAGGAACCAGATGCCCCCATCTGCACGGCCCAGTGCCAACCGGCCTCCCTGTGGAAGGTGCCTCAGAAGGGCCCTGCCCGAGGGCCAGCTCTGCGGCGTCACTGGTTCCTAAGCCTTGCTGGGTGGGGCCAGGAAACACGCAGTTTCCGCGCGCTCCTACGAGGGGGATGAGGCCTTGTTCCCCGCTGGCATCGGTGAAAATGTAGTTTTGGTTACTATTTGCAACCAGATGGAGAAGGAATTCAGACCGAGGGGAATGACTTGGACCACTGCGGAAGAACTGGCACCCACCAGAACGCGCATTAGAGCTTCCCATGAAGGGGGATAAATGTGTGTCTGCCAAGGTCAAGTGCTAGGCGGCGGCCGTGGCAGGAACCCTGACGGCACTTGGAATAAGAAAACCTGGGCTGTGCTACTGGCCCCGCTGGTCACTGGACCCAGGCATAAGGGAGCAGCCACTGAGGGCCACCTACCCATTGTCCACTTGTCCCTTCTTCCTTAGTAAGGGGACCTCAGCCGAAGTGCCCAGCTGGAGAAAGCGTCCAATCTCCTTGCAGCTAGGTATGGCCCTGTGGTAACTGCCAGGGGGACCCCAACTCTGCCCTCACGAGCTGCATCTCCTTCCCATTCTCCCTCTCCTGCTTACAGCTACCTGGGACGTGGGCACAATGGCCGGAGCTCTAGGACTCTGGACACAGAGAGACACGGTCCTGGGCCCCAAGACAAACCCCGAGGGGCTTACCCACTGCCCACCCCGAGGGAGCCAGTGGCTCAGGCTGGCACCCTTGTGAAGGAAGCCGGAGAGCACAGCGCCTATGGGGCTCAACACGCACTAGTCCCAGTTGACACTGTCAGTGCACCGCCCCGCCGCCCACCAGGGCACCCGGGAAAGAAAGCAAAGCCAGGGAGACGGGGAGGGAGGGGCCGAGGCCAGACACTTACTTCTCCCTTCCTTCCCCGACCACTGCGATCCTCTTACTGTCTTCCGTCCAAGCAATGTCCTTGATCTTCCCAGCGAAAGGCTGATACTCGTACTTCAGGAGGTGTTCCACCTGCGTGGTGTCCCAGATCCTCAGCTTCCCAGACACGTCTGTGGACAAAACGGGGCAGTGGGAGCCACGGTCACCACTGGGCCAGGGCCGTGCGGACACAGAGCAATGTCACGCAGCACCGCCTGGGGGCGCGGGCCCGCTCGTGCTCGCTGGAGATGACCCAGGCCGTGGCTAGGAGGAGGGACGTGTTTTAGGTAAATAACCACCAGCACTTGTGATCAGAGCCTGCTGCCCCCATGAGGGCCGCTGCTGGGTCTGTGCCCTCCAACGGGGACCAGTTCCAAGGCCTGCATGGCGGTGGAAAGCCCGGACGCACGGTGGCCATCAAGGTATCAGGATGCAGCCTCATTTGACGTCTGCGTTTCTTTCCTTGTAGATGGATTTCTTTCCATCTAAATGGGCCTCGGGCAACTTCCTTGAGATCCAAAGCTCTTCGTTTGAACAAAGTGACAATTCTACTGTCACCCACCCCTCCTGCACAGCTGCTATGTCACTAACAGAAGCCAGGTGCCTGGCTGTGCAGTCTGCAGGGGAGCGCACGGTGGACCCCATCGGGGTCTACAGACCCTGCTCCCACACAGCTCTGCGCCAACGCCTCAGGCGCCCAGAGCCCCCCACTCATTACGGCACAGCACAGTCCCACCCGCATGGCTGAGCCTCTGAGACACACACACGGGGTGGATCTGGGAGGATCAGACTACAGACAGAACCTAGTGCCAGGCCTTGCATCCGCCTCAGATTAGTGATAAAGTAACAGCCCCTTTCCCTCCCTGCCACCACCCTGTCACCAAGTTCCAAGCACCAACCCCCATGCCCCCCTTCCCACACGAGCACTGAAATCTCAGATTAGCACGAGAAATGGAACACTTTACACACACTAACTCTTAGATTAAACCCTCGGCCCAGAGGTCTGGGGACGCCCTCCCAGCAGGCAAGATGGTGCAGTGTTTCCACGACCCTCTCAACTTAAGCATTTAACCCGAACTCTACAGCTGGCTCCCGTGAGGACAACTTTCATCCTGTGCAGGTGGAGCCGAGGGAGGGAGAGGCCCAGGTGCACAGGGCTGCGCCCTAAGGCAGCATCCTCCAGAAGCGGGCCCTGCCCCCCGGCCTCTGCAGGCCTCACACCTACAAGGAGTAAGTGCCTCCCTGCCACCTTCGGGGATGCTGGAGGGCTGCTGTGGGGACGAGGCTCCTTGTCAGTCTAGACCAGCCATAGGCACCTGGCTTCCGCATCCCCAGGGGCTCTGCGGGGGGCCTGCGGGTTGCTCCAGGGCTCAGGCTCCACCGCAGGCCGGGCACTGCCGTGGGCTCCCCGGGCCTCCTCCACAGGGCCCAGCTCGCTCATCGTTCTTTTCAGAAGCAGCCAGAACACGGGGGCTCGAGGCCAGGTGCTCAGCCCGCCTGGCTAGGGCAGCAGCCCTGGTGCAGTCACGGAGTGACGGAGTGCCATGGGCACCTAGCCCCGTGCAATGTGCTGGGGGCACAGCAGACAAGCGCCTGCCTGGGGTCATGAGGGGCACACACGACACACACACACATCCACTCGTGTCGGTGGACACGGGACTAGGGAGAGAGCGCCACGGTGCAAGAGGACACACAGCCCGGGGTGGCATCTGCTCACACAGCTGCTCACGCGGCCGCGCGGGGTCTCCCCGCCCACATTCCCCACCAGGGCACCCTCGCACCCTCACACCCTCTCTGGGCTTGGGGCCCCAGGCCCTGGCATGGGCTTCCTCACGCAACAGGCCTTCTGGAAGCTTCACTCATTCAGCAGACACGGACCAGCCAGACTCACAGAGACCTAAAGATCCAGCATTGCACGGGGACCCCAAGACTCAAGGGACCTGGAACCCACTCAACCAGAGGGCACCGCACTTTCTCAGCCCACCCCGCCCTGGATCTTACACACCGCACTATTTTCTAGCTCAAGGCTCTCAGCTCTGCAGTAAATGTTCTGTGGTCTCGCTCTAGCGCAAGGACCAGCGTCCTGGAAATGTACAGGGTGACCCCGACCCACAAATCCTGAGACTGCACGTAGCCCAGATCCCCCTCGGTTCCTCCATCGAAGTAAGACACCACGTTGATCCTTTACTGGTGTGGGCTCCCCTGTGACAGCCAGCACAGCACTCCTCATGGATTCTGGATGGACTCTGCATCACAATCCGAGGGCACCGACTTCGCCCATGGAACGCCCTTGCCTGGGGCCATGGCAGAGGGCAGGCCTGGCCTCACCGGTGATTCAGCAGCTGGGTTCCCGGCTCAAGGCACCAGGGCAGGGAAGCTGTGCCAAGCAGGCTGTGGGCACCCTCACCAAATACATTCTTCTCCTCCTCAGAAGACACAATTTTAAAAGGCACCAGGGCCAAATCTTGGGGCTTTAAATAAAGAGGCATTTTGTTGGCAAACAAGGCCACGAAAAAATATTCACAGCGCTAAAACAAATCATAGGATATAAATTAGCAAGGGAGTTGGAGTAGGTCTAAACACCAAAATCGTTTAATGCTCATGTTGGGCCAAACCGCTGGCCAGCCCCTCCGTGTGCAGGCCCAGCTGGCGGCATTAGCCGTCAGCCAGCACATCTGCTGCCCTAGTGTGTCCTGGTTTTGACACACTGTGGTTACCTGTTATCAGTTGTCCACTATGCAGGGCCGTCCTAGGCATTTTACACGCTGGGTCCTCCCCAAGCCGACCTGACAGGCACCAGCGACCCGCATTTACAAAGGAGAAAACGAAGGCCCAGGAAGGTGGTTACCAGGAAGGCTGCGTGGCAAGTGAGGGGGAGCTGCTGAGGGACACGTCGCTGCGCTGCGGGCCACGCAGCCACCAGTGTGTACGAATCCCGGCATTGGCTCACTCACCCGGCTCGGCACAGGCGAAGCAGCCCATAAATATGTTTGAATGAATGAGTGAATGAATTAATGAATGAATGAATAGGATGCAAGGTAAGGTGCTAACTTCTGGGCCTCCCGTTCTCGCCTGTAAATGGCAGACGACCTGCCTCACGGGATCAGGGGAACAAAGAAAGCAGCCTACGAGGTCAAGACAGACCTTTGTGCCCCAGCTGCTGCCCAGCCTCCTACTGAGCCACACGGCCCGCTGGAGCGCAAAGGCCCGCGCCAACGAGGTGAGTGGTCTCGAGGCGGAGACTGGCACTGTGCTAGGTACCAGGATGGAGCGACGAATAAAGGTGACACAAGACAAAGCTACAATTCAGAAACACACACACACACACACACACACACACACACACAGAGCGCCAAACATGACACAGCCACCCACGAAGGCCTCACGGGAGCAGTTCTGCTGACCTCTGAGGCTGGAACTGGCTGGAACGCTGTAAACTACGAACTTCCGGAATGGAGCTTTTCAGTGGCTTATACTTTTTCTTGTCGGCCCCAAACAAAACTGAGCACAGCAGTTCCACGAGCCGTCCCCAACCCCTCCACAGCCACCTCCCTTCACCCCACAGCCTCCCAGGCCGGAGCCCAACCCAGCCCCAGGGCTACTGCAGCCACACACGCGTGCACGCACACAGGTACCTCCAGAGGCGATGTAGAATCCGCTGGGCGCGTACTTGGCCACCACCACTTGATGGGCGTGCTCTGTGTAGATGTCAGCCAGGGCTGGGTACTGTGGGGAGGAGACCCAAGTGAACACGAGCCCCCAGAAGCACTCGCAACTGCCTCCTGCCTGCCCAACTAATGGACCTGGGGGGCGGGGGATGACACACAGACACACAGGTCAAAACCTTCCTAAGGAAAATCCCAGAAGTATACCTACCCGCCTACATACCTACTGCCTGCCTGCCTTCCAGTGATAGGCTTCCAGATAATTTTAACTCTTTCTCTTTAGTCTATGATTATCAAATTTGAGTTGATTTTCTTTCCCGTTATTTGTGAAATATGTACAGGAATCATAATTTTCACGACAAAAACCCAGGACTCTGATTTTCTCCTGTTTGTGGGCAGCTGCCTTCCAACTCCACCAGAGCGGGCCTCCCCTGCTCAGAGGCAGCTCCGTCCCCAGCTGCCACGCAGGGATGACCCGACACAGAGCCTCTGGCTCTGAGGCACAGGGGGAGAGAGGAGAGTGTGGCTGGGAGCGTCTCCTGTCAAAACCCCCACCTAGGAAACGCCCTTTCGCAGCACAGATCATGGGTAGGTTGATGGACTCCGATGAGAACTGGGGCCAGCACTGGGGATCGGGCGCACAGCGCCTTCCCTGCTGCGAGGCCCAGCAGACCTGAGACACACCGAGGGGCTCAGGATTCACCTCCGCAGCCGAGCTGGCCTCCAGGAGGGAACAGAGACTCGGCCACGAACCCTGACACTCGCTGTCAGCTTTCTGTGAACCAAGTCTCTCTGGAAAGAGGCAGCTTCCCGCCAGCGAGGCTGCGGGCACATCAGGTTCCAGCTTCCGGAGTGGCTGCTGCGGCGCCTCAACCTGAGCCCCAAGTGCTCCGGCCGCCGGCAGGCTCCTCCCCTTCCCCTGACAAGGTTGGAGGTCTGTGCTCTTCTCAGCCTCCCGGGCACAGGATCGCCACACTCCCCCGTCCCACCCAACCCAGACCAGGACACCCTAAATCCTAGCCCCGCCAACCAGCAGCCACCAGCCGATCCTGGTGGCCCCAAGTCTGCAAATGCTGTTCCGTCAGCCAGCCACACTGCCCACTGTCTGCTAACACCTGCTTACGCTTCAGGTCTAGCTAAGTGCCATCTCCCGCACGAGGCTGTCTGTGATGGCTGGTCCCCCCTCGTCCATGCTTCCCAAGCATCCGCACACCTAGAGGCGGTGATGACACACACCGCGGTCCCTCGCCGCCCAGTCCCCCTGTGACTTTTCTGCTTCGTGTGCATTTATCTCTTTAGCCATCCCAGCAGTTAGCAAATAACAAGTGCTCAATACATGTTTTTGAAAAGAATTTTCATAGTCTTTCTCGTTCACCCGTAAAACTTAATGTTCGTTATTATGCGACAGAGTAGGCACTTAATATGTGGTTCACAAATTATTCCATGTCTGAATAAACATTTGCTAATGAAATCAGAAAGATATCAGGTATCTTAAAAAAAAAAAAAAAAAGGCCTCATGAACAGCAAAAAAGCAAATAAAAAAGTGTTCTACGTCATCAATCCTTTAGGAAACGCAAACCGAAACTACAATGAGATACCACTTCATACTCATTAGCACCAATAAAATTAAAAGACCCTACCAAATGCTGGCGAGGATGGGGGCAGGGGGACGGGATACTGGAATGCTGATGCACTGCTGCTGAAGAATGCGAAACTGGCAGAAAACAGTCGAGCTGGTTATTTATAGTCAAACGTACCATACAAAAACCCAGCCATTCAGCTCTGAGTATTTACCCGAGAGAAGTAAACGCACAAGTCCACAAAAAGTCACACGCACGGTCAGAGATGCTTTACCCGTAAGAGCCCCGACTGGACACCGCCCAGAGGTCTCCCGACAGGAGGAGCAACCAACTGCAATCTGTCCGGTGGGCTCTGAGCGGGCATAAAGGAGAAGCGGCCGCTCACACGCTCAACACGCGTGAACCCCAAAGCGTCATGCTGAGTGAAAGACAACACAGTGCAGGGCCCCTCTCCCATGCGCCCTGGAAAAGGCTACCTGAAGTGGCGGGAGGCAGGTCTGTCATGGGGCGGGGTGGAGGGAGCTGACCCACTGCAGGGCGGGGCCTTTGCTGAAGCCTGGAATGTTCTCCATCACCGTTTTGGTGGTGGTTGCAGGGCTACACACATTCGTCAAAACCCGAGTTGTGTGGAGTTAAATCACAGGAATTTTCTTGCATCCTAATCACACTTCAATAAACTACGACGCCTGGTGTCCGGTAAATGTCTGCCTGAGCCCATCCGCACTGCCTGGATCGGCCCCTTGTGGTCTAATGTCCAGACAAGGACAGGTCCCCTCACAGAGGGGCTGGTGGAAGCGGTCTGTGCACAGGCCGCCCCGCAGAGGGCCTTGCTCAGGTGTCTGGTTCATGGCTGGTGGAGGGGTCTCAGAGCCCCCACAGTGAGCGCTACTGGCACTGTCACAGGTGAGGGGGCCATCCTGAGGCAATCACCCACCCGCTGGCACTCTCAGCCTGGTGACCTTGTCACCGCCCTGCAGAGCCTCAAAAAGGGCAGGCTCCGGGGTTGCCACGGGGAAGGGAGGGAAGATGAGGCGGTGGTCCCAGGAGCAAGCTCTGCCCTGAGGATTCCTCCCCCTAAGCGGGCGTGGCATCTGCAGCGCAGGGGTGTGACACTCCCAAGGAAGTCCCTGGCAGGCTCAGCACCAGACTCCTGGGCTGCACAAGATGTCACTGTCTGTCGTCTGCCTTCTAAACAGTTGGGCCGGCGGGGGCAGGAGTCTCCAGGCTGAGCATGACTGCCTCGGAGTCAGCAGCCACTGCTCTCCCCAGGGAGGCCTGCTACTAGAGGCAGAAGTGACACTTCCCGGGTCCCCACCATGTCCTGCCACAGGTCAGAGTCATTCCACAGGAGCTAGGTCCGGATGGCACCAGGACTCAGGCCCAGTGCCCGCACCCAAGCCTCACGGTGGGCAGCAGCTCTCCCCACTTACCCGCCTCCTGCCGCTCGGGGCTGGAGCGCAGGACTTGGGGTGAGGGGCTGACTTGCCGGGGAAATGAGTCCGGGAGCACTGAGGGGCACTGCTGCTGTGGCCGGGCCCCTCCCTCGCTCCTCACGAGACCTCCAGAACAGGGCTCTGGTTGTCCACCCGAGGGGTGCGGAGGCGGGGGAGCCCCTCCTCCGGACTTCCTTCCTGTGCTGCTGCAGGCGACACCAGCGCTCGCAGTCAGAGGCCAAGAGACTCGAGGCAGCAGCCTGTGGGCCGCGAGCGGATGTGGGAGAGGCTGACAGAGCCCCAGACCTCCTGCCGCCTCGCCTGCTGCCCCGCCCCGCCCCGCACTCTCCATCCCGCCGTCTTCCTGAAGCTCCCAAACGCACCCACTTTCTGTACCCGCTGCAGAGTTCATCCAGTTCTTCCCGTGCCTCCGGGGACCATGACAGCTTTCTGATTGATCTCTATTTCCCATCGATCCACCAGCCTCTAGTCCCAACCCCAATCACCTCATCCCCGCCTTGGAATCCTCCCCTCAGGAGCTGCAGGGCCTGACCCCACTGCCACCAGTCCTCCCAGACCCCTGTGGCCCCTCCGCTCCCCGGGCCCACCTCAGGGCCAGGAGCTGCCCCCCACACCACAACCTCCCACAGGTGTCTGATCCCTGTTGAGCTCAGGGCCCAGCCCAGGGCCTGCCAGGGGCCGCTTGGTGACTTAGCTGAGGGAGGGGCAGAGCTCAGGGCCCTGAGACGCTAGGAGAAGCCGCAGACAGAGCAGATGCAAGGGCGCTCCGGCCCATGTCCCTCACTGTCGAGGGCTGGTCCAGGGCCCAGCCATGCAGGACCCTCCCCTGGATCAGCAAACCAAACTCCCCTGGCACCTATCTGATGCCTGTCCTGCCCGAGGAGGCTGGTGACAACACGGAAGGGGGAAGGACTCAGCTCCGCCCACGCCCGGCAGCGTCTGAGCCACCCCGCACTCCCCCGCGCTCTCACACTCCTGTCCTCGGTCTGGGTGCTGAGGTAGGTGGTCAGAGATCACCACACCATTTTACAGGTAAAGTCAGAGTGACGGTGGCATCACAGGGCACGGCAGCTTTCCCTCCAGGTCCTGGCCCGCTATGACCCCGAAGGCGACCAGCCGGTGGGACTCTGTTCCACTCAGCACCCCAGGGCCCTCCACGCTTCTGTAGCAGCTGAGGGTCCCCAGGAGCCTCCAGACAGCCCGGGGTGTCCTCCGAACTCTGACCAGGCAAAGTGGGCGTGGCCTGGCTGTCTAAATACTCCTAGTTCCTGAAAGCAGCCACTGGTGGTGGACTTGTGTATTAACGACTCACAGGGCCCCCTGTCCCTTGGTGACTAAGGCCAAACTCAAATTCCTGCCAAGTACCCAGCTCCAAAGCAGCTACACACCCTGTGCTTCCAGGGCAGGTGTGAACCCAGAGAGAGGCTGAGCCCTACCCACCGTCTCAAAGGCAAGGCCGCACCAAGTGAGGCCCATTCACTCACTCCTCACATCTGCTCTGGGCAGGCCCCGGGGGCCAGCCGTGAACGAAGACCTCACATAAAGGGCGACCAGCCTCCGAGGAGCACCATCACTCTGCTCCACCTTCCAGGCCCTGTCACCCAGAGAACGTAGCCCTATCTATGCTCCAAAGCCCGCTTCCCATCATGCCCTTCATCTATCCCCTACCGAACCACCACATCACTTGACGTGCTTCCCCTAATGTCCCTTGGTTTGGAATGCCTTCCCTTCTATCCAACCCCTAGGGACATCCAATTATCTTTTAACACCCAGGCAAAAGCCTACCTCCTCGAGAAGCCTTCCCTGATGCTCCAAGCAGGAAACAATCTCTCCTAGCCCCAAAAGCCTTTTCCTTCCTGCCTCCCAGCCCAGCCCCTTCCCAATTAAGCCAGTCAAGCTTTAGAACGGGAACCTCGAAGGCTCCCTGCATGATCCTGGGGGTGCCATAGCACACTGGACAGAGGACACCGCCACCTCCCTTCTTGTCCTCTCTCCCCTTTCCCTCTGCCTGCCCGGGGCCACTCAGGAGTCACGAAGGAAGACTCTGGGGGCAGCTGCTCTGGTTCACAGCCCAGCACCTCCTGAGGCTTCGGTGTCCTCACCTCTGAAGAGTGTACAGCATCGCCCAACAGGGAGGTCGTGAGGATGAAGGCAGACCACTTACCTGTCACAGCCCCGACAACCCTACAGGGACGCTTATCAGTAACTCCGTTAAACCTCACACTGACCCTGTAACATTATTCTCACAGATGCAGAAACTGAACAGAACTAGCAGCACACTAACTGCTCGGCCGCTGCCGGCACACGACGCGCCCATCGAAGGCCAGCTCGGATGCCCGAGGAGGTGCTCGCGATCACGTGCCAGACTGGATCGGCCAGCGCTCCCGGAGACCGGGGCAGGCCTGGAGAGCATGTGACAGGATGCTCGCACCAAGTCTACGGTAGAGAACTGCCCTTTTCCAGGTAAGGCTCCGGAAAGCACGGTAGGACCTGTGGGTAGAGGGTGCAAGCCAGCCCACCGAAGCTGAGGCTTCAGGCCTTTCTACAGGGGACACCACCACGAAGCTGGGGAGATTCTGCCATTGAGACTAGAAGGAAAAAGGGCCCCTTCCACTCTGGGGTCTACATGTTGCACGTCGCCTGCAGTTACGGCCCAGGGGGTCGGGGGGCCCTCATTCCAAGGGTCCAGATGGGCAGGGGTCTGGGTGAGCGCATCCAGCCACCCCTAGGCAGGGTGGACTTCTGTAAACCAACCCGAAACACGACCCCTCTCCACTGGCCCCAAAGGCTTTGGGATCTCCCCACCTGTCCATCAACGTGGTGAGAAATTAATAAGGCCGCCCTGCGGGAGCCACGATGGCACCAAGGGGGTACGAGTCAAACTTCCTCCAGCCCCCGTGCACTTGGGGTTCCATCTCGATTCTCCCCCATCCCTGCTGTCTCTGTCTCAATCCCCTTCCTGGGGGCTTTTCCTCATCCTCCAAACCCCAACTCCACGGTGCCCCTGCTCCAGCAGCCTGGCCCACTTCTCTGTGGCACAGATGGCTCTGCCCTCTGTTCTCGAATCAGTCAGGACACTGTCCTTTAATGGTTCTGCTGAGTCCAGATCAGGGCTCAGGGCTGGACTCTGGACTAGGGCTGCCTAACCCCTCGCCACCAGAGCCCTGCACTCCTGTCCTGCCTGTCCCATCTGGTCCCCTCCAGCCCCGAGCATCTCTCCAGACCCTGAACTCTGCGGCACCCCTGACCCTCCAGGCCTCTTCCTGAGCCCGCAGGTGCTCAGAGCCTCCCGTGCTAAGCACCGCATGGCACCTCTGCTTCTTCTGTGTCAGTCTAGACTCGAGAGTTCCTGAGAGCTGGTTTTCCCGGCTGAGCCACAGGCATGGCGAGGACAGATTCCCACAGGCCTTGCCTGGAGCTGAGCATGAGGTGTGGACTGAGGCTAGATGGCGAGATCCTGAGCCACGGGAAGGGAGAGCAAAGGAGCAACTGGATGTCACTTTAACGTAACCAGGCAGGGAGCTGCTGAGAGCGGACCGCAGGAGCCAGGGAATGAGCAGGGAGACCTGCCTGGGTTCGTTCTTTCTTTCTTTCTTTTTAGCAATCCAGGAGAGAGGAGAGTACTTGGATGGGGATGGAAGCAGAGCAAGCAGTGAAAACTTGTCATATTCTGAAGTAATTCTGATGAAGAGTCAGAAAGGATTCTGTGAAGAATTAAATACGGCACAGAGAAGGGGGGAGTCAAGTCCACGGCCTGGGGCCTGAGCAGCTGGAAGAATTGCATTGCTATTCTTGGAGAACACGTGGGAGGCCCAAAAGTGGTTTGAACATGTTAAGTATGAGATGCCGACCAGACACCTGTTGGACATTCCAGGGTCTGGTCCCAATCTCCCTGTCCTGTCTCTTCTGTCCCCGAGCCTGTACGCTAACCGACCACCTTCCTTCCCAGTCCCTGCGTGGTCACGAGGATTCCCGGCTTTCTCACCGGAGTACTCTGCCCGCAGAATAATTGTACCACCTTTTTACTTGTGTACCAAGGGCCCACCAGTCAGACAAGCGGCCACGTGCCCGATGGACATCAGTGGCATCCTGTGCTGTCCCGGCCCTGAAGAAACTTACAAGCAGGTGGGAAGGGAAGAGAATGTACCCTCAAAAGAGAATGGGAAACTCTGGGATACTGGTAAAAATAAAGACCCTGGAAGGACCAGCGGCACGCGTTTCACGAGTCAGGGATTGCCTCCCGCAAAGGGGGCACCTGTTCATTACCATGAATGACTTCTCCAGTTGCTGGCCTCCTTCCCTCCTGAGCCTGACCCCTCAGCAGGATGGCCACCGCAGGACTGCAGGTAAGAAGCGTGGTTCCCTGCACTAGACACAGCAGGTACCTCATGTGGGGTCCGCATCGGGCCGTGAACGCAGGGCCACGATATGCACCTGCTTCCCTAAGGGCCAACCCACGTGGTCCACGGTCTGTACTCGAGAAGCCTTCGTCCATCTTATTTGCCAAACTACAGGTGAGGATCTCCTTAGGGCCACCTCGACTGTTCTCAAAATTTCAGGCCCTCACTCTGCAGACCTCCAATTGTCATGATCTAAGTCCCTGGCAATGTCTTCCCAGTTCTGAGTGAGACTGGATCCACTTTCTAGGAATCCGTGTGACTAGCAGATTGGCTGTTAGCACCTTCGAAGCACATTCACACCCCGCCCCCCCGCCACCTCCTCAGCTGAGGTGCCCAGCAACCCTGGGCAGGGCAGGCGCTGCTGAACATAGCTGTGTCTCCCAGCACAGGCTTCACCAGGGAGGTGGGGGGCACAGCCGGCAGACTCTGCAGAGGGCTCTACTTTTACAGACAGGAAGCCGAGGCCCACACAGCCCCTTCATTCCCAAAGCAAGCTATAAGGTTCCTGAAGGCACGTGCATCTAATCAGTAACAATCCCAACCCAGAGAGCGTAATCACCCACGACAGATGTGACTTTAAGTTGACAGCCCTGGGGATTATCGCCAAGCAAAATCATCTTCCTAGGTACTGTGCACAAGGCGCAACCCCAAGTCCGGCTCAGGAGAACCCCCGCAATGGTGCTGCTGACACGTCTGACTTCCATCCCCCATTCTGTCACTCAGACTGAAGAAGGGAGATGATTTCGGCCTGCAATCCCCAATGCCCGCAGTGGGAAGACTGACAAGCAGACTGAGTCATTTCAATAATCACAGAGGAGTAACAGGAATCTGCAAGTTGTTCCCTAGGAATTGGCTCTAGAAGCACGCTCAGCCTGGGAACAGGATGCCTGTGCCAATGATTCATGGGAATTAACCAGTTCCTGGTTTTGCACTGGGTCTCAGCCACACTGGGAGACCCCGGCTGTCAGTAATGATTAAAGTAAGGGCCATTTACCCAGAGCTGGGTGTGTGCCAGGCATGCTGGGCTGGAAAGAGGCATCATCTCATTCAGTGGGCCAGGCAGCCAGGGGAAGTAGGGGGAGCCTCATTTCATCATCTCCATTTTACAGATGAGGAAACTGGGGCTCAGAGAGGCCCAAGTAACCAGCCACCCCAAGGTCACGCAGCAGCTGACCGGCCTGTCTGATCCCTCAAATCCAGAGCCTTTATGCCACGGACTGAACCGATCTGAGCCTCAGTTTCCCTATGAAGAGAATCGGACCTGGATAAACCTGAAACGGTCTTCCTGGGCTGCTGAGCTGTGGTCATCAGGCTGAGGGTGCATGGTGTCCTGTCCCTGCCCAGGCCACAGGGCCGGAGAAGAACCGGTGGATGGGGAAGAGTTAAACCAAGAACTGCGCAAGGACGGAACCGGCTCCCGGTGGGGGAGGGGGAAGGGGGGTACTCACGTTGATGTTCCTTATGATAACGCACTTTCCATTGGTGTAAATAAAAGTGTTGCCTGTGGGGTCGCCGCCGATAATTTTGGAGACGCCCCTCTCCACCTGGGGGAGGCTGGCGAACACCTTCTCTGCGGAGACACAAACCCGGCGGGGCACGTTAGGGGCGGTCCCCGCCTCGGTCCCCCGCCGCGCTGAGGACGGAATCGAGGAGAAGAAGGAGAGCAGGGACCCAGGACCGGTCTCAGCCGGTCACCTGTTGCCTCCACCGGGAGGGGCGGCCGCCACTTTGAAGGAGCGCAACGGACCGCGCGACTTCCTGGTCCACGGTCTCCGCCGGGGCTCTTCGGGGACGTAAAGGGTGCGCCGCGCCCGGCCCGCAACGCCAACTTTGGGGGCCCCGCGGGCTGGAGTGCCCGCTGGGCGACCCCGAGGGCGACGCGGCGCG
>NW_006441953.1:28854965-28855796 GCF_000325575.1 Pteropus alecto | reverse complement strand
GCCCCGCCCCCGGAAGTGACGCCACCACGCGGGCCTGTGAAAAGGCGGCGCGGGCCGCTCCCGCGGTCAGAAGGGTCTTGGGAGTGAGTGGGGACGGTTTCCTTGCGTCCTGGGGGCGGTGCAGCGTGGGCTGCTGGCGGCTGCCGTTTGCTGAAGCTTTGGGGGCGCTGAGGGCACCAGCGCTCTGGGGTGGAGGGGCGAGGGAAGCCTTTTTTGTGCCCGTGTTTGCGTAGCGGGCGTGCCCAAGCCGCTCGCTTCCCGCCCTCTCGGCGCCCCGTGTTTGCAGAAGCTCGGGATTTGCAAACCTGGGAGTGCCTTTTCCTTTTTTGAAAAGTATAACAGAAGGGGAGTCGCCGTTTCTCGGAAATAGCTGCTAGCAGTAGGGACCTTAGGGATGGTGGTGTGCTGGGCCTGAGCTCTCAAAACTTTTTCAGAAATCTGAGACGCCAAGAAGAGTAAAAACGGGGAGCGGGGTGCGGCAGCGGGGGTAATGTGGGCTCTAAGAAAACCAGGGTTTCTTTTCTAACCGGGGAAAAAAGAAAGAGAACTCGTAAGATCGGGACGGCGGCTCGTAGGAAGGGGAACAGCAAGGGTTCAGGTGTGTGTCTTTGAGCCTTGCCTTTGGTGGGGGGAAGGGTTTCCATCTTCCCGTATTTGTGGGGGTGAGGGTAAATGCGACAACATGTAAAGCACCTGTGGGTACTTAAAGGTTTTTCTAGCTTGGGCTTCGAACGCTTGAGTGATCCTCGACTTTCTATTTCTGTCTAGGCTAATAGGAAATTCCGTTGGCTGTTTTTCATAATATACCCAGGTTAATAAATCCAGTTCCTG
>NW_006441953.1:28824031-28854879 GCF_000325575.1 Pteropus alecto | reverse complement strand
CTCACCTGGGTTACCACAAGTGCCCTATGGACTTGTGCTCCTCCTCTCCTCTATCTCTTCATCAGATTGCAGCCTGAGTTTTTTAGATTGAAAATCAAATCTATGTCTCGGCTAGGAACTCCAACTTTCTAAAAGCTAACGTCCCTGAAATGGCCTCCTGGGCCCTGCGTCGTAGGTCTTAGGGACACCTGAGACTCCATCTACACTCCTCTGACCTGGGGTGTACCCTCCCATTCTGCAAGCTGACCTCCCAGCCCCGGGACCTCTGACTTTTTCTACCTGGAATTGGTCAAAAGTACTTAAATGTTGAAGTGTTAACTTTCCGTCACCCATCCGGACTACCTTGTTTAAACTGCAGCTTTGCAGCTATGATAATTTCTTCTCCTGACTTAGTATATCCCTGGCACGTGGTAGACGTTCAGATGGATAACCCAACACCCCAAATGCTAACTCTCAAGCACTGGCAAGTGAAGGTTGCTTTGTAAACTGAAGGACCCTAGAAATGTTATATTTGCACAAAATGGTGAAACTCCTGAGAAACCAGGATTTGATTATCAGACCTTAATGACACGGGCTAAGAGCAGGTGTGACAAGTTCACCCGCAGAGCGTGTATGTGAAGGAGGGAAAACTAAGGCACTAACCTCAAACTTGCAAGCTGGTAACACTCATGCATGTGCGTAGTCTTTGTCGGACTTCGTGCTGCTCGAAACGAGACTAAAGCAAACGGGTGAAATGTCCCCAAGCGCCTGGCAGGTTGCTCTGGTCTGTGCTTGCTTTCAGCTTGAAGTTATGTTGGTCTTGGGGGATTAAGCCTGGGGTCGGGGGTGGGTGGGTTGCTGTGTGCATTAAAACCATAAGTATGTCTATACACAGCATGATTTAGGCAGCTGCGGGGGTTTAAAGGGGGAGGGGCAGCGGGGGCGTTTCTCCTGTGCTTCCTTTCTGTGGAGCTATTTCATTTGGCTGTCTCAGCTGTGAGGGCTCAGTGACGCCTGAGTGGGGCCAGCTGTGCCTATCTGTGGTTCTAGCACTTTCCGTTGGGTTTTCCTGCTCTCCTCCCACACGCTTGTCAACTTCTAACAGTATGCCTTCTGGAAAGGCGTGTACCCCAGTGAGTCACTGCGCTAGCTCAGCAACTTTGGAGCACCTCGTTTCTGTAATCAACTGAATGTTTAAGGCCAGTACCTTCAAGTGAAGTCTCAAACTTTTCACTCAAGTAGTACTTGTTAGTCACCCCTGTGCCTGCTGGATTAACAGACCTGCCTCCCCGTCCCCTTGGTAAGCATAGTGGGAGCAGGGGCCACGTGTTTTCCCAACACTTAACGAAGGGCCCAAGTGAGCTGCATGAAGCTGCTGATTTGCGTCCGAGAGGCAATAAGCAAGGGAGGCATCACGTGAATTTGCTTTGAAATCTAAAGCATAAGGTAGCATCTCTTAAAAACACTACTTGGGGTAGCTCAGACAAATCCTCTTCGAGGAAAACTCATAGGCTGACTTAGGATAAACTGGTTGCTGCTACTTGAGTAACTTGGATGAAACGCTTAGATCGGCTTTCGGTCTGTGTACGAGGCCTCACCATTTCCCATCACTGGAGAGAAGTGGTATCAGGTCAGTTCTGCCCAGTGCTTTGTAGTGAAGAGGACTGGGGACGTGTGGCTCTATGGGAATCCGCTTCCTCCTGAGCGTGCTTAGCCTCGGCCCTTGTCTCCTCTCTGAACGGGGGTATCTGGGATACATGAGGCTCCTGCTTAAGCTTCAGGGAGGAGCGGAGAGACGGGATTGGCTGGGAGTTCTCAACTCTTCAAGGCCCACAAACCTATTCGCAGCTCTCATGTCCAGGCTCGGAGGAAAGGGGTCTCCTTGTTCAGGCGTGTGTGGCCCCTGCAAAGGGCCCTGTGCCAGGAACAGTGAGCAAGGTGGCACTGCGTCTCCAGGAGCTCCCAGTCGGACTAGGCCAGGTCCCAGAAGGGACTGTACAGTGGGGGAAGTGTCCCCTCTAGGAATCTTAGTCTCTGTCCTGGGTGCTTCCCTGTAGCTTGTGAACAAGCCCAGGTAACCCTCACTCAAGGACCACCTCCATCTCTATCATAAGCCGGCCTTATGCCATCACCTTCAGTTTGCACCATGAGCAGCCCCTCACCTCCAAGTTCTCAGAGAACCTGTCCCAGGTTGGATCAAGGGCCCATCTTTAGTCCACCTGGCGGTGGAGAGGGGTGGTGAAGTCACATGGGGTGACCTTAGCTACAAGGTACCCACTTGGTGATCCTGGAGATCTGGGGTGGGGCTTTGGGCTTCGCTGCCAGAACTGCTGCGGGGCTTGGGCCGTCACTGGGGTACACGCCTTCTGCTTTTGTCCTCCATGCCTTAGTCAAAGAAATGCAAAATCCTGCCCACATAAACCTACACAGGTGTTAACCTCTGGTGTAAAAATTCTTCCAAGGCAAGAACAAGTGAATTCTCTCCAATCCTGAGTGCGTACTTGCCGGGTTCCTCGGGCTGCTCAATTGAAAACACGTGGTATTTAACAGGGTCCCGCGGGGTGCTGTGCTTTGCAAACAGGTGACCATCTTAACACCTGTAACCAGTGCTGAGACTTCAGATCCCTGTGAGCTGAGGAGCCTCGTGCGTAAATTTTCTACTTAAGGTTATCTCCAGTAGGTTTATCTACTGGCTCATTTAAACCATCACTTCGTAGGCGGCTACACCTGCATTACCTGATCTAAGGTCCAGGTGAGGGAATCTGGTTTCAGAGACTTGGATCTGAGCCTGTGTCCTGTGCTGCTGCACTCCCGCAGGGCAGCAAGAGTCTGGGCCCGTCACACTGGCCCCCTGCCCCTCGATTTTGCACAAAGAACTGCAGTCAATGACAGTTCTTGTCCCTTTCCATCTGACTTATTCCACTTAGCATGATACTCTCAGGAGTATTATGAACAAATGAACAAAACTCATACAGACGATGATGGTCAGAGGGGAAGGGGGTGAGGGGCGTGTCAGTTGGGTAAAATGGGTCGAGTACGTGGTAATGGAAGAAAACTGGACTTGATGTATTAACCAATGTTACCTCAATAAATTTAAAAAATTTAACATCAAACCCCCCATAAGCTATAGAATGAACACAGTGCTTCCGCCTCTCCCTGCTGCCTGAGAACTCGGCACAGTGGGTGACGTGGTGGCCTGAGGACAGGCGATGGGTCCTGTCTTCATCTCAGCCTCCTGGAGGGACTCTTCCTAGAGCAGCGGACTCCTCTGCCCTCGGCTTGGCAGCACTTTGAGACAGGTGCTGGCTTGCATGCTCTCCCTGGGGTCAGATCTACTCGCTCAAGTTCAAAAGCTAGGGGTGCAGCCAGGATTCAAGCTCAGATCTGCCTTCAGAGCCCAGGCTGTTGTCCTGAGCACGTCAGAAAGTGCTGAATCTGCGTCTGAAAGCTGCCTGTTCGAGAACATAACTATCTTGTTCTAGTAAGTGGTAGAATTCATTAGCTCTTCAGGCAAATGCTAGGCTGTCAGTCACCCTCCAGTTGAAAAGCTTTGTCTCTTTCGGACATCTAGAATTAGAGTGCTTCTGCTTATTCCTTCTCCTGACTTAATTCCAGAAAACGATCTGGCTGTCTCTGGCTCACTGACCTGCTTGGCTCTGGGCACTGACCTGTGTCCTGGTCATATCGCTGAAGTAGGCACGTGCTACCTGATCCCTTGGCATCCTGCAGTGCTGTGGGATGTCAGGTCTGAGGGTCACGCTGGTGCCCTTGCTGATGATACGGAGCCTTGGGTCAGAGGTGCTCTGCTTTCTGCAGAAAGCCTCCCAGTACAACCCCAGGCCTGCCTTTGCTGTCTGGTCTGGTCAGCACGTGGGTCCTTTCCCCTGGCCAGGGCAGACATGGAGAAATCGTGGCCATCCATGCATTGGGCACAGGGTGTGGCCAATCCCCAATTCTGCAGCACTGGCTCCAACCCCTTTCCCAAGTGACTGAGGCTCTCGGGGTGTCAAAGCACCCCAGAAACCCCTCCAGCTTCTGCCAACACCGCCTACTCCAGACTGCTGCCTCCAGCTCCTTGGAAGTCATCACTGGCTGTTTCTAAACCTTCTTCACACTATTGGTCGTCTCTCTAGTCCACTTTAAGGTGGGGACAGAGGCCCAGCTCCTTGAGGCGAGAGGGCTCCTGCCCATTTGTTTCCATAAAGAGAGGGATGTCGATCATCTGGACACTCATTTCTCCCTCTTGGCTTGGGGGGTGGTGATCTGACCGGTGGATCAGTCCAGGGAACTGGCCAGGCACAGTCGAGCCCTTGAGGGTCCTCACCCTGAAGTCGGACCTGATGTCCTGCACGTGACTGGCAAGCTGCGTGTGCTAGGGCTGCTGTGACAGTGTCGCGAGCCACAGGCTTTGTCTGGAGGCTAGGAGTCGGATCAGGGCATCAGCAGTGTAGTGTTGTTACCTTCTGTAGGTTACAGGGAAGAATCAATTTCCTGTCTCCCAGCTTCTGGGGTCTTGCTGGCAGTCTGGCTGAGGGAAGCATCACCCCGATCTCTGCCCGTGTTCACATGACGTTCTCACTGAGTGTGAACCAAATCCCCCCCCTTTTTTTTTTTTACAAGGATGCCAGTCATACTGGATTAAGGCTCACCTTCTCCAGTATGATCTCATCTTAACATAGCTGCAGTGGCTCTATTTCTAAATTGCCATTCTGAGGTGCTATGAATTGGGATTTGAATGTATGATTGTGGGGGTCACAACTCAACCTATAATAGGTAATGAGGGGCTTGCTCATCCTACCTCTCTGTTATGCCCCCGCCCAGAGCCCCTTGGAGAGAAAGGACACAAGACATTCCAGTTTGCAGACATCCACTCTGACCCGGGCACTTACACTGTGGGTTTGCCACCCATCCTGGAGAATCTGGCCTTGGGAAGACCCCCGGGCAGGGTACAAAATGAGAACACAGGCAGATGTCCTACCGAAGGTCACCGAAGAAGTGATTCTAAAACAGCTGCTCCTCATCCCACCCCCGGATTGGGCTTCTCTAAAATGCTCAAATGCAGCGCTTTAGAATAGGCTTTATTTTCAAGTTATATAATCCCTTTATTAAATTCAGTTTGCTAATTTTTTTTATGGTGACATTGGCTAATGATACCCAGTAAGTTTCAGGTGTACAATTCAACAGTAAGGCTTATGTATTGCATTATGTGTTCACTGCCAATAGTTGGATTTCTTTGTTACCACTAGAATAGGCTTTAAAATAGCCACTGGAACATGTTTGGGGGCTACTTTGTTCTGGTGCTGCCCATGGGACTGCGGGCTGCATTCCTCAGCCTGACCACGGGCTGCTGGAGCCAGGCAGCAGCTTCAGAAGGCCGGGAGCGGCCCTGCCTTGAAGTCCCCAGCTTGAGTCTGGGCCTGGAGAAGCCCCAGGCTCCTCGTTCCTGGCTGGGTGGGCTCCAGCCCCCTCCTGATGGCGTTGCTGGGCCTGGATAGTAAGGGCCTCTGTACACAGACAGCTGTCGTATGTGATATATACACATATTTTTAAGCTGGTAGTCCAAGGGAGATGGCAGAGATGTGGCTGCAGATGAGTGAGCTCAGACTCTGAGGTCGAAGTTAATGGATCAAATAGGGGACAGTCAGCATCTGGTTTTAACTCTAAATGAGATTTGCAGTCTGATCTGGTGTGTCTCACTGAAGCCCTAAATGTCTTTGAGCTGTGGCTTAGTTCTCAGGAAGCTGGTACACTCGTGCGCTCTACTAGGGGTTCCAAAACCCGGGGGATGCTGCGGTGTCGGCCATGGCGGAGGTTTAGACACGGAGCGGGTTCTGCCGCCTGCGGGATGGACGAAGGCCAGGCAGCACGATTTCCGCGTCAGCCACGCATCGGCCTGGTGCTGTGGTTGTCGCACCATTAGACACCAACGGGAAGAGGCTCATTCAAGAGTGGTGGAACCGAGACTCGTGCTGGGCGGTGTCCCTTGTGACATCTAAAGCTCGGAAGCTGCACACGTTTGAACCTAGGCAGAGCTGGGAGTCAGCCGTTCGCATGTTCACCGTGTTATGATCCTTCAGTATCGGTTCACAAAGCTTATTGGAGCCCTCCCGTGGGTGCCCCCAACTACCCCACTATCTACTACCAAAATATTCTGAGTTATCATCCTTGACCACGGAGAAATTAAGCCACCGTATCAGGATATTTCAGTTACGTGGACTGCCAACTTAAGCAGTCATGCTCATATTCGATGAAAAATTACACGCCAATTGTGTGCATGACATGCGCATTGAGTAGACACGTGGAAAATATCGTGGAGCTTGGTTTTCTAAAGCTGAGTGCCTGGTAGGAAAGAAGCACAGTCTCGCTAAGACCCAGTCATGTGGGAAGCAAAGACCTGGGGAGACTGAGCAGCACCTTGTGCGTGCTGGGCACCGTGCCAGGAAGCGTGGGACGTGATGCCCCCTTACTTCTGCAGGAAGGTTGGATCGTCTTCTGCGGGAGAAAGGACTCGGGTTGGAAGCTGAAGGATGTGTGTGTGAGGGTAAAGTGACCTGTGTCCCATGAAAACTTCGGGCTGAAACTCGGCCGCTATGCCGACTAGCTTAGCGGGTGAATGCTCCCGCGCCGGGTAGGCGTCCTGTATCAGAGGCTGCCTGTCCCTTCCTAGGGCGGTTGATGCTAATGTACCTTTTGCTGAATTGAGTCGGACGGCATGGGGCATTACCATGTCTCACTGTCTGTCATTGACATTCTCTTCCTCACTGTCTTCGCTCTCTGGTGGGTTCCATCCCGGACTGGCTTAGTCACAAGTGTCCAGACCTTGGGCAAAATGACAAGCTAAGATTGCCAGCCTGTCTTGCTCCCCGACGCGTATCAGCCAGTCCTGATGCTAACAGTTGTAGACGTTCTAACGTTTTCTAATTTCAGTTCTCGTTTTCCGACCCTGGCTTCTGTCTTGAGCTGAGCATTGGTGGTCAGCTTACAGCCGCAGCCAGGCATTGTCCTCCTTAGCGCACTGTGCAACGCGTGGTTCCTCAAACTCACGAGGCCATCCAGCGTTTTGGGGCTCACTGTACTCACGCAGCAGCCCACATGTATCAACATACAGGCCCCTCCCTGAGGAGATGCAGATGGCCAGCTGGGAGAGCCCCGCAGATGCCTCTTTCCCGAGGCCCATATTGTCGGTTCCTGGCTGGCTTGCTATGTTCGTACCTGCAGACCTGGGGACAAGTCCTGGGACCGAATACCTGTCGATGGAGGGCAGAGAAAGACCCGGGGAAGGGGCTGGCCGCTCCAGTCTGGTAACTATTTATTAGCGTCTCGGGCAGTGGCAAAATGAAATGGCTTGGCGGGAGCCAAAGAATCATGGAGGATAATTGTCATTGCTGGCATTGTGCCACCAGGTATGGGATGTCACAGCTGGCCAAGGCAGGACAATGGCTGTTCCAGGAACCAGGGCTGGGAGGCCGGGGTGGTGGCAGTGCGCATTTGTAAGATGAACACCTATTATGAGCCTCTAAGAGGGGGCGGTTTGCCATAAGGACTCCGTCTGGCCTGGGGCTGGCAGCAGTCACATCATGGAACAGGCTCTCCTCATGTACCTTCAGAGACATCTGGATTAGAATGCACAGCTGGCTGTCAACCTGGACAGAAGGAACTGTCATTAACTGAGTTAGGACCGAAGACTTAGCTCCCACAGTTACTTCCCCTAAAGCTATGTCTGACTGGGTGTCAGTCAACCAGTTCCCTCTGGGGCCAGCTCCTTGATGAGCTCAGCTATGTTTGGTGTAAAGGGCGTTGGCCGAGTCAAGTGCCAGGATAGTACATAAGAAACTTGTTAAGAAATTAGCTCCAGACTTAAGATATCTTGGCTGTAAAAACATTTGCATTCCCGTGGCCCATCAAATCCCTGACATGACCAGAATGACAGACGCCGTGAGCCGGACGGCTTGGCTTGCTCACGACCACTGTCGGGCTGCGCACGGACAGCCCCTGGGGCCTGGCGTTGAGACTGACGCTGCCCTCGCAAGACTTCTATCGTGTGAGCGAGGCTGGATTACTTGGACGGGGGAGGTAGAGGGTGGCAGTCTAGAAGAGGCTGGTGAGCTCCGGTGAGTGATGACTGCTCCCTGCCTCTGTGGTTTTAAGAATTTTTTTTTTCCCCCGGGGGGAAAAGGCCTTAGGACTCTACCTATCATCTGGAGTTAGGGTTAGCAAACCTTCCTCGTGTAAGCTCAGCTGCTTGTTCTGGGGTGGCGGTGGTACCCCAATCTGACCTTCATCCCCCTGCCCTTGAAGTCTCTATAAAGCAGTGCATTCAAGGAGCCTATAACAAGTGGAGAGAGATGAACCCATTTAGTGTAAAGCTCAGAACTCGGCTCAGACTCCAGTCTGGCGTAGGGCTTCGAACGTCTCGCCTAGTGCATCTCTTCAGTCACCCAGCCGAAGCCGGGGGCCGGCATGCTGGAAAAGTGAGTTTCCTGGAGTGGCCGGAGCCGCTGCCGTCCTCTGCTCGTTCTTGGCGCGTGTGGGGCGCATGTGCAGGAAGACCGCTCTGTGCCTGTGTTGGCCGAGGCTGGCATCAGTCAGCACACAAGGGGCTCTAACCTGCATGGCCATGTGGGCTCTCCCAGCAGCGGGAGTGTCAGACGTGGCTCTGGCTGGAGCCTCGGGCACAGGGCTCTAGCTGGGCTCAGAAAAGGTTTATCTTAATGCACCAAAGCGTCTTGTCAGTAGCCTCAGTCTGAGCAGACCTCGAGATTTGAGCAGTTTCTAGGGTCTGAAGAGGCTTGAGGGGACCCAGGACACAGCACCAGAGTGGCGGCCTAGGAAGGAGCCGGTTCCGAGTATCCAGATGCTCGCTCTGGGCTGCTCCGTGGGAAGCTCAGACTTAGGGTAGTGGGGGTGGGAGCGGGAGCCCTGCTGGGCTGTGCGGTGGTTTCAACTTCCTTTTTCACTCAGGAGATGTTTTGCCGGCTGGCTGTTGGGTGCAGGACAGGGCACATTTCCCCAGGTGGGTGGGGGGAGACCAGGCCGTACACCGAGAGCAGAGGGTCCTTTGGCAGAGTGAAGAAAGAAGTTAACACACACGTCGACGTTAGAGTCAGAAGGAGAGTATCAGACAAGGGGTCACACTCCAGAGCGCGGTCCCCTCTCTGGCAGAGAGTGAGGGACAGTGAGAGGGACCCGGGGGTGTTGGGGGAATTCAGTCTGTCACGCCTCAGTTCCCATTTCCTTTGACGTGGACACACAGTGGGGGAGGGGAAGAGTGTGTGGAACATGGAGAGTGAAAGGCCCGCTGGCTGCTCCCGCCTTTAGTCCACAGGTTCCCCGTGGCGTTAGCCCTAGGGCCTGACTCTGGCTTCCTGGTCCTTCACGGTGTGGGGAATGGGCTCTTAATAATCCCAGCAGAAACCTCCCTTCGCTCTGCAGGCTCCTCTGGCCTGGCCTCAGGGCTGATCAGCATCTGGTTGCTGTCTCTGATTGTGCCCTGACTAACATTTTTAATTCTCTTGCCTCCTCCCTACATTTTGTTGATGTCCTCCGTCTAAATGTGATTTGATGTCTCTGGAAAGCGGTGGTGACTGGGCTGGCCCCGGGCAGCTGGGTCCTACCAGTTTGCAATGAGCTCAAGCAAAGGACTCAGCCAAGCTAAATGAAACGTAAGAAATGTAAAGTGTAAACTCAGAACTGTAACGGAACCTCCTTTAAAAACCACCCACGTCCCCAGTGCGGGGGCTGCAGAGCAGGGCAGCCTTGCTTCTCACGGCTAGCATCACCGAAGTCCCCTGCCCAGCTTTCCCCCCAGATGCCATTCCCGTATGCAGGGTGCTTAGTCCCACACAGCTGCTCCTCGGGCATGCTCTTTCCTGTCCAGAGGCCCTAGTCCACGAGGAGAGGAGCCTCAGAAGATGGAGCGTGTGGAGTGTGCCCCCGCGTCATGGAAGCCACAGACCAGAGCCCGTCTCCTAGTGCCGTTCCAATGTGGCCACACCGCCTTGTTCACAACTCGAGTTTAGTGTTTTCCCTCTGACAGGTGATGGCTGTGTCCCCCTTCCCTGGGAGACCTGTTTACTAGTAAAGACAAAGTCCAATGGGCAGAGGGGGCGTAGGACCTCGGGGTGGGGCTGGGACCAGAGTGCTAAGCTTGCAAGTCTGCTGTTGTGATGCCCCAAGGCCACCAGATGGTGCCAGAGGACGCCTCTCAGCCCGCCGCCAGGCCGGGAGTCGGGAAAGTCCTGGGGTCCCTGGGGACTCTTGAGGTCGGGTTTCCAGGACTTCAGTGCGGAATCTTTCCTTGCCCCACCTTGGCTCTTGCCTCATTTTCCTTCAGAAGGGTCTTCTGTGTGAACCGGCTCACCCCTTCTATGCCGAGCTCACCTGCCCCTTGAAACATAGGTGACTTTTCATGCCTGGGGGACTTCATGAGTGGAGTGAGGGGTCCTGGGGCCTGCTGGGGGGGGGGGCGGGGCAGGCACCTCCCACTGCCTCCCACGCTGGGGGCTGTGCACTAAACACTTGAACTTGTTAACAAAATTCTATTGACTGAATATCTTACGTGACTCACGTGGCCTCCATTACAAGTTCTTGCCTCATGATTTTTAATGTAAAATTAAAACTTGAGAACCACAATTTAATCTGCTCCGGTCAAGGCAAACGTAAGATCCTGTTGTACAACAATGAAAAATGCGATGCTACGCGATCAAGTTCAAAAGGCCTAACGCGACAAACTGTAGTAACTTGCGAGGCGGCAGTCGCCACCTTCTAATTTGATTCTAAGTCTTATTTGAGTGTTGAGGATAGAAAGATAACCTATAAAACTGACTTCAAAACTAATGTTTGGTTGACCAATCCCCTGTGGTGGTCCTAACTGTCCAGAGCAGGCGTCCCCAACCTCCGGGCTGCGGACCAATACTGGTCTGTGGCCTGTTAGGAACCAGGCTTCACAGGTGAGTGGCAGGTGAGTAAGCAAAGCTTCATCTGTCTTTGCAGCCGCTCCCCAGCGCCAGCGTCACCCCCTCAGCTCCCCCTCAGATCATCAGGCATAAGATGCCAAAAAAGGTTGTGGACTGCTGGTCCAAATCTTCGATCACAATGCGTTTTACATACAGTGAATGCCGGTGACACGCCGATGGCCCACATTACATCTCTGTCGCCAGGTTCGCAGGACGATCTAAGCGGTCTCTCTTCCAGAGGTCCCCACTGTTGAGCTAAATTTCGGTGTGGTCCAACTTGCCAGTCGACTGCTTCTGCTTGGAAGAGGATGGCCGTTGACCCTAGGACCGGAAGTGCAGGCCTCAAGCCGGAAGTCTAGGTCAGGATCCGAAGGCCGGCCTCAGTCTAAGTCTGAGGGGCAACGAGTGTGAAGAACTTAGCATGCACTTTTAAGCTCCTGTCCCTAACATGCATTTAGGGCGCCCTGAATGCATATTAGCGGAGGTGAGGACAGGATCGTCCTGATGGAGCGAAGGCGACACAAACACAGGCAGAAGGAGGGTTCAGACGGCATCTTCCCGGGATGTCTGAAAACTCAGTTGTGGCTCACGTCGGCCTGTGTGGCTTTATCAGCTTCCTCTTTCCATACTCTGGGTAGCTGCTTCTCTGATCTGGTGAGTTTTCTCTCGAATGTTTTCTCACCCCTTCAGAGTGACCCGATTCACTGCCTCTGAGGTTTGAACTCAGATGGGGGAGCCCGCTGACTCAGACTTGGGAACACGAAGGGCTGGGACAGACACACACGCACCTGTGCTCAGGAACAGGAAGCACGCGTTCCATATTATGTAGCAGAAAAGGTCTCTAATCCATCAGCACAAGGAGCCCAAAATAACCTGGCGCCTGGCGGCACTGTTTGAGTCCCCTGCTGGCTGCATCGAGATCTGGGACCTCTCGTCCTGCTGGTCTTAATTTGTGCTTTCCATCCCCACAAACCTTAGCGGTCGGGTCTCTGGGAATTACGACGAGGGAGAAACTTAAATGCACTGCTTGGTTCCCAGACCTTTCAGCCACTGGGACACAGTGCCATATAATGGCCATGAGTTTGCTAGCAAAGAACCCCAACCTGCGACACGTACAGTGCATTCAAGTTGCAGATCCTGACTTGCGCTGCCTTGGAACTGCTAGCGAATTCTGGTGGCCTCAAAGGCTTCGCGATCCCAATGCCTCCCAGCCCTTGGGCCACATTGTCCATGGCGGCTGATGCTTCACGGTGGATGGGCCATTGAGTTTCCTGGGAGAGGTATTCTGACGTGCAGACTTAGGAATGCAAAAGAGGAGGTTTGGGCTATAAAATATCTCGGAGGGTAAGGAAGGACGACTGGGCGGAAGCCAGACTGGGATGGAAGACTGGCCAAGCCTTGGTGTATCTCATGGGGCACTCTGCAGGGGTTGTCCCATACCAGACTGCTGGCTGGGATCGTAGCTCTCGGCTCATCTAGTCCCTGGAGGGGGGCTGCCCCCCACCCCGGGGACAGACAGGTAGCTGGAGGCTATCTGCTGACTGCTCCCTCCCAAGCGGCGAGCCCGTCCTTAAAACAGGGGGGTCTTGGATGGTGTGCGTGTGTCCCAGAGCACCCCACCTCTGCAGTTCCTCAGTTTGGAGCTTTAGATGAGCAAGTAAGAGGTCGCTCCAGAATCGTCAGGCTGACGGCTTCTTGATAACGTGTGATACAATCGACATTTTGTGTGTTTTGCTGTAAGATGGGTCACTTGTTCCAGGTGACCTGTATGGGCTTTTGTGTAGTGAACTAGGTCTCATGAAAACCCTCTGTGGTGCTAGCACAGGCACCGTGCCGCGGCAGGCCAGCTCACACACCCAGAACAGTTATCGGTCACAGCGAGATGGATGGATGCTTCCTTCTCTAGGGCAGACAGGTCCACTGCGGTCACCTCGCCGACATGAGGCCGATTGGCACCATGAAGGGATGGTGCGCCACGGAAGGCTTAATGCTCTTTGCTGCTGCTGCTGGGTCAGCTTTAAAGCCGTGGCGATGGCTAGATTGGCCTTGATGAGAGGGAGGCCCTGGCGTTGGACCCACGGAGGGCGTAGACCCTTTTTGTAACCACTTGCAGGTGGCCGAGCATGGAAGCTGGTTGACTGCCAAACAAGTCACCCCGTTCACTCGATTGTTCGTTGCTTTCTCGGACGAATGTTCTGGTAGGTACCGTTTTGATAGGAAAGTCTTCGGCTTCGTGCCTCTTCCCCAAACCTTGTCTCTAATCTCCTAGGACCTTGACCTGCCGGCCAGCCCAACCCCTTTGCTAGTGCGTAGGGTTCTGAATATCCATTTTAGACCTCTTCTTTCATATGGAAGAGATGACCAAGTGTATTGGTCGAACGTCTCTTTGGGAGGATTTTCCCTCAACAGTTTTTTACGGTACCCTTCAAGGGGTCCCGACATGGCAGCTGTCCATTTGCAGCTGTTGTGTGTTGAGCCGAGGTTTAGCGAGCCTCACTGTGCATTGAGGTGGTGGTCGCCTACTTTCCTAGGCCGAGAAGCTGTGCCCGATTCCAGGCCTTACCCCTTGCTTGAACTCCTGTCTTTTCGACCATAAATGAGGTGATCGCCTCTGCACCCACTTACAGCTCTAGCTTCACACTTGTTCCTCAGACTGTCTACAGCTGATAAGAGAGTGATCTGGTTCAAAGATCAGCCTGAGGCGGGGCGCTCCAGGATCCTGAAGTCCTCCACTGAAGGTCAAGGACATGACAGGCCTCGAGGATGCTCCTGAGGACCATCGCCTAGTAGGGGCAGTGTCTGCTGCAGCACAGCTCCACGGCCTATTGGTGGCAACTGGCAGACGAGCTGGGGTACAGTCAGCTGCACGGGCAGGAATGAGATATACGGTCCCTGAACGTGGCCCAGTTGGCTTGTTGGGGCACAAGGACTTCGGACCTTATCAGACAGAGGGAACGCTTCCAGCCTGAGTCTGTGTTCGCCTCAAGCAATGGTTTGATAACCTGCCCACATGACCAGTGAGGCTCTACTCGGCGCTTCCGGCCGCAACCTGGCCACAGGATGTGCGGGACGGCAGCACTGTGGCCTTGCACAGGTGTCTTCCGCGGTCAGCATCGGGACCCCGTGCTCTTCCTGAAGTTACCTTGCACGAAGAAAGTTGGCCAGATGTGCCCTGTATGTCAGTGTCCCCCGGGGGGAAATGGGGAAAAGCCAGCTACCTTCAACGTCTACATAACTTTTGAAGGCGGCCGTGCCTGCAGTGGGTCTGGGGGAACTTCGAAGAGATGGGTGGAAGACGTCTTATCCCTCTGCTCTGGGCAACAAGCTCCGACGGTTTGGGTAGGGCTTATTTTTGTGCTGCTTTGGGTCAAGAACATTTCAAAATTCTAAAGGTTTTATTTGTGCTGTACAGATGCCAAAGGCTGCGAACTGTTCGGTTTTTCTCTTGCAAAAGTCCCAGCTTGTTCTGTACTTTTCAGCCTCAGCACTATTGACATTTTAGGCTGGATGACTCTTAGTGGGGGGCTGTGCTGCTCGTTGTAGCAGCATCCTTGATGTGATTCATGGAAAGTTGCTGTATCGAGAAGTCAACTGATAGCATCTCCCTACACTACAGCGTCACTGGCATAGTAGATTTTTCTCTGGGCAAGAGCACCTTTACCTCTGATTCACACTGCTGAAGGCTCTTTCACTCGCCAACCTTCCTGGTTTTGCCGGAGGGAGGAGTGTCTTATAACACTACAACACGGCTTGCTGCGCTGCCCAAGGCTGGCTGGTCACGTGCTTAGTCGGAGCTCGCTGTGGCATGGTAGCCTGCCTGACACCAGAGGGACTTGAAGCTGAGGCAAGATGCTTATACTCCCCACCAAGGGAGCTAACCTCCCTGAACAGAGTGGGATGTCAGTCTCACACTGCCCCGCCCAGCCGTCTTCCCTCCTGTGGCTCCTGGAGCTGGGAGTCGGGGGCTGGGGAGGAAGCCAGCAGAGGCTTAAGTAACTCCTTGCAGTGGAGCGCAGGCTCCACCAGGGGCTCCAGCACCTGCTGGCCTCAGTCACGGTTCAGTCACTTGCCAGTTGACAGAGGAGCCAGTTTGACCTTTGGTTCTGTGGCTGCAAAGCACATTGGGGACTTTCCTGCCTCAGTGTCACTGGGCCCACGGAGCCTTTGGAGCCTTGCATAGACCTGCTGGGGTAACGGGATTGGGCACAGGGTCGTCCTTCAAGGGCTACCTGGAGACTTTGTAACTTTGCTTGGCCAGGTGTGTTGCCTGCAGTGGGTCTTCCTCTCTAAAAGCTTTGCCTGTGGTGACTGACAGGTGACAAGGGCCCTGAGGGTCTTCTTGAAGACCTTGTTATCTGGAAACTTCCACTCACCTACTCCAAGGGCAGTCATCAATCTTACACTGTGTCTCCCACTCATTCATTCCTTTGTGATAGGAGTTAAGCCATTTTGCCAGGACTTCGCATAGAACAGTGGTCTCTAACCTTCTTGGCAACAGGGCCCGTTCTGTGGCAGATGATTTTTCTGCAGATGGGGCAGGGGATGGTTTTGGGATGATTCAAGCACATTACACTTATTGGGGATTTTATTTCTATAACACTGTAAAACATAATGAAATAATTACATAACTCACCATAACGCAGAATCAGTGGGAGCCCTGAGCTCGTTTTCCTGCAACTAGATGGCCCCATCTGGGGGCGATGGGACACGGTGACCCCCGAAGTGTTACTATGTCCAGTCTACTGTGATCTCGGTTGCTGTCGCTGCAGAAAGTCTTCGCAAAGACAGGGTGTTGGAATGGAAGCGGGCTTTTGGGGGCTTTCGTGGCGATCTCGGGATATTCTGCCTTTCATCCAGGACATGCGGAGACTTGAAGTTGTCCCCACAATACTTCTAAGGCCGCCGTCAATTGTGATCTCTAGTTGACCCGCTTCTAGCACGGCCAGTTGATTCTCCTGGCTTATTCCCAGACGGGCCGCGGATCCGTTCCGCCCTGGTTCGGGGGTCGTTTGTGGTTGGGAGGTGACGCTCAGACTCTCCTAAAAGCTGAGACAGATGATCGGGCACCCGCTGGGAGAAAGGCGGCCCTGGCTCCGTCTTGTAAAATCTCCGCTAATGTCTGAAACGTCAAAACCCCAATGTTCACTCGTCGCCCCCATAATTCCGGTTTGGCTTTGAATGCAGCCACTTTATCTGCCGACCTGAGCAGTTGTTCTCCCCTGAAGCGACAGATTGAATTAAACAAGTTATGTCACTGACACGAGCTGCCAGTGGTGACTGTTCTCTAAAATCTCTGGAGTGGCTGTCATAACCCGCTCTGGCCAGTGGTCACCTTAAGAAGCATCTCACCTCTGAGACGCACGTGCTCTGATTCATCCCAGAGCTGCGTGAACAGACGTGCGTTTAGGGCACATGCTTCAATGTGGTTGGTCACTTTAATCACATCCTGCAAAACGTTAAATTCAGGTGACACCTTTCGGCTAGCCGGCATTTCTCTATAGATGACAGTGCGTAGATTCACATTCAGAAGCGACCTCTTTGACCCGAGTAGTGAAACCGGAAAGCCATGGCAGCCACGCCGTCCGTGCGGGTACCCACACAAAATGACCAATTCGGTTTTCCTGATACGTAATCGTTCAAAGACTTGTAGTTCTGCAGCCGCGGTGTTGGTTGGCAACAAATAGTGCACGTAACGTATCCTCATGCACATCCTCCTGAAAAATAGGTCACTTGCAGACAAGCGTCATCACCTTGTTAGCGTCGGTAGACGCATCAGCCTGGGTCGCGTGCCACGGCGCTCATTAACCCTCTAACGATTGCACCTCGGTATCTTTTTCATCAGTTTGTCTAGTCACGGTGCTAGCCTAAAGAGGAACACCGGCCACCTTCCGAGCTGCAGCCTCCCCTAAAAGTTCACGACATGTGTCCTTAGCAGCAGGCAGGATGAACTCTACACCGGTAGGAAAGGGCTTCTTCGCTCTAGCACTGCGGCCACTAGGAATGGTGCTCTCCGTGCAGACACATCTGAAGAAGTGGTGGCCTTCGATACTTGCTTCTATTCTTCGTGTTCATGTTTTTTCCTTTCCAAAAACTCCGAAGGCTTGCGTTTTAATGCAGTGCGCTTGGTCTCCACGTGGCGAAGCGGTTTGGAAGGCTCCGTGGCTTTGGGTAGCAGGTTGCCACGTGTTATACAAAGCGGGTTTGGTGAATGTGAATCACCTGCTGCAATGAACCCGCAATCTAAGTAGAACTCTTGGCATTTTCTTTTAAATGCAGTTTTCTTTTGGTGGGCCGTCTTAATCTTCTGACTCATCGCTGGATCTTCCCCCCTTTTTAAAGCTCTCCAGTGACAATTTTTATTCACTTTGGCTACGGTTAGCTGGGGGCTTACCAAAACCGAGACAAGTGTGGGGCGCAGGAAAGGGGCGTAGACGCAGTGGTAAATAAAACAATGCGGGGTCACGCGCAGACTGAAAGTGTTAGAGTCTGACTTAAAGCCTGCCACCAGAGACAGCTTAATTGTCACTTGCCACTCGCTGATGGGGTTTTGGTATGAATCTAAGTGATTGATTTACAGTCTCTGTGCAGTCAAACCTCTCTGCTAATGTTAATCTGTATTTGCAGCCACTCCCTAGTGCTGGCATCACCGCCTCAGCTCCACCTCAGATCATCAGACCTTAGATTCTCAGAGCGTGCAACCTAGATCCCTCGCATGCGCAGTTCACAGTGGGGTTTGCCATGCTATGGGCATCTAAAGCCTGACGATCTGAGGCGGAGCTGAGGGGGTGATGCTAGTGCTGGGGAGCAGCTGCTGATACAGGTGAAGCTTTGCTCGCTCGCCTGCCACTCACCTACTGCTGGGAGGCCCACTGACCAATACAGTCCGTGGCCCAGGGGTTGGGGATCCCCTGATATAGAAACCGACAAACGACATTTGCAGCTGCTCCAGTGTGATGGCTGCAGATTTCAACGTGAATTAACGCAAAGCCTGAGTCTGGGGTTTCGGGCTGAGTTTGTTACTCACTTTGCAATATTTAATTTCTGGTCGTAGATGAATTTCTCCAAAGCTTTAGTCCATCTTTATAGGTTGGGAATCGGTGCAAATTCCCTTGGCACGCTTGTTATACTAGCAAGTCCTCGGAGTAACTCATGTGGTATGCACCACCAGAGTGAAGGATAAATATTGTCTTTCAACTTTTCTGTGGCAAATCTGTTCCAAAAAGCCTGATTGGTCAGGGAGTTGCTTAATGTTATTTTATGCATCTTACGTGGGCAACTGCCAAATCGGGGGGTGGGAGTTAGGAGTAGGGCAAGCGTTATTGAGGACAACACACAGCCTGTGAACTTTCTCATCTCAGATAGTTCTAAAACTTTAATGACCTCTTTTTTTTTCTTGTCTAAGATTTTTGCCCTTGTGCCGAACTGATCTCATGAGATGTTAGCCCAGAGGCGTCCAGGAGTAACGCTTCTCTCGGATTGCATCTGCAGCCAGACCAGGTCATTGTCCTGCCTCTTGTCAGCCTTTCGTTGATCTTATTTGTCCCATCTGGAAGTCAGAGGACGTGTCAGGTTGATTTAGCCCTAAAAGCGCATCCTTGCTGTTTTTCATTTTGATAAATGCCTGGATTCTGCCGGCCACTTCCTAGATTGGGTTCTGTTCATTGTCCAGGTCAGTGCCACTGGCTGGCTGGTAGTTGCTCTGGAGAGGACTTTTTCCCAGGATTCCTGTGCTAGACCCCAAGGCCAGCCTTGTGAGAGACAGGTACTCAAACCTCGAGGACAACCTGAGCTGAGGGGTGCATTACCCCTGAGTTGTAGTTCGTGAGGGTTCGTGGGGCCACATGCCTGTGAGGACCTCTGTGCCGAAGGCAGGCAGTGAGGTCGGCCCTGAGACTGCAGGATGACTAGGACCACTAACTGGAGGACGAGTGAGACCTGAGTGGTGGCAGATTTTCCACCGAAGCAGGCGGAAGACTGAGAACTAAATACACAGCAGGGGCTTTAGAGGGGCCTCATCTTGCTAACGTGTGGCTTTTGGGCACGCACCTCGCCTGTGCCCTTCACGGTCTTGTCAGATAACCAGCATGGCTTTCTGATAACATGGGCTTTACTGGAGTAGCTTAAACTCGCATGTTATGGCCACCAGGTGGGCTGCACTGCACTGTCTCTTGTGGGGGCATCTATCACCTTAATGTCAGGATTCTGACAACTTATGTCTGGCTTCCCGTGAGAATCGCATCTTTGCTACCTGGGTCAGATGCCAAATCTTGAGGGTAGATACATCCCTATCATAACGGTGCCTTCCGTTACCACTGAAATCGTGATGTTTATAAGGTCGGCATCACTGCTATTGCCTGTCCTGTGTGGGAATTGTGGGAAACAAGCACCCGTACACCAGTGGAGCCTGAATTGATAGTTTTCCCTGCAATACTAGCCTGCACTTTGTATGTTTAATTTTTCTCTTCATTACAATCATAGAGCCTGTCACTGGGATCTAATGATGCAAAATGTCCCGCCCTGGTCGGTGCCAGTCCCAAGTGGTCTCTAGATAGTTACAGGCATCAGAGACTCGATAGAACTTTTCAAAACATTCCCTCATGGAAGGACCTAGAAAATGAAACCGATAGCTCATTCCCTTCCTCCCCAGAGAACACGGGGTCACAAGGGAACCCCCTCCCCCAGCTTCACTTCCTCCTCCAATCTCTGATCTGGGAAAGGTGGAGCCCAGAAGTTTGCGGGGGTGGTGGTGCCTGAGGGGTTAGGCCACATCCAGTTTTCCAAGTTCAATGCAAAAGAGGATGCAGGGATGGTGGCTCCGCCTCCTTTGCGTGGACCCGCCATTAAGCTTCAAACCGGACAGTTGTTTCCCCGGCACCTCGGAGCAGCTCAGCCCCTCTTCTGACCTTAGTTTTGCGCTCACCAAACTTGGTGGGGACCGGAAGTCCTTGTGACCGGAACTGCTTAGCATTTCGCTGCCTTTGCTAAAGCCCGAGTCTTCAGGAAGTAGAGTGAGCCTCACTCCAAGGAAAGCCCAAGGGCCCAGTTGACCTTTAGACACACCCTTCCAGGACACTAGGAAGTGTCCCAGGCTGTGGGGCAGGGGTGCAAAAAGCATGCCCAAGAGCATGCGAGCATTTTTTGGAGTAGTGCAGCTTGAGCTTTAAGTAGGACAGGTATTGGTCAGATAGGACGCTGTAGATGGGAGACTACGCTGCCCACCTGGCTGCTTGTTTTTAGCATCTGAAGAAGATAATAAATTTGCAGCTCTATCCTCTGTAACTGTTAAAGACTTGAAGACTTTTTCTTAAATAGTACAGCTTCTCCAGATGCCTTTTACGTGTCCCTTGGATGAGCCATTTCACGTGTCTTTCATGCAGAAGAAAACTGCAGGGTCCACTAGTACAAAAAAGTTCTAAAGAAATAGGCCAACATGAGTCATAAATATTTTTATTTCATATGTTTTTACAAAAAAATGCTAACGAAAATTCAGAAAAACCAAAGTTTGGTTTGTTGTCGGTGTCTATACTACAAAGCAATCAACTTTCTTTAATTGGCACAAAGTCACCATCTTCATTGCTCGAAATATTTGTAAGTACTGCTTCGGTTTTATTATTTGGTTTTGGATGATTTTTTTTTCCAGCCCCGTCTTTTGGTAACTTTTCATAAATTCTTCAATATTCACTGCAACATATTTTTTAAATCTCTTCAAAATCTTAAGGCTCGTTAGATGTTTGGATCAATATCTAGAATTGCAGTTTCCAGTTTTGTGGCCAATTGAAGAGCTTTGTACATATTTTCCACAGTGAATAAAACTGGTTCAAGGTCACTGCCGTATTCATCAGCGGATGGTCTTCAGGTATTAAGTGAATTAATTCATTACCAGTTAATTCATTAATATCATCTACATTCAAATTGTCAGAGCCTTCTTGAAATCAGTACATTAATTATGCTATTGAGTCCCTCTTCAGTCGTTGGAACCATACGCTTTGGTGCAACCACTTTGGGCCATACTGCTTTCCAGCCAGCTTTTAAAGTTGACAGCTTTATAGCACTCAAAGCTAAAGCAATATTCTTGATACGACTTAAAATCGTATATTCCAGGCTTCTGTAACTGAGTGATTCATTATTTTCAAGTTCATTAAAAATATTAAAACTCCACTGAATTAATTAACCTTAAGGGCAGAAATAATACCTTAATCTAAAGGTTGGATCCAGGAAGTTGTATTTGGTGGCGAACCCCCAGCTTTTATGTTTAGATGTTCTAAATCGTGTGGGTGGCCTAGGTGCATTACCTAAAAGTAAAAATGTTAGGAAGACATTTTTCCTTCATATAATTTCCAGCTTCTAGAGCAAAACATTTGTCAAACAAATCCCGAAAAACATCAGTAGTCACCCATGCTTAATTTGCCATCCAATGAACAAGATGAATAATAACTTTTATTAATAAGTATTCTTTGTACGTTGCTGACTTAGGTATTTTTTAGAAAGAATAATTGCCAATAATGGAAATGAAAAAGGATCGCATAAATGGAAACTATAAAAAGTCCGTATAAATGGGAGGGAGGGGAGGAATATTTACCACGTGTAAAAAAACAAAAAAACAAAAACAAAACTTGCATAAAAAATACCACATAAATTGAAGGACAGGTGTATGTGGCAGCTCAGCTTCTCTCTGCGTGATCCGGCTTCCCTCCTTTCCACAGGTGACAGTCCTCAGAGCATCCGCTAGTGAGTGTCCTGCGTGTGAGTATCACGCTCTGTCTGCTTTCTAGGGAATGCATCTTGTGAGAGCCTTCGTTCCTGTCTCATGGTTCCCCTAGTGAGTAAGCATGGGGTGGCTCGAGGGAGAGACTGCCTGATGTCCTCAATCTTGTTTAGTGCCTCTACCCAACTAGCCAACTTGTTGGTTGCTGCCCACAAAAACATAGACGGATGAGTCAACTCTCTTCTCCTTTCATGCAAAGTGGGGAAAAACTGCCTGAAAGTCTGCGTGCTGGGAGGGCTTTCTATGTCCTGTTCCCTGTCAGACCCTCCGCCGCATGGGGCTAGGATTCAGGGACTGTCCACCTCCCTATGTCACCGGCACACTCTGCAGACCTATCCATAACCCAGGTTTGTACATTTCTTCTTCAGTTAATTGTAAACACCCCAAGAAACAAGAGGAGGGTTGAGAGCTGGTGAATCGGTAGGAGAGGGTATCCGAACCACTGTGCATGCATGCAATACACTGGACCTTCTGGAGTTGCTTACAGTTGGTTCTCATCACTTCTGCTATGATACAACACTGTGGTGCTTGCCTAACTTTGTAAACAGATTTCCATCACGAACTGGGCTTTAACTGATCATCGAATCTTATGTCCATGTGGTGTCCTATGGTCGGGCCTCAGTCTCTGGTAGAGCCCAGGAGCAATTCAAGAGCAGTTATCAGGGGATTGGGGGTGGCTTTGTCCCAGCACTCCAGGCATCTACACTGATTTTTCTTTCTGGGACTGTGAGGCTCTACGTAGCATCTATTAACCAGACGACTTCGTGTCTTTGAGTCTGCTGCGTCATGAAGCCCAGTGGCAAGGCAGCTTGCACCTGCTGTAGAGTCCACTCTTATTCTGGGTCCCGCCTAAGCTTAGCAGCTTCTGGCTTGCCTGGTGAAAGTTTGGGCAGTACCTACGTATGGTCTGTGCTGCCTTCAAACCCTAAAATGATGCACCTGTTTCCTGATGGGTGAGTGAAAGGTACAGAAATGTGTCCCTTCACTTTAGAGGGAGTGTTCTGAGGCCACTGATGTGGCAGGCCAGAACTTCTGGGAGCGGGCGATCGCCAACCTCTAGTATTTGCACGTGTTGCTAAGTTATCTAAGGTGCGTGCTTCTTGCCGTTCATCAGGGCCAATCAAATAATGTCATCAATCTTCTGGAGCCGTGCGATGGCCTGTGGGGTATCAAAGCAAATAAGAGCCTCATGGACTCCACTGCAAAGGAGCAAGACAGTTGGCGTAACCGTGAACTTGGTGAAGGTGTGCTGTTGTCTGTGCTGTGTCTAGTTCGAAGGCTGACTGCAGAGTGTGTTACTGAAACTAGTTCTTGCTGGTCCACTAACGTATTCTGTTTATATCTTACCAGATGAAGGAAGTTAAGGCTTGGTCTCGTTTCATTGCTCAAAGAATCAAGAGCAACTTCTTGGCGTTCCTGGCTTTGACATTCCCCACTCTATTTCCTAAAGCATAGCCATGCGAATGTTTCTTTGACAAGCGTTACCCCCTGCATTGGCAAGGACAAGCGTAATAATGTTTTGGTATAAATGCAGTAGATCGATTACATGAAGTGGATCGATTATATTCTAACCAATATTAGGTCAAGATCTGTAAGTTTCCTCCATTGACTTTTGCTGCGGTAAGAAAACATAAGATCTAAACAAATTCGAGTTTGTAATACAGAAATAACTATCGGCCTAATGTACAGCAGATGCTAGAGCGTATTCACCACTTATAACTGAAGCTCCGTGCACTTCTCCGGTGGTTTCCTGGTACTGCGTGGTGCAACGTGACAAGGGGTCTGGGAGGAGCACCGCCATCGTCCGCTATGAACTTCAGGGTTCAATTTCAAGTTCACTGTTCCCTCAGAAGGAGCAGGCGCCTTTGGAGTGGGAACCCCTATCACCCCGCTTTGTGAGCAGGTAGTAGTGGCCTGGGGCTCAGACTTTCTGGAGTGAAGTTATTCTCATGTGTGGGCCTCTGAACAGTGTCCCGCTGGGAATCCGAGTGCTGATCTCAAATGGCTTATTTCCAGGGGTTTTCAACACACACCATAGGAACTTAGAGATGATTTTTCTGAATCTCAAAATGGTAGACTGTCTGTTCCCCAAAGCCAGTTGAGAGGCAAGGTCTGTGCTTCCTGGAACCGTTCTCGTGAGCCTTAGTATCACCACGACTCCGCGGCACTGGGGCCATCTCTGCCATGCTTCTCGACGTTCACGGTATTGACTTTGGCATTCCTAGCTAATTTGAATGGATCAACTTTAATAAAGGAAAGTTCTTATAGCGCTTCAGCTGCTCTAGAAAGTACAAAAATATCTGACTGGACTGTACTCATCCTTGTAATGCACTAGTGGGAACGTCCCATAAACAAGGTGGCTGTCACCCGCACTTCCTGATTATGTTGCCGGGAGCAGGCAGACGACTGTTTTTGTCCTTGAGAGCACACGTGTCCTTCACTCGGCACACCACGCCTGGCTTTATCCTGCGCCCTGCAGCGTCGCCACGAGGTATCCACGGTGCCAGGGTTCACCTGTCCTTCCACGTTCTGCGCCCCGGGGCCTCCTTTGCGCTTTCATGAATGTAGCTCGTATTGAGCATCCTCTTCCAGAAGAGCTCGGTTTCGCGGCAGTTGAAGACCTGCTTGGCTGAGAACCTTATCGGCTTCAGCTCTGCCGGAAACGCGGCAGCATCTTCCCCGTGGGCAGATGCGGCCTTTCCAGTCACTTTTACGTTTTTCATCTCAAACCTACTTTTAAATCGGTGTAACCATACCTTCCTTGCCGGACATGGCTTGGTGTCAGTCCTTTCAGGGGGTCCCTTGCTGACGTCTTCGTACAGATCTGGTGCACAACACGTTGCCATGGATCAGAGCTCGCTTCCTGTTCACGTCCTCCGCCCACGGATCCGGTGCCTTTCCCTTAACACCTGCCACACACGGCGGCTGTGACTGGCGGTTTGTGTTGCGACACAGAACCGGCACAAACGTTTCTCCTCAGTTCATAGGTGGAAGGTTTGTTCTTACCATCGACCTAGCGACCGTGGCATTTTTTTTTTAAGTCAGGAACTTTCACCCTTTCACTTAAAGGAAGCACTTTCTGGCTTCTTTGGCATATCTGATTTGCCAGCACCACTAATCTTACACTCTGGGGCCATTAAGTAAAATAAGGGTGACTCGAACGCATGCATCACGACGCCACGACAGTCTGACAACAAAGACGGATACTAAGGGACAAACGGGCAGGGAGTGTACACAGCATAGAGACGCTGGACAGAGGGATGATTTCATCGTGCTGCTTGGGAATGGCATGCACCTCGGGTCTATTCATCTCTGGAATTTTCCATTTAATATTTTAGACCATGATTTGGTCTCAATCTCTAAGGCAGGGTAGAGTTCGATGGTACCAGCCATTGAGACATTATGTAGAAAAACCCAGTACGTGCTGGGAAGAACCTGAGCTCTAGACCATGACCCTGGCTAGAGAGGGGAGGTCGGTGGGAAAGTTCTCCTCACTGCAGCTCAGCCACCGCCCTGGGCACGAAAGTTCATGGCCGCGGGTGGGGGGGTGCTAGTAACAAAGTTCACAATGGGGGCGGAATCAGAGATGGCAGCTCGGCTCCCTGTAGGGTCTCCTGCCTTTCAAATAGACACACCCATTTAGGTTCTTGGGTCACGAGGCACCTCATCACAAAAGTGGGGCCTCCTGAGGTTATGCACATCCTCACTAGAGTGACTTTTAAAAGATCAAGGTTATAAATTTGGCTACAGAGCCATAGCCTGGTCTTACCCCCAAATCTGAGCCTTGACCCCAAGAACTTTGTGGATGGTTTCCAGTGAGAAATGGGAAAGCAAATTGGGGGAAAGCCACAGGCGTATACTGAGGTGCTTGCTAAGGGACTAGGGACTTGATTTCTTGGAAGCTTCCAGAAGCATTTAGAATGATTGTTCTTCATGTGACGAGAACGGGTAGGGGAAAGTGTGTATCCATCGCCTCCTTTCCTTCACCAACTGAAAGCAGATGTGGACATTCCCTGGACAGTTCTGGGCTCCACGCGTCCTTCCCACGAGCAGGCTTCCGTCGGCATCCTCACCGACTGCAGCCCTGTGGGATGCCGCCGCCTCTGCGTGGAGCCCGGGACCGATTCCTGGCCTGGTTATCAGCCCAGAGGGGACGTTGTCTCCAATCTGGATAACGTCCTTGTGCTTGAGGACGAGGTGGTCATGCCAGGGATGGATGGCATCGAACCAATACTCCCCTGGGTGCGGAATCAGTGACGCCAAGGGCTCCGCAGAGGTATCCTCCACAGCGATGGGCACGGTCTGGCTGGAGAAGCCCCCACCCTCAAAATGCACTGAGTGCACTAAATAAAAACCTACCTAAAAGACTAATGTCTTAAATGTGTTTTAAAGTAAGTGATCATGGGGGTGGCTCCGTAGTGTAATGGTTAGCACGTCTGCTTTACACGCAGAAAGTCCTGGGTTCATGCCCCCGGTGGAGCCACGGACCATACCTCGCGTGCACCGGGCCCCCCGGATGCGTGGGAGGAGATGCCCCACCTTCAGAGACCCAGTTCTTAAGGGGTGATGGCAACATCCGTAGGTCAGGGGTGGAGGTGTGTGGCGGGGGAATTAAAGAGGGGGTGGGGAAGTAAGTGATCATGAAAACTCAGAGGAGACCCAGGTTCCTTGGATGAAACTTTCAGTGCTTACTGTTAGGATTGATCCTCCCGGTGCAGAAGCTCAGAGCTGGGTTATTATCTTGGATGCCATGTGCCTCGGAGCCAGACAACTTGGCTAATCAGGGACTGGAACCTGCTGTCACTATCGTGCTTCTGCTCCGACTTCACTGTGGGAGACCTTATCCTCCAAACGTGGAAGGGGAGGGGAAGGTGCCGGTCCGCTTGCCTTCAGCCGAGATCTGAATGAATGGACTCTAAAATATCATACTTTGAGTTGTGGGCATTGACTCACTTGATCCCAGGCTGTTCGGGGTTCTCTTGATACCTGCATTGTAGTGGAAACGCTCTAGTGAGATTCTTAGTTTAAAAGCAAAGCTCTAGAGAGAAAAAAAATGGCGTAGATGTTAGAGGCTCTGTTCATCCCTCTGGCAACCAAATCAAAGTTGTGACAGAAGCAAGGAGCAGCAGCAAGGAAAAATTGGAACGAACAAGCCATACAACTAAGGAGAAATCTAAGACATCACCCTGTAGCGGCAGAGGGTAGGACGGGGCGAGGACAGGGGTTTGTCTGGTCCTGGGGGGATGAGCGGGATGGAGGCTGTGGCAGCGGCAGACACCTCTTAAAGGGGCCCGTCAGTGAGCGGATTTTCAGTGATGGACCTGCTCGCTCTGAGCACCAGTGCTGATCTGGCTACGCGCAGGGGGCACCAGGGACTTACACGGAGACATTGTCAGTGAGGGCCGAGTCAAGACTCGCTGGGTACAGACATGCTGGTGGTATCTATTGTTCCCTGTTGAGCCCTCCCCCAGTGCCCAGACCCAGTGCCTCCATAGCCCTGATGCCATCAAACTGGATGACAGAGGTCACTCAGCCCAGAGGATTCCCTGAAACCCTGCCTCCCCCAACTCGTGGCCCCACCCAAGCCACCTCCAGGTCTATCCTCAGCAAGTCAGATGCTCCTTGCTGAGACTCACACTGGAGGCAGCTGGCCTCGGTTTCTGGTGTGGCCTTTTGAGGCAACTCTAAGCGCAGCATCTGTGGATTGTTGACTGAATCTTGACAGGTGGCCCCAGAGGGGTAGAGGCTTGGGCTAAGTTTGGCCTGCAGCTGAACCTCTCTCAGGACTGTGCCACTGGACACCGACTTCACAAATCCACACTAATAAGGCCGGGAGACTTAGGAGCTTTGCTTAGTACATAGAAACACACGGAACGGCAGCCAAAATGGGAAGACAGAAAAGCAGAAACCATATGAAAGAAGAGAACAGAGATCCAGATATAATGGAGTCAAGAAATCTAACAGATGCAGAGTTCAAAACACTGGTTATAAAGATGCTCAGTGAACTTTTGGAAAGTGTAGATAAATTCAATGAGAACTTTAACAAAGAGATAAAAAACATAAAAATGGAAATGGAAATTATAAAAGGGAACCAGTCTGAAATGAACACATTATCTGAGATGAGAAGTATATTAAATGGAATGAACAAAGGAATAAACAAAGTGAATAAAGATAAGAGTCAAATGCCCTAACTAGAGGACGGGAAAACCAACCAGGACACTCAATCAGGATGGCGAGAAAAAAAGATGCCAAGACTATAAAAGTAACTTAAGGAGGATATGGGACACTACTAAGGCTCCATAATATTTGTTTCATCGGTTTAACTGAAGAAAATCGAGACGTTGAACAACTGTTTGAAGAAATAATGATGGAAAATTTTCCTAACCTGGTGAAGGCAATGGACATAAAATCTCAGGAAACTCAGAATTCCAAAAATCAGGGATCCAAAGAGGCCCACACCAAGACACATCATGATTAATATGCCAAAGATTAAAGAGAATATTAAAAGCAGCAAGAGAAAAACAAATAATCACATATAAGGGAACACCCATAAGACTGGCAGCCGATTTCTCAAAAGAAACTGCGGGACAGAAGGGCTTGGCAAACAATATTCGACAGGATGAAGACCCAGGATCTACAACCAAGAATAACTTACCCAGCAAAGCTATTATTTAGAGTTGAAGGACAGATAAAGAGCTTCCCAGACAAAAATAAGCTCAAGGAATTTATCACCACCAAGCCAGTGTTATAGGAAATATTGGAGGGACTTCTTTAAGAAGAAAAAACATATATCGAAAACAGGAATAAATAATGGTAACAACTACATTCCTATCAATAAGTATCTTAAATGGAAAAGAATCAAGTGCTCCAACCAAAAGATAGAGTGGCTAAAAGGATAAGAAAACAAGACCCCTACATATGAAAAGGAAGGGGATGGAAAAAGATCCTGCTTTGATGGACCTAGAAGGTATTTAAGCCAGAGAAAGATAAACACTATATGATTTCACTTATATGCGGAATCTAAGGAATAAAAAGAACAAACTAATCATAAACACTCACAAACATAGTGGACAGCTTTGTGTTGGACAGAGGGGAGAAGGGTTTGGGGGCTGGGAGAATGGGGTGAAGGGTTAAAGAAGTACAAATGAGTAGCTGATGGATGGTCACAGGGATGGGGAGCACGGCAGAGGGAATGTAGTTAGCATTAATACGTTGGCTAGGTAGAGGGTTGGGGGGGTGCAGCTGGAATTGTTTTTATGAACTATATAGATGTCTAACCAATGTACTGTATACTTTAAAAAAATAATTTAAAAAAAGAAAGGTCTAATCATTTCGTATGTCTTCTGGGTATAATCTATAGCTTTTTAAAGTTTCTATAGAAGGCAGAGAAGTGATAGCATTACCTTATTAAAGTGCAGAGTCTAATATTTAGGGCTGATGCAACGTGATGTGTTCTCAGAATTCTGCATGGGAAAATGCTTGGATCTCCTCGGCCCATATTCTTCCGACATGTTATCCACCGGCCAAATCAAAGTAGACTGGGTGAAATTGTTCTCCGACTAGTCAGAATTATTTAGTAGATGGAAGAGAATGACTGATAGATGATGTCAAGAAGAGAGTTTCTCATAAAATTTCCCTGCTAGAAGCCTGGAATTTGCCTTGAGTTGCAGGATACAAGGAAATGACCGTGGCTCTTGTCTTGTCAGTAACGCACCAGGAAGAACTTGAGCATGGGGTGAGGCTCCTCAAGGAGGGGTTGAACCAGGCTGGTGTACCGGGATCTCCTAGAGACAATGGGGAAGTTACCAGAAGGAGGATCGTTTCTCCTGCAGTCAGATGTCAGTTCTATATTTCTCGGACCTTTGGCTGACTCTCGGAGGGGCCTCCTGACCCTGTCCTGGGATTGTCTTTGTTCTACTCTGGAAAGTCTTTCACTTTGTCCTGCCCGAAGGCAAAAACTAAGTTCACATTTGATTGTGAAGTTGTGTGGCGTTAACACAAAATAGGCTCCTCAATTGTTGACTGTGAAACTTTGACTTTTATTCTGCTGGGAGTTTTGCTATTCTCCTTCTGCTGCTCGCGGAAAGATGGGTGGCTGCTTATAATCCTCTGGTTGAGTGTCAAAACCCGAGGGTATGTCTTAAGCCTTTTCTCAGCACACCACTGCCCCAGTTAGTGTGTGTGGGGGCAGAGGTTTGTCTCATCTGCTTTTGCACTCCAGGGCTGTGGTACGCCAATGATTTCGGCCCTGGCCATGGGGGTCCTGATGAGGGGCGAGTCACTCTGCTCACATTCACGCATGATGCTGTTTCTGCAAAGGGATGCGCTTACCAGCAGGCCCGTTAGCCCTTTTCTCTCTCACAGGAAGAAACCCAGTTAAGGTGCCTAACGGGAACGGAACCTGTCCTGTCCTTTATCCAATAAGTCAATCCTTGGCATAGCATTCCTAAGGGAAAGCCTCCTACTTTGTGGAGAAAAACCTAACCAGTCAAGATGCCTCAGGGAACCTACCAGTCCTGTTACTATAAGGAGTTAAAAACGACAAAGACCACATTCGCATGAAAAAAAAAAAAAACAACAAAAACCTTGATATTCAATATCATATGGTAAATAACCCTTGTGTTTATTCACAGAATCAATGCTTTAAGATGACATACAAAACGAAAGAGCTAAAATGGCCATGTTTATTGCAAGAATCTATTTATATATAAACGTATCTGTTTAGCTGCCAACTTCGGCCTCGGGGCGTGGGAAAGGATGCTGTAGACTCCACGTGGTTTCCAGGGGAAATGTAGAGTTTGGCCGCAGAGCCCAGAGGCCTCGTGTGTCAGGCCACGTTTTCTGGGTTGTGTTTGTATTGGATGCCCACCCAGCTTCACTTGAGCCAGTCCTGCCTGGGAGAAACCAGCCCTGGAGGACGAACCACAACTCAGTGTAGCCGAATGACGAGATGCTCTCATAGGCGTATGCCCAAATCGGTGGTCTACAACAAGAGCTGTTTCATCCGGGCCCTCACAGGCCTGTGGGTTGGTGGGGGGGGCAGCTCTGTTCATGTGTGCTCTTCTGAGACCCAAATACGTATATGGCCAATTTCCACTGAGGATTTCCCAGGGAGGCGCTTTGCTGGGTTTGCCTGCCATCTGTCTTCA
>NW_006441953.1:28794425-28824016 GCF_000325575.1 Pteropus alecto | reverse complement strand
GAGTGAAAAATATAGTTATATGACACGTCATACTTTGAGCAAGGAGAAACTTGTTGGTCCCACACCACGAGACAGGAGCTACATCCAAAAGAAACTTTTAGTTATGAATCTTTTCTAGAAAGGACCCCCAGTCCTGTTCACTTTAGTTCTTGGCTTTTGCAATTTTCCTGGCCAGGAAATCATCCCTCTTCACTTTATTTGCATCAGGACCAGGTACAGATACTGTTTGTAGTGAACTGAAGTCCAAGGTCTTCTACGTTAACCCAGGAACAGACGTCTGACTGTCAGTGCAAGTGCCAACGTGCAGCAGTGGCTTCTGCTTGCTGGAGAGGTCGCAGGGAGGGGGGTTCAGAAGACACGTTTTTCTGCACAACCTATCTGCTCACAACTTGCTCATCCTCCGGGAGGAGAGTAACTATGCCTCCTTTCCCGCAGGACTGCTCAGCAGAGCAGGTCCAGCCTGCCTGAGTTCACGTTCATTCCTCTCCTTGAAGGAATGATTGATTGTGGGGACCATTGATTCCAGGGCCACGTTGTCCCATCTCTGTGTCTGACCCAGAAGCCTTTATAGGTGAGATGTGGGATCTTGTGTACCACAGCTGGTCTAATCAAGGACAGGAAAGGACGAGAGGAGATTATGACCTCAGTTATCTGTTTTTATTTATCTAGAAGTCTTAATTTCTCCATTTTTTTAAGGATGGTTTTATTGGATAAAGAATTCTTAGTCTTTCTTTCAACACTTTGGTTCTACTGCCTTTCGTTCTCCAGTTTCTAATGAGAAATCAGCTGTTAATCTTACCTAGGATCCCTCGTAGGTGATGAGTCACTTTTCTCTCGCAGTTCTCAAGACTGACTTTCAACGGTTAGACTGTGTGTCTAGCTATGGATATCTTTGACTTTATGCTACTTGGAGCTCATTAAGCTTCTCGTATGTGTTGATAAATGTAATCAAATTTGTGACGTTTACAGCTATTCAATGCTTTCTGTCCCTTGGTCTGTCTTTTTTGAACTACCATTATGTACATGCCAGTGTGCTTGATGGTGTCCTGCAGGTGTCTGAGGCTCTGTTCACTTGTCTTCTCTCTGTTCCTCAGACGGGAACTTTAACTTATTTCGAGTGTGCTGACTCATTCTTCTGCCGGCTTATATCTACTATGGAGCCTCAAAAGTGAATTTGTTGTACTTTCCAACTCAAATTTCCATGTTTTTAAAATATCTCTATTTAATCTCTACTTGATGAGACATTATTCTTATACGTTAGTTCTTTACATATGATTTCCTTTACTACCTTGAAGGTATCTAAGATTTCCGTTTTTGTTTTTTGTATACGTACATCTGGGCTTCCTCCGGGCTAGTGTCTGAATTTTCCCTGAGTGTGGGCATTTTTTTTGTATGTCTCATTTTTTTTTTTTTTTTGGTTAAAATAGATATTTTAAGTGATTGGCATCTAAAAGATTAGATTTCCCTACCCCCAGGGTTATTTGTTGTTGATTGTGGTGATTTAGTGACTTTTTTGACTAATTCTGTAAGGTCACGATTCTTTGTCATTTTCAGCCACTGAACTCTCTGCTGAGTCATGTTAATAATCACCTAAAAACGTGACAGCTATTAAGTGCTTTGGACCAGTACGTCTCCCGGTTGTGGGTGAGGTGCTCTGAGTAGGTCGGGGGCATACTTTTAATTACCTGGCAGTTATGACTCTGCCTTAGCCTTTACCTTCCACCGTAAGAGACTCGAGGTCCTAGAGCAATAAGATGAAGGCTTTCTCGGTCGTTCCCGGGTGTACACAGCCACCACGCACAGATGCGTCGTCTGCTAAAGTTCCAGAAGTGCGTTGGCACCTCTGATTCCCCGTGAGCATCTCGTTCCAGTCTTCCAGATTTTCGATCAGCTCGTTTGCCCTGCCTGATAATGCTCAGATGTCTGTGTTAAACAATCGATTTTTTTTTTTGACAAACACAGAAGGGGATAAGGTTGTTTCCAGTGAGACAACTTAGGTCAACTAAAGAGAATCTCCAGGAAATAGGGTTTTTACTGGGCAGTGCCAGACAGCCCAAATAGTTACTAGTTCTTGGGGCTGGGAATCTTAAAATTAAGATCCAAACCCGATTTGCCCTCTCCAGTGGCTGATAGGCTGCTGTGTTTCACAGCTCCCATGGTTGTAGGGCTGACGGTTTTCAACTCTACTGCAGAGCTGGGGAGAATGACAAGTTAAAATACTACAAAGCTCACCGTTCTTACTAAGTATCGTCCATATTTTTCTTGATCAACACTGAGTTGTTGCAAGCATCTGGTTAATTTCCAGACTGCTGAAAGAGTGAACTCTGACAGTTTTTTTTTTTTTTTTGGTCATTGTGCTCACTGCTCTTACGAAGGAACAGAGGTCCAGAGGCCTTTACCCTGCCTTTCTGGAGGTACTTCTTCCTCTGGGCTCACTTTACAGGAGGGCCGTCTTCCAAAGCTGTTTTGCTTTGACTTCTGATCACGGGTCCCTGTGTACAGTCTGTGATGTGCGTCACGAGCCCCTGCTGGGTACAGCTGCTCTGGGACTTGGTCGCCCATTTGCCCCTAGACAATTGTCACCGGTCGTCGATTACTTGGGAGACACTGACCGCTGCCGGGGCACTCGAGTCTCCTCTGCAGGGTTGCCACACACTTTGCAATCAGACCCAGGGAGGCTGTGACGTCTGAAGGGAGCATCTTAAATTCACACACAGGAAGCAAAAGATCGAATGACGTTTGAAACCCAGTGTCCTCTGAGGTTTTTTTTTAATGAATGCTTTGGGCAAAAATAGGGTTGTCTCAGACAACCTAGGGTACAGCGCCCCACGTGGTCAGCATAAGTACCTTCTCTGAGAACATGGGGGCCTGAGCTAAAGGACAGGGAGTCGATAGTTCTGAAATCATTTCAGGCACCGTCGTATCTTACTGCTGGGCTAATCGACTTCGGTGAGGCAAAACTGAGCCAGAAACACCTCCGAGAACGTAGCCAGTGGGTGTGGTGCACCGTGTTGGTCCTCGGGAACAAGGTCATTGTGCTTCTGGGAAGCTTTGTGTCCTGACTGCCCTCACGGAAGGACAGTTTTCATCCCAAGGAGTTTGAGGTTGCCATTTAGCACCATGGGATGAACTTTCTGAAGTGGAAATTGGCTTCTTACGGTGCGTCTGAATTTTTCTTAGAAATCAGAGCTACAAAGCGAGTCTTTACCAACGGTGGGCTGTCTCAAGGATGGTTTGTTTGCAGCTCCCATCAAGGCTGGTTCGAAGGCTTGTGCTTTGTGCCAGAGGCTGAGCAACCATCTGAGATTTGGGTGAAATGCCAAGGACTGGGAAATGGAGAGAAGAAACTTAGAGGATGCAGGCGACAGGAAAGTTGCTGTCCTTCACAGCCGCGTCCAAAACGACTGGCACAGAACGTGGCATGCACCTACGCCCCGCCTCCCCCACACTTGCCGAATCTCCTGGGTCCTTTCAGGAGAAGGGCATTGGCCCCGTACCCGAGTAAGGTGATCACGATTCTATAGCCGAGTCCCCAAAATCCATCCTCCTGTGATGGTGGCTTTTCCTTCCTCCTATGAAGAAAGAAACTCTTTACACCAAGTATCTCATCCAGCCTGGCCTTCATTTCTGCTTCCCAGTAATGCTTGCCAGCAACAAATGCCTCAGAACTCTGAGAATTGGAGAATATTTTGCTTTCATTTCATTCGGAGGATTTTTACTTTGTCTCATGTTTTTAAATGCTATATGATGAATGTGCATCGTTTAAAGCTCTATAATTAGATCTACCTTAGCTGCCATGAGATCTCATAAGTCATATGTTGGAAGAAATCTATACCTCATTTTTCACTGGGATGAACTGGCTGTAGGTTTCTAGATCTACATGACGATTTTGTCAGTTACTGCATTTTTGACGATACATAGCTTTCTTAGTGCTTAGAATCTGAAAGCTTTATTTTGTTTCCATTTAGTATTTGAACAACATCCTTCTCTTCAGTCTTTCTTTCCAGTATGGGCTGTTCTTCATTTGAATTGGAGCATTTCATGCTCTGGTGGGAAGAGTTTTGCTGCTGACACTCTCTCTCATCCTCTGGCTCCCACGCCTAGCGAGACCTGGCCCCGGCCGCGCTCCCTTCCCAACCAAACCTCCATGGCTGGACCGGAGGAAAGGGGACCTGCTTTGTTGCTTGCTATCCTTGGCAGAGCCTAGCCCAGGCGAATCGTTGGATTAGATACTTTCCTCACTCTCTAAGGATAACTTTGTTTCCAAAGCTATTTTGCTTGGACTTTTGCCCGCAGGGGTGTGTGTATGAGGCTGGAGGAAGGGACAATTGTGACCCTCATCATCGGAGCTTCTGTTGGACAAGCCTAGGTTCTCCCATCATATCTATTTGCCTGACAATCCTGTTCCTTCTGTTTCAAAGCTCTCTCTCTTCCCAGAGTACTTGGAATCATCCAGGTGAGGCTTTGCATCTTCTAGTTGCCCAGGAGAATGCTTGGCACCAGCTTACCCCAGGCAAGACCAAGTGGATGTCGATGACTGGACAATGTCGATTGTGGGCTTGTGTCTCCAGGGGCAACTCCCACACCTGTGGCTCCCAGCCTCGGTGTTTAGATTTCCTCCCTTTGCTGTGAAGCACTGAAGTCAAGAACCTCCAAGTCTGAGTCTGAGTTCGTGTTTACCCACGGGTCCGGCCGGCGTTCAGCACTCGGGAAAGGCTTCCCCTCCTCAGCTGATCTTCGGCGGTGCTCCAAACAAGGTTGTCTGGAGGACGCGAAACAAGTGTGTCCTCCTCATGGGACCGTGGTCCTGACGTTCCTTAGTGAGGTGAGTGGATTGAGGGAATACTGACTATAAAGCTAGAGGAAACCTTTCGCTTGATTTTCATCTGGTATGGAAATGAGTTCCGCAGCCTACTGGCCACCAGAAGAATCACATGCCACGCAGTAGGCTCGGTGCTCTCGGCAGCATCCTAGTGAGTAGGCAGTCTCTCCTCGTGCTGCTGTCTGGGTGAGCAGATGAGCTCCTCCTGGAAGCTTCTCCATCTAAAAAGTCACAATTGCGCCTTTCTTGAGGAGTAACAGATTGCATTATTTCAAAAAAGGTTTTTTGGGGGGAGGGGTTGTTTCTGATCTTCTCAGCAGTCAGATGCTTCAGGAGTGACCAGGTCAGAAGCTCAACACTAGATATTCTAGTTCTTTTCCTTTTCGTACTCACAATGGCCAACGATCCTGAAATGAATCCTAGACCCAGACTGAGGACATATCAGCCCTGACTTATGACCGAATTTGGATCAAAAACTGCAAACTGATAAGGATAATACTTCATGCCGATGGGCATAAATTATTTTCTGAATCTATAAAATGGAAAATGTTTGGTTACCTCTTGCTACTGTCTCAGAGTTCTCCCTACCCAGTCAGATGAGCCCACACGCGGCAGGGCCCATAGGTGTTCACTGCCTGCCCGGTGCCACAGAGGGGACCCTATACCCTAAATGTTGGACGACCCTGAGCCACCCTTTATCCTGACTGTGGGAACCTCTGTCGGGGGGGCGGGGGGAGTTGAGGGTTCAAAATGAAAATTGTCACATTAACTTGTTTCTGCTTTTATATAATCATTCAAGGCAGTGATGACCTGAGGGGTTAAATGCTGTTCCCCCAAATCCAGACTCAAGTCTTTCCTGATGCTCAGAAATGTGTGGGGCTTGGACGTCTGACCGGGGTCCTCTGGGATGACGGCCTCCCTGCCCCGGCCTCACTGCGGTTTGAGCGTCTTGAGTGTGGTCCCCAGGAATCTTCCCCAACCAGAGCGCGGGTGCAGCCCCGGTGTGGAGCTCCTGGGGGTCACACGCCTCGGGGTGTTCGTCCTGGGGGTCACACGCCTCGGGGTGTTCGTTCTGGGGGTCACACGCCTCAGGGTGTTTGGGACGATGTTCTCAGTGCTCAGCCCAGGAATCGGAACCCTGTGCCACACACAGCCCTGAGTCTGACCTGGTTGGTGATACTCGTGGCTCTACACCCAGCGTTATCTCCCCTGGTGGCCTCGAGGACTTCTGCGGCCAGAAGTATTATTGCCAATCTCATCCCGTGTACAAGGAGTTCATACAGAACTGGGCTTTGCTGAATGTGGGCCTCGAGCATCTTTCACTGTACATTTGACCTTCAGTTTAGTGATTTCCACCCTCGTGTGTGTTTAGTGGACAGAGACATGGCTCAGTGCCGCGTGGCTTGCGGGGCGTGCAGAGTTGTGTGTGTGGACGCGGGCCGTGGGCCGGGAAGTGATGGCGGAGCAGCCGGTGGTCAGCACCACCAAGAGCGCCCAGGTTCCCTCCAGAACCTCTCTGTCTTGGGAGAACCCGGCTCCAGAGCCCGGCCACCGCCCAGGGAAGAAGGACCTGATGGCCAGATGCTGCAGAGAAGATCCTGGCAGAGCAGCAGGCAGCAGCTCGAGGTTTAATATGCCCATCATCACCTCAGGGTGTTTGTCCCCAAGGTTTTTCCTAGCTCTGATGTGAATCATTGCCAGAGGGTTCTGTGGAGACTGCAATGGTCAGCAGCCTTCAATGAGCCAGCGTCTCTGCCTTCCGCAGAGCTGGGATGCTATGGCTCCAGCCCCAAGCTGTCCGAGTCGTACCATCCCTGGGATCTAAGCATGCCCTCGCACACAGCCTGGGGCAACACACACTGGGATCACATAAGGACCAGGCAGGTCCTCGCAGCGCGTGGCTGCTGGAGCCTCCTGCGGGTCCTGGGGGGTGCCGCCCCGCTTCCGATCGGCTCTGCGGTGAGAGGCGCTGCAGGTTTCACTTCCTTTTCAGTCTTCAGGTGGCTGCACATGCACAGGATGGTCCCTGGGCCTGGGCCTGGGCCTGGGCCTGGGCCTGGGCCTGGGCCTGGACCTGGACCTGGACCTGGACCTGGCAGCCCAATTCCAGAGGCGGAAGCGAGGTCCGTCCTTCACAGGCTGCCTGCCTGGCCATCTTGCCCCCTGACCCACCCTGTGGCCTCCCGATCCACCAGGACGGGGGGAGTTCTGTCCGTGTGGAGACCTGGAACAGAACGTGGAACGGGGCTAGAGTTAGCTTCAGTGGGGCTGGTGCACAGCCCCGACTCTCGTGCGACCCGGGGCTGTCGAGGGCCTGGGTCACAGCTCACCTTGTGAGCAGTGGATCGTTCCTCGGGTGACATTTAAATGTGCCCTGGCATTTCCTCAGCAAGGCCACGCGTAGGTGTCACATCCCGGAAATTCATCCGGAGGGGCAGATGGCCTGAATGCAGGGAGCAGAGTGTAGGCTTCTGCGTTTCCGTTTGCACACCTCCAAAGGCCAGCTGAAACTTGTCCCGCAATGCCTGGGGACGGGGCTGATTGTGGTCGCCATCACCTCCTCTGACAGGCTCAGTGTGTTACAAGGTGCCTGGCTCTGAGCTCATTTCCCAGCACCGTGGTGTGGGCACCAGCCTGCCATGCCCGTGGGGTAAAGTGTGGGCGGGTGCAAGCTTCTGGGATGTGCCGATAGCTCCTGGCCTCATTTTCAAGCTCTTAGCCTCTTTAGCTTTGCATGTGGTGAGCTGGGGCTTTGTGGTCCAGAGGCCTTTAGAACGGCGGTCTTAGGGAAGGTCGTGAGGGTGCAGAGCTGGTTCTTGGAACTTACCGCAGAAGTTAATGTGACGAGTTCAGTCCATTCACTTGGCCATCGGGGCAGAGCCCTTCCGAGAAACTTTCTCCGTATTGGCACGTGATTGCAATATTTCTGTCGGAAATCCTGGAGAATCCAGGAAGGGGGACGAGTCACTTGGGCCCAGAGAACACTTCGTGCAAAGATTTTAAATGTATATTTAGTTTGTCACAAGAATTCTGGATATTTGATATCAACTTCCTTAAGTTTTAATAATTCACGTCTTTCATGGCATTTATGCCTCTGCATCTGAAGTTTAAATGAACACCGTTCATCACATCCTTGATACGATCGGTAGGGAAGCTAAGAGGAAATGTTGGTGTTCATGTTTTTCCTTGGCCTAAGCTGCCAGGGGAACGAATGTTAAGAATCCTATTTGCATTGTCAAGACCACCAGGCACCCACATTAGGAATTCAAACGAAGACTATCAGGAAAACCTGAACCCCAGAGGCCGAAAGCCTGCGCCTCTCCATCTTGTGCTGAGGGAATGGTTCTCTCGTCTCCATAGAAACGTCTATTGACTAGGAGCTGGGGAAGAGTATACATTTAGACCTTCGTTTACTGTAAGTTGTTTGTTGCTAGAATTCTTCCTTGTCCATAGACATTCTAGATCTCCCCCCACAACAGAACTTGCATGAACATATAGTTTAGAAAAGGGAAACTGTTTTTGGGGGAGAGACGGTACATTCGAAGACACCTGCATTCACTGAGGAGGGCATGGGGCTTATACCCCTTCCTCTAAATCTGAAGACCTTTGAAATGTTTAAAACTCGGGCTTGTCTGGAAGAAGAGATGGCCAGCGCGTGGTTCTTGAGAGTCAGATTTCGACTTTGGGGTGTCAGAAGACTGAAGTTCAGGGCCCAAGAAGTCTGTAGGTTCGGGGCTGACCCACTGTTAGGTCCTACCTCTGACAAAGCATTTCTCCTCTGCCTTCACGGTCAGGTTCAGCTTTAAATGCAGTTGCCCGTTGACCTTGCCACAGTGTGTCCTCTTCCTGGAACCGGCCGTGACTCTACTGGTTGGGGCGAGGTGATGATGGAGAAACGGGGGACTATGAAACGGGGAAATTCTCCAGATGTTCTTGGGATACTCGGCTCTGTAGGCGCCTGGCCTCCAGACAGCGCTCTCGTGGTAGATAACAACCCGCATGTGTATGAAAGAGGAACAGGGGACAGGAAGCCTTCAGTCGTGTTGGCTTTGGAGCGGATACTTTCACTGAGCTGAGCTTACCCTGGGGCGGGGGGGGAGCCGGGGAAAACTGGTTTCTTCTGTTGATCCCGTATCACCTGCTGTCTCTGATTGAGAAATGTGGGTGAAAAGGCACCCCTAGGGCAATGAGGAAAGGAGGGAAAACTTTATTCTTATAGGAAAACGTAAATCTCTCATCTCTGGCCCATTTGAAAGCAAGTCTACCCACTAAAGGTGTCTGGAGGTTGAGCAGTCATCGGTTAGGGTTTGAACACTGTGTCTGAGCCATACTGAAAATCGGTGCCAGCTCCTACGTGTGGGACACTGGGGAACAGAGATGACCTACGGTGCTGGGCTCTTTCTTAGAGAAGGGAAAGGTATAGAGTTGTACTGATTGACCTGTGCCTCAAAACAGAGACCCAGCAAGGTCCAGAGACCCCCAGAGGTGTCCGCTGCTCATTCTGAGGTAAAGAATTCCATGAATATCAGACAGAGGCTTCAACCCTCTGGCACCAGAAGATGCGGGCACATCAGGGTCACGGGTGTGGGGAATCCCAGGACCTGTGGGGTGAACGTTGGCTGCAGCGCTGCATGCTGAGACCTCCCTTTCTACTGCCAACCGGTCTGGTTGCCGCTTCTAATGACGGCCGTTGCTGAATTTCGTGCTGGTGCTGTCTCTGTTTGATGGGATAGTGCTTGACTACTGGCTCATCCAGGTTGAGAGCTGAGTCGGTGCTTCAGGTAACCCTGGCCGTGTGGGCTGGCTGAACACACTTCAGTACTCTTCAGCTGTAAAGACTGTGCAGCCCAAATGGACACACTTTGGCTCTGCTGCCAAAGACTTGTTCAGTCCGCTGGGTCACTTCTAAGTTTCTCTCTCACCCTGCATTTACTCTTCTGTGGCCTTCTGGATTCACCACCTTCTTGTATATGTTGCCCCAATTTTTTCCCCTTAGGTAGCAGAAAGGGTGGTTTGCACCACCATTACTGGCTACATAAAGATGGAATTAGCGGGAAACTTGTGTTCTCTGCAGAATTCTAAGACGGCCCCAGGACCTCTGCCCCCTGGGGTCATGACCATAAATAGATTACCTTATATAGTAGGAGTTGAGGGGTTTTTCCGGTTAAGGTCCCGTATCAGGTGACTGTATCTCAGTAGGGAGATCATCATGGTTTGGCCTGATTCAGATAGTTAGGAGTAGTTTAATGAGAGCTCAGGTTTTCCCGGAGGGCGAGGGCTCCAGTATCTGCAGAGGCTTCCTCCTTTCCTGGTTTCCATTGACCTGGCAGTCAGAAGGAACTGAATTCTGCCAACACCCGAGGGGGCTTGGAGGTAGAGTCCATCCTCGTCAAGCCTCCAGATGGGACTGTAGCCCAGCGGTCGCCTCGTTTGCCCCTTATAAAGCCGTGCCCACAGTTCTGACCTACGGACACCGAGATAACAAACAGGCATTGTTTAAGCCACCACATCAGTGGTGATCTGCTACAGAGCTATAGAATCTAATCTTTGCTAAAGCCTTCCTCAGCCTGGTCCAGGGCTGCCGGAGCCGTCAGTGCCCAGCACAGGCAGTCTGGTGGAGCTGTCGTCACCTCTGTGACTATACCGGCCCAAGGAGCACTTCACTGGGACTCGGCCACTCATTCAATGACAAGTCAGAACTGCTGATAACTCGTTTCTTCCTCGTGTCGATGGCACTGCTCTTCCTCGCCTGTTTTTATCTGCTCTTTACCGTTGAAAGTATCTGGTGACATCACCACCATTTCAGCGAGGCCCTCAGAACGGGCTGCAGAGAACTTTCTGCTCCTAGTTCCTCTTTGGTCGCTCGGTCGTTCTAGGACTTCCTCCTTCCTCAGAGTGCTGACGGGGACCTCCCCTCTGCCATCTCCCCATCTTGCATGAGTATGAGGTAGCTGGGAGGACCCATCTCTGCAGAAGACGGACAGTATTCGTGAAGAGACCACTTTCCCGCTCTACATAAGTGCGCCCGTCACACAGTAAAGGGGAAACTGGGGTTATACGCCTTCCCCATCTGTCTGACAGGTGTGTACAGTTGTTCCCCAGGTGACTACTGCTTTGCCCTCCTTCAATCTGCCCTGAGCTGCCTGATTCAGGAGGAGAACGGGTGGTAGCTGACTTGAGGAGGGGGCTGTAGGGAGGACCTGTGCGCCCATGACTGATCTTATGGGGGCCTGTGAGTCCCCGGGGTTCAACCCGAGGAAAGCTGGTTTTCCTGCTGTCTGTTAGCTCAGTCCATTCCTACGCCTGTCTACCCTGGGATTCTGTGGTCTCAGTGTGACGTCTGACCTTCGTGGCCTTGTTCTACGATTCTACTGCTCCAGACGGTAGAGGGTGGATTCTATATTTTGAAACACTCAGGATGATAGCTCATGCTCTTGGCTTAGGTAAGCAAGATGGTCTTGGGTAATCTCGTGGGCCCACAGGTGAGGTCTCGGGATCTAAACCCTCTTTATTTCCTGGTACAGGTGACCCTCTAGCTTGAAAAATCACTCATGATTAATTCCCAGTACAACCATTTTAGAGCATTATTCTCTAATGGGACTTGAAGTTTTCTATTTCTCCCCATTTTAGATTAAGGTATATTCATGCCGACATCACTCACTCATAGAGCAAGACATTAGCACTAGTGATAAATCATTTTGCATGTTGATGTAGCTGTGTACTATTGATATGACCTAGGCATTGTTACCTCCATCCAGGAGGGTCTCCCCAAGTAGGATATGGAGAGTTTCGTGTCTATTGTAGGTTCGTGTCTATTGTAGGTTGGTGACATAAAGAGCTGAATCTTCCCAGGATTCTTCCTTGAAAGAGAAAACTTGTGATCACTGCCCATCATACCTCCAAATTTATATGAAAATAATGTCCATTAGGAGAAAGTAAATAGTATCTTTGCAGGAGAAAGAATTGGTGACCTGTCTGAGATCTGTTTCCTATTTCTGCACAGCAGCCCCCCATCAAACTGGAAGTGAAGGGTGTATTCATTACCCCCAAATCCTAGCAGACTAGCTTAGAGTAAAATGTTGTAAATAAGACATGTCTGCCTGAAGGGAGCATGGGGCTCTGGGTTCCTGCTCGAACCTCCTTTTTTCTAAGCTTCTGTAGGCTGCCTAATCTCGAGGAAGGTGACTGTCCATCAACCTGACTAGAGAGTAGGCTGCGGTCGAGGACTAAGCCTCTACAGGGTCACGTGGGGCTCCTCCAGAGCTAACTTGTATAAAGTCGATGTCGCTGTTCTCAGCTGGAGTCAAGGACATAGGGACAGGTCATGGGTTAGTGATCTTCAAGGTTCTTTAATGGGGTGGTCTCTCCTCCCTCTTCCAATGTCTTCCTTGTGGACGAGGCATGGCCTCTCTAGAAACGGCCGTGCCGAAGCAGGGAGCTTGCCCCGAGGCTCTTGTGTTTGCTGTGTCACCGAATAAAGAGATCTCAGCAAAAGATCTGCTCTCCCAAACATGATTACACGCTAGATCGGAGGAAGAAAACCGTCACGAACGTCCTGTCATTGAGTCTGTCGCCCTACAGAGCATCCATTCTTGAGTGACTTATGACATATGGTTCTTGGATACTGTCCACACATAGGACAGAAAGTGGCTCAGAGTGAGCCTGAGCATGGCTACCTCCAGAACAGAGGGCTCTAGGCTTGCCCAGGAAAGTAAGGAGGGTTGGTCTTTTTTCTCACGATTCTCAAATATTAAGTCACAACTAAAATACGATCTCTCTGCCGTGTCGTGTCGAAACAAGGGGTTTAGAAGGTGTGACGATCACCCCAGGCTCTAGAGAAATGCCCACCCATTCCAGAATGTTGAACTCCTGGTTTTCCTTTTGGTAAGAAAGATATGCATGAGTCTTGCTGAGGCAGGGCCATGCCAACCCCATAGCGGGGGTCTGCAGCATGCGCCTTCTCACGATGGTGTCTTTCTCTCTGTCCTGGGAAGAGATTCCTTGTAGACACCTCATTCCGTTCGGCCTTGTCCTCATCTGTGATTCTGGCAGATACCTACTGAGACAAATACCTTAGGATTCTGGTTACTGAAAATTAATTTGCTTTTGTTGGAGTCTATAGGTGACGCTGCGTTGTCTTTCCAAACATTCTTTGCCATCTGAGAATACAACACTATCGTATGATCTAAATTCAACCTGATCGATGTGTGTAGATTTCTCCCCCAGAATATTTCTTGGAGAATTTACCTCTTTCCTGCATCTCGACGGAATGATTGCTGACGTTTAAGGTTTCTATTCCTGTGTGAATACTCAAATGCTTCAGTTACGCATTCCCGATAGTACATGGTTCTTTATAGTCCTGTCATTTAGGAGAGAGTGTGATTTAGAGTTATCGTTATTACATTTTAGTTCGGTGAATTCTCTTCAGCGCTTGAGCTTCTAAGAATGGTTGACTTCTCTCTTGAATTTGATCAATTCATGTTCTTACTCTGGAGGGAAAGTTCATATTCTAGCCTCTGAGTTTCGTCTTTCGTGTCATGAATTCTAAGGAAGCCTGGCCTGGGAAGTGCCACCTGCTCTGGGACTCTCAGGACTGGTGCCGGAGCGGGAGTGAGGTGTGTTTAAAACCCTCGTCCTGCTGCCTTCACTGCGACGTTTCCAGCCCTGGGCCACAGTGACTTAGACCCGTGATGATGAACCGAGGGGAAGGCCTCGAGGCTACTTGGCTTTGACTTCTCCACGGGTGTCCACGAAGGTTTTGTGGGGTCTTCCTGCCACGCCCCCATGTCACAGCCTGGGACATTTGTTATCTGCTCTCCTGGTTCCTTCGTTTCTTAGGTGTCAGAACTGGAGTCTCTCTTCCCAGGGTATTTGAGATGATCTAGCTGAGGTTTCTCATCTGCCGGATGCTGCAAACAGGATTTTAGCTCCGATTCATCTCCAGACGCGCACAGAGAGTCGGTTTCCGAGGGCAGTGTTGGAGGGGGTCCCCGGCCACTCCAGTCTTCTCCCGAGGCTGCACCCCTGGATGCTCAGATCTCTGGTCTTCATTGCACTGCCATGGACCCCTTCTTCAATGTTTGTCTTCATGTCACTAAGTTTAGGATCTTAAAGCAGTGGGATTTTCAGGTGACAGGCTCTGATCTGTGCATTCCCCTTTCTACTAGTCACGGTTACTCTGACAATGCTGGTCTGTAGGTGTTGGGACCACATGACAAGGACCATGGAGGACACTCTGAACCCCAAAGCTTGGAATTCCACCTCTGCACCCTGTACTTGCGGGGTCCCTGAGAAAGGCGAGTTTAAATGATTGAAATGAAAACATTCTGTCCCTTTTCCTTACGATTCTCTATTTTTTTTTCTGTAATTACATAGACAGTGGCAACCGAAGAGGTTATTAAACCAGTGTTTTTAATAATCCTGATGCTCCAGGGGTGGGGTCCTCAGATCGGACTTGGGGTTCCTCCCAGGTTGGCTCAGAGCCCAGCCCCTCATGGAGCCCACACACCGGAGGCTCCCCCACCCCAGAGGGTGGGTGCAGCTGCGTCTGTGCTCCCCGACGTCCCGCACTCAGTGCTCAGCGGACCAAGAGAGAGCGCTTCTGGCTGTGACTCTGGTGTGCACGGACGACGCACTGTGTCTGGCTGGACGATGGTCCTCTAGGAGTGTCTCCAGCTTGTGCCTGTCCAGCTGGGCTGAGGGCCTTTTTTGTCCAGGCCGGGAGGTCTGTTGAGCTCATCCACTATAAGGGATTCTCAGCAGAATCGGGTACACCATCATAGACATCATAGACCTAGACATCAGTTATATGGGCTTAAAATATCCCGTTTATTTTGCAACTGCTGGTAACGCAGGTCATTACCTCCTAAGAGCCAGGTGGTTCCTCGCAGCCACATGGCTGACAGCATGCCGGAGGGTCCTGACATAGTCGCTGCCTTGTGCCTGGAGAGAGGCTCCATCACAGCGCTCCAGTGTGCAGGGGGACTCCATGGGCTGTTGTCACACACTCCTTGACAGCTCGGTGGCAGACCTAAGTGTCGGAAACCAGCCGACCAAGTCAAACCAGGTCCCTGAATGGGGGAGCGGGGACTGAGAAAAAAGAGCAGACAGACAGGGTGCAGGAGGGAGAACAGATCTCACAACTGTCTCCCCGAGTTTATTTCTTAGGCTCCTTCTTATACATATTCAGTTCCTTTGTATATCCCAAGATAACATAGTTAAAGTAACATCTTGAAGATCAAGGTACAATGGAAACTCCCTTCGAAACTCCTGTTTCTAATCTTAATCTTCTTCCTCCTGGAATTCCTCAGAACCAGCCTTTTCCCTTCTATATGCAAGCAGGCCTCCCGAGATAATCCATGCACGCCTTTGAATTTTGGGAGCTTTGGCTCCCTACACCTAAGTCCACTGTGAACTGAAGTTCACTCCTTACAGGTCCTGTCATCTGTTCCCCGACCCACCGGCTACCATCAGTTCCACCAAGACCAGGGGAAGGGGTGGCACGGGGAGGGACCGGGAAGAGCCCCTCATGGGTCGACCAGCTGCCTTGTCGGTCCCAGCGGGGCTGGTACACGAGCCCCGTCCTCACGGGGCCCCTGCATCCCGGGCATCTGAGGTTGAGGGAGCACTGAGAATGTGTTTCCGCTTTGTAGACCCGGCTAGGCAGGGGCCGTCCTCCCCGATGCCGGGAGCCGATGTCGCTGTTCTCTGACACGACCTGGAGGCCCACGGGGCCATCCCTCAGATGTCATTTCTTCCCCCCTGGACTGTTTGCTGCACAGAACACAGACTCGCCTGGTCACAGCTCACTGTGTGACCACGGGGCATTCCTCCAGATGCCTTTGCAATGCTGTCCTATGGAAAGTTCGCGAAGGTGCAGAGCTGCTTCTCAAAAGGAACTTGCTGGAACACTTGAGAATGCGACCGGCATCTTTGTCAATCTACTTGGTTGTCGAGGAGAGCGCCCTTTAGGAAAATTCTAGAGGCTTTTTCCTTTAAAAGGAAGTGTTCATGGATGATTAGTTTGTTTCTTCTCAACAGATGGCAGAATCCAGACAGGAAGTGATTCAGGCCCAGAGAGCACCTTGTGGGCAGGTTTCAAATGTGTAGTTCTTTCATGGGAAACCTGGATTCTGATATCTATTTTTTTTTTCTTGGTTAGGTTTTAGTAATTCAAGTCTTTGAAGGCATTTACGCTTCTACATGTGAAGTTTAAATGAGCATTTAAATGAGTTAATCAACTCATTTAAATGAGCTAATATTCTTTCAATACTATAGGTCAAGAAGGTGAGGTGCGTTTCTATTTTTATGACCATCTTCAGGGCTGCCAGGGAGAGGACGTCTGTTAATCCTACTTTTTGAAATATAAAATCCGAGTTAGTAGAATGTAGAGTCTGAAATAAAATGTTTGGACAGATCCTTTACTTATTGCCTATTGCTGCTGTTGCAAAATCTCTTTTGTCTCTCAGTTTTGGAAATTGGAGTTTGAAATGGGTGTCACTTGGGTAAGATCAGGTGTTATTCCTTTCTGGTTTTCTAAATGACCCTCCATGTCATGTCTCATCCCCTTCTAGAAGCTTCCTGCACCCCTCGTCTCGGGCCCCTTCTTTGATGTTTATAGTCAGAACTTCTTCATCTTCAAAGCAGCCGCGACACCCTCGCATCTCCGACGCTCGCCTCCACTTCCGACTCCCTCTTCTACTTTACCCCTTCGGTGCGTGATCCAGAATAATCTCTTCAATTTAAGGTCAGATGACTAATAGCCTCGATTCCATCTGCGCCTTAATTCTCCTTTGCCATGTAACAAGACGCGTTCAGGAGTCTGAGGACCAGGATGTGGACATTGTTGGCAGTTCCTTTAACTGTTTTATTCGGTACTTTCTTTGGAAATGGTGGACTGTGGATGGGCTGGTGGGAGCAGCCACTGAATTGGGCAGTGAGCTGGCTGCCTCTGGGTGGGGCTCAGTCCCACAGGAGACACATAGTGCATCTCAGATCGACTCTACTAAGTAAGGGACAGAGTCTGGTCATTTACCCACCAACTCAGTCTGCCACGCCGTTTGCCATTAGCTCCCTCCCCAAAGGCACCTTTCCTTGTGCGACTGAGACGTGGTCCATGTGAGGACAAGCGGAGCAGGTGAGGTTGTGGCACGAGGCAGCCCCTCCCTCCAGAAGGATGCCCACCCGCCTGGTTTTCCCTGTTAGGACGGGAACAGCTCGGTGCCTCCTGGAGCAAGGTGCTCCTTCTCCATCTCCCTGTGACAGAGACTTTCTCCCTCTCGTGGAAAGAGTCTCTTTACACGGTCCCTAAATCCCATTCAGCCTCATGCCCGTTTCCTGTCTTCGGCAATGCCTTCTGGTATACCCTCAGTTGCCAACAGTTAACTTCCTTGTAGTCAAAGGATGACTTAAAAAAAAAAATCATTCTTTTCTCTCACCAAAACTCGACGAGAATGCATTGTTTCGGGATGTGAAATGAGGTGTACTTGACGTATCATCTCCCTGAGCGTGGCCTGGGTCGTCCGGGTCCTCCCCAGGGCGTGCACACTGTGACCTCCACATGGCCCGGGATCGCCAGCGATGACTCCGTTGGTGTGGCTGCAGTACTGCATGTACCGTCGAGTGACAGCCTGCCTTGGTCTGCGGGTTCCTTTTCCGTTGGTTTTGGTTATTCTGTCCAAAATTATATTTTGGGGGCAGAGATCACCTCATATCAGACCTCTGTCCTGTCGAAGGATGGGGCAGCCTGGTTGAATGTGAACTTTTGCTGAGCTGGTGGAAGTTCTCCGACTACCCAGGACAGGGTGTGCCTGCTGGGAAGTATGAGTAGAATGCAGGAAGGTGACAGCTAGATGTCCCTTCAGTGTCTTGTTTTGTCACCACCAGCAACATGATTGACCTGGACAGGCTGAGGGTAAGGACTCACTGTTAGCAGCACGTCCTGCTCTGGGCAGCCAGGATCCAGCCTGGAAACGTGGAGCAGAATTCTCTGTTCCAGTCGCCATGGTGACACCCTGCTGGGGCTTCACTATGTCGTGTGGGGTCAAAACATGAGTGTCTTTTCTGGATTGAGCTATGTGCTATGCGTGTGCCTTCCCGGACTCAACCCCTTTCCAGTTGTGCTTGGTGACATTTTTCCGGGGAACATGTTGCTGGGTCCTTGAGGTTCGATGCCCTGGGAGAAAACAGATGATTTTCAGGGTGTGTTCAGACAGACTTTGTCTGCCAGTGAGTGGTGACAAATGTTCCATTACCCTGGGCCACTCTGCTGGGTGTGAAGCAGAGACCACCACCCCAACTTGGAGAAGCACCCCCTTCACATCTAAGCTCCTCCAGCGGTAAAGTTTGAGGAGCCCCCGGTGGATCTGAGAGCCTGTTTCCCCTCAACTGTGAGCCCAATGTCGGCCATGGCGAGGCACGTCTTAGACTACTGAACCACGAAGATAAAAAGAACTTTGTAAGTGTATGGAGGAAAAAAATACATAGGGAACAATGATTCAATGATTCAAATGATCACTGACTTATCAAACTATAGAGATCAAAAGACAAGGGAACGACATCTAAAAGTATTGCAAGAAATAACCGTCCAAACTGCCCTTCAAGAATGAAAGCAAAATAAAGACATTTTCAGCTAAAAGAAAATTAAGTGAATTTGCTAGCATGTCCACACTACCACAGCACAAGAAGCGATAAAGTGAATTCTTCAGGTTGAAGAGAAATAATAAGAGAAGAACTTGAATTTTCAGGGAGGAAGGACATCGTGAACAATTGCGAATATTTAGGCAAATATTAAAGGCTATTTTTCCTTAGTTTTTAAAAATAGGATTGTTTAAAGCAAAAATCATGCTATTGTCTTATGAGGTTTACAGTATATGTTGATGGTAATACACATTAGGATGGTGGGGATAAATGGACATATTTACAAGATTTTTACATACTTTGTATAGCAGTACGATATCAACTCTAGGGTATGACGTCAAGGATGGATATTGTAATTCTTAGAGCAACAATTTAAAAAGGCAAAAAACAAAAATTTAGCTAAAAGGCCAATAGATAAAATAGAATACATTTCATAAAGGGAGCCCTCAGACTCAAAAAACACTCTTGCGACTAACTAGTATCACTGGACTCTCTGGTTTTGCCTGGTTTGCTCCTTGAGTGTGCCCACCATCAGACTGCCTTTATCACAGTTATTTTAAGGCATCGTAGCCGCACACAACACGTAGTAGAGGTGGAGGAAGGCTGGGCAGTGATGTGGGCCAGTGGGCAAGGGTCTCTCGTCTGAGGGGAAGAGGAGAAAACCCATCTTTAATATTCCTGCAGTTCCTATCGGCGAATGTTACGAACACCGAACTCTAAGCCCCAAGGTGAGGGTTCTGTCCACACCTGCTCCAGCTCCCAGGGTAGCAGGAGCCCTTCGCACTGCCCAGGGCTTACAGGGTACACGGTCCCCGCTTGCTCACGGTTTCACTTTCCACGGTTTCGGTTCCCTGCAGTCGACTGTGGTCTGAGAATATTAAATAGAAAACTCCAGAAATCATAACATTCGCAAATTAAGCGTGCCATTCTGAGTCGCACAGTGATCTCGAGCCGTTGGCTACGTCCTTCCCGGGACGCGAATCATCCCTCCGCCCAGCGTGTGCACAGGGCATGCGCTCGTCACCTCTGCCGCCTCTGCTCCCCATCAGGCACTTAGCAGTCTCCGTCATCAGATCTGTCCTGGTGTCGCGGTGCTTCCGTGTAACCCTTCTTGTACTTTATAATGGCCCCAAAGTGCAGAAGGGGCGATGCTGGCCATTTGGATATGTCCCAGGGAGGACATAAGAGGTATGTATGTACAGGAAAAACCACAGGACGTGTGGGGGCTTGGGACCATCCGTGGTCTCAGGCGTCCGCTGGGAAGTCTCGGGAAGTGTCCCTGCAGGTAGGTGGGAAAGACCGTACCTCCAGGCAGCCCTGAAGGCTTGCGAGCCACGTGGGATGAGCTGAACGCCTTGATCCACCCGGCGTCCACAGCCCCACGTTTTTCTTTTGACTAATTGAACAGCGCCCTCTGGTGTGTGAGCATAGGAAACGGCGGGATTCGATCCCCAGAAGGACAGTCCTTTAAGTTCCCCGGGCTGCGGCCACTTCACAGCCCACCACGGTGCCCTCTCCCCGACACCCTGGCCACACTTGTCATTTCATTAACAGCCATCCTGACAGGTGAGGGGCTCTCCTTGTGGTTTTGACTTGCATTTCCCTGATTAGTGATGCTGAGCACCTTTTCACAGGTCTGTTTATTGTATGTCTTCTTTGGGAGGATGTTTGCTTATTCAGGTCCTTTGCCCGTTTTTAAATTGGATTGTTCGAGGGTTTCTTTTTTCTTTTTTCTTTTTCTTTTTGTTTTGCTGTTGAGTCTTGTGTTCCTTAGACTGAATATTAACCTTCAGCAGATACATGGTTTGCTAATATGTTCTCCCTTCGGTAAGTTGCCTTTTTGATGAGCTTTGCTGCACCGATGCTTTTTAGTTCGATGTAGTCTTACTTGTTTCTTACTTTTGATTTGCTTGTGCCTGGTGTCATATCTGCTCCCCCCCCCCCACCCCCGCCAAAAAAAATTGCTAGAACAATGCCAAGGACCTTTTCTCCTTTTCTAGGAGTTTTGGGTCTTATAGGGCTTTAATCCATTTTGAGTTAATGTTTGTGTATGGCATAAGATTAGGGGTCCAATTTCATTCTCTGGCATGTGGAAATCCAGTTTTCCCAGCACTGTTTACTGAAGACGCTACCCTTTCCCCATCGTGTCAGAAAGTTAGGGACCCTCTCTCTGGAAGAGAAGCCCGCTATGCGCACATGTGATTTTGCATTCAATTTCAAGCGTTTCTGATTCCACTAAAATCCATCACCAGCTCCCGTATAGCATGACTTCTAATGGTCTCATTAGCTCCATGTTCTCTATTTCTAAGTTTTCTCAAGCCCGTAACAGATCGCCTTAATCGAGGACAGATGTGAATGCTTGAGTAACCATAAATTCTTCTGAAGCAAGAGTGGGCAGGACTGTTTTTAATTTGATTTGTTTTGTGTGTGTGGTGCAAAGATGTTATTTACTGCCAAGAAGAAAGCGTGATTAAAAATGAAATTCTCCCAAATGTGAGGACGTCTGGTCCTCGGAGTAGTCTTGGTACTCTTACTAGTAGAAGGAACCCTGGAACCCCCAAACAAAGCTTCCGATCCCAGCCCCATAATGTGTCGGGTTCGCGATTGGCCACGGGCTAGACAAATAGCTCAGATTTCAATTCTTCCTCTGTTAAAATGGAAAAATAACCTTCGACCTTCACGATAGTGTTGTAGTGAAAATTAAACGAGACGTGTTCATAGATTCCTTGGCACGTGATCGATTCTCCTGTTTGATCTCTAGTTTGTATTTTTTCTTTTCCTGTCTTACAGGGTGATGTTGCCTGAGTTCCTTCATCCTTGACCTAATCATCATCTTAATATCTATACTCTTCTTAAGGTTTAACTACACGTGTTGCCGAGAAGTTCACCTCCAACCTCGCCCTCTCCTGGCACATGTCACTGTCCCATAACCAGCCCGAGGGTGGAGTCCTCCCCATGGAGTGGGTTCCTGTTGCTTTGACTTGTTCATCAGACAAAACTCCTTTTTTGCTACTGGGACTCCTTTGCCTTCAGGGTTTCCCTGAGCCTGCTTTCCCCCATCCGAGGGAAGGACACGCATTCCACACACTGTTCAGAGTACCTCCTTTCCTCCGCTCGCTCACTTCCCAGGGCAGACACATGACTCAACCGAAGGCTGCTCAGAGTTCCTTTCTAAGACTCGATATTATTTGTAAAAGACAAGGGCCCTCTTCAGGCCCCTCGTGACACTGAGTAGACAGGTCTGGACTGTCTTCGCCACCATAAAGAGCCCAAGAGTGAGATAGCAGGAAATTTGAACTCGGAGATGGAAAGAAAGGTTATTTGTGACTTTGGTTGAGCTGTGACAGATGTAACCATGAGGCATTTCAAAATCCATTCAAACTAGCTTATGTGAAAATGGGAAATAGCTTAAGTCATTCAGAATCCACTGCATTAGGCTAGACTCATGGTCTCAAGCCATAAAGACCCAACGTGCTGGCTCATCCTCCGGGCAGTTCTCCCTGTGTTCTTGTTTCAGCTGGAGACACTGCTCTCTACCGAGTCATTGCAGCTAAGGGCCCGGAGTCATCGTGAACATCTAACCATGACATTTCTCTGCTCAGAAGCCTTTGGGATCCTGTTCCCACGGGATGACACCCGATCTCTTCACACGGTACATAACAACTTCCAAGGAATGAATGTTTGGTTATTCTCTGCTCCCACGTCCCTGTCCAGAAACGGTCTTGTTTGCAGTTACCCACAGACGATACGCTGTGACCCGCCTCTGCCTTTGCTCATCACGGTGGGAAGGCAGTGTAGTTTGTCGCTATTAAAAATTAGGCTTTGGAAGGAAACTGACCTGGGTGTGAATCCATGTCCTTGGGCAAGCTACTTCTCTAGCCCTAACTGTCTCTTTTGAAAAATAGGGATGCTAACAGCTGTTTCGTGAGCATGTTGCCATGAGAATTTAAAGGTTCTGGACCCAAATCCAATGTGCTTGTGTATTTGAGGGGTGAGATGGTTCCCACACCGACACCGGCGGAGCATCCTGCATTTCTCATATTTTTACTCTGCGTACCCAGAGATGACAGGTTACAGGCTTAGTTCTACCAAACTGCCCCCTGCTCCCCCCGGAAGCCCATCGCAAGCCTCTGTGGTCACCTCCTTCTGACCGGCTAGCTGTAGGTTGGAGGTTCAAACAACCCCACTTTGAGTTCAATCACTTTGCTAGTGTGGCTCACAAAACTCAGAATCATGTTACTCACTCAATCACGGGTTTACTAGAAAAGGATGTAACTGGGGAGCAGCCAGATGAAGGGGTGCACAGCACAAAGCACGGGGGAGCGGGACGGAGCTGCCACACCCTCTCCTTGGGAACCACGCCCAGCATCCCCCGCATCCACACATCCAGAAGCTCTCTGAATCCTGTCCTTCTGGGGTTTCATGGACGCTTCGTTACCTAGCACAGTCGATCAGATCAGTGACCGCTGGCAGTTGAACTCGATCTCCAGCCGCTCTCCCTTCCCCCCAGAGGTCAAGGTGGGACTGACAGTCCCCTCTAATCAGAGGTTGGTTCTACGGGCAGCCAACTCCACTCTTAGATGAGGCCCAAAATTCACCCGTTCACATAACAAAAGACACTCTGATCACTTAGGAAATTCCAAGAGTTTTAGGCCCTCTGCCAGAAATGGACGAAGACCAAATATATATTTCTTATTATAAATCACAGTATCATAGGGTTCAAAGAAATTCCGTGGAAAGCACATAGTACCACATTGAAAGGCAGGAAGATCTGGCAGGTGTTAGATATTATTTCCTCTGTCTAGGATTCTCTTGTCGCTGATTTCGTCCCGCTCCCTTTGCTTGGCTCACTCCTTGCCATGTGCCTCAGGTCAGATGTCACCTTTCCGAGGTCCCCTCCTCCCCCCAGGTCCCTTGGACAGGAGGTCGGAGAGCGGCTGCCTCTCAGTCACCTGGGCCCGTCTCTCCCATGCTGTTACCACGGTGGATTCGTCAGATTTGAGACCCGCCTGCCTGTCTGAGCTTTTGGGGTGCCGAGGTGGTGGTTTCATGTCCACACGTCCAGTTCCTGACAGTTTTAGGGCTGAGCGGAACAGGAATGTCCCTTCCTCCTCAGCCTCTGACAGGGAGCACAAGACCTGAGCGACAGCCATATTCACCTCCTTGGGTCCTTTGGCTTGTTATTTTTCGTTCGTTTTCCCAATACACATAATTTAGAGCTATTATACTCGTCTGTTTCTATCCCGTTGGGCTGGACAGGTGACGTTGGGAGACACGGGGTCAATGAATACAAATGCACGGAAATAACTTGCCAAAGTCCGCTTTTCCTTCCAGCAAGAGCAGCTCTTTTCCCACTGTTCATCAGCCTTGGAATGGTGGGCTGTGAAAATCGAATCAACATCTTTTATTACCGCACGTTTACGAGGCCCGAGGATTCTAAAGCCTTCTAAAGCCTTCCGCGAGGAAACAGTCTCGGGTAGGGCTAAAGCCTGCGTTCCTGCCAGCCTCGGCGCCCCGCACCCCACGCTAACCCTCGGCGCGTGGAAGGTCCACACACGGTTCCCAGGGAATGACAGTGTCTGGGAGATACTGGGCTGGAACCAGAACGGCCCAGGCGAAAGGCTTGTGAGCTTGGTTTGTTTCGCGAAGCAGATCTGTGAAAGCCGCTTGGTTTTCGTAATGAGAAAAGCAGGGGTTTGCGAATGAGTTTGAACGTTTATCCCTTTTGCAGATGAAGAAGTCACGGCTCCGGCAGGTTCAATAATCTTCCCAGGGTCAATGAGAATATTTATTCTCCACAGAGGAGAAAATGATGGAAGGTGGATGTGACACCCGACAGAGCGCTGGCACCCAGGAGCACCTAACACCCTTGACCTGGAGAGACTGGTCCTAAAGTGTCCCGAATACTGCCCTCCTCAGCTTCTGTGTCCCCTCAGGTGGATGTCCCGCCACTCCCAGTACCCCCGCTCCTCACATTTTCACCTGTAGCGGGATTCTCTGCTCTATTCCCGAGAAATGAACAAGGAACGCTGCCAGCTCTCTTCCCTGCGTCCTGCATTCCTGACACAGGATGAGTGACCTTTCGTGTTCCGGGCAGTGAACTGAGCATGCCCGGTGGCCACCTCGATGCTCATTCTCTTCTGAATCAACCGCGCCCACAGGACGCGGTCTCTCTCCTGCTTCCTCTGGCGGGGCACTGACGGGCAGACTGGCCCCATGTCCATCCAGTTGGGTCTGTGTCCAGGCTTCGGGTCTCTATACGGACGTGAACTATCAGGAGGCCCGTGGTGACCACACACATGAGCTGCATGCTCCAACCTAGTCATGTGAGGCATGAAGGTGACACATTTAACACCGTCTGGCTTCTGTGTCGTCTCTCAGTCGATTCCAAATTTGAGAGTGGACAAAAGGGTTTTAGGAAGGCCGATTGCTAATGCTAGCGTCCTGGTCCATTGGCCTGGGGCTTCAAGAGACACGTTCGGGTGGCTGGGAATGAGATTAGCATGGAACTAGATGTAAGTTTTGGGTTTAGCCAGGTGTAAGCGCCCGTTTTAAAACACCAGCAGTTGGTGGGCCCCAGAGCTCGTGGTCCGCTGCTCAGCAGTGGTGCCTGCTTTGACTTGATCAGGCTGATGAGGACTTTGTGAGCGGGAGCTCTGTGATGCTCTGTGGCTGACCTTACTCCGCCTGGGTCTGGGCAGCCATCCCCTTGGCAAAGGGTGCCTGAGGCTGAGATTATGGGAGAAGTGTCTGAGCTTTGGTTAAGGCCCCCCATGCAGAGAGGCAAGTCTTTCCCATGTGGCTACCAGACACTGATGGATGTCCCTGTTCTTACTGTTTCAGAGCCAAATCTGCAGGCTAGAACTTTAATCTGATAGGACAGCCATAGCTCAGGTGGGGCTGAGCGCATCCCGTAGGCTTCATCTAAACCAGGGGTCTCCAACCCTCAGGCCACAGACCGGTCCATGGTCCGTGGCCTGTTAGGAACGGGGCCGCACAGCAGGAGGTGAGCGGCGGGTGAGTGAGCGAAGCTTCATCTGTATCTGCAGCCGCTCCCCAGCACTGGCATCACCGCCTCAGCTCCACCTCAGATCCTCAGGCATTGGATTCTCATGGGAGCATCGGTCCCTGGTGCCACAAAGGTTGGGGACCACAGCTCTAAATGGTATGAAGTCAGCCATAGACCAGCTGCCCCAAATTCAGTTCTTCTGTTTCAAATTGCCTCGGTTTCCTGGCCTTTAGAGCAGCCTTTCTTCTAGAAGGTGGTATGCAGCAGGAAGTTCATTTGAGAACATGGTTTAGATGTACTGAAATAAGGTCCCTTCCAGCTCTACTTGATAATAATAGTAATAGCATTATTATTCAGTTCAACACATTTTACTGATTAAAAATGTATTTTGCTCTTAAAATGTTCCATTAAAATATTATGCCTAAGCTTTTTATAATTTTTAGCTCTTTTACACATCTCAGTTCTAACCGTATTTGGGCATGCAGATCTACCTGCCAGGTTTAGAGAATGTTTGTGTGAATGTTTGTGTGAATATAACCACCAACAATGATCTTTGGAGAATCTGAGTTCTAAATCATAAATTTCCTTTATGGATTTTTTTAAGTAAAGTTTCCACTCAAAATGAATAAAAACTGGAAAGAACTTTCCTTTCCCTCTACATTTAGTACACAACCCTTTAAAAGACGGGTTTGTGTAACATTGAGGCAGGAAAAAAGGAAGCAACTTGCCAGGTTTGATTTCTAAAAGAGTCAAGGCTAGAAGAGTTTTCTAAAGGGTCAAACTGCTTCTGTTCCTCAAATTTCGAGACAAACTAAGAACAGCAGGTTCTGGCTGAAGTGTGAGGTGGGAGATGGGGACCTTCGTGCCACCTGCTCGGCCCAGAAGCACCTGCCCGGACACCCTAGTGATGGTTAAAACCATGAGACCAGCGTGGGGCTCTCCAGGGGTTCGTTGTAAAATCTTATTCAAAACCCCCAGGTGATTCATGTCTACACTTCAAATAACCATTGTCAAACCCTCGGGGGTGACGATGGCAGGGAGGGATATGGAGGATGGGGTTCAGCTGCTTTAGGATCAGCCTGGTCAGAGGAGTCGAGATGCATGAGAGCTGGCTCCCCCACAATCGGATTCACTATTTACCCTTTAGTTTTTGAGGCAAGACTGAAAAGTTTACGGTTGGATATATTGGGCTCAAAAGGGTCAATTACAAAGTTAAATACACAAGTGCTTTCGATCGTCAGTTCACAGAAGTAAGTAAGAACGTTTGAGTAGCAAGGCTCTCGACGCCTCTCCCTAGCAGCTACTGCTTGACCTGTTTTTATGAAAGGACTTTAAGACTTCAAAGGGCGGTCCCTGGAATGGCAGCATGGGTGACATCGCGCTTCCTGAATCAGAATCTGTTTTACTCAGATCCTTTGTGACTTGTATGCCCAGCAAACCAGCGCTCCTCAAACTTTAGAGTGTAAGTCACGAGCTTTCTGTGCACGAAGCTCTGAGACGTCCCGCCCTCGGCCCCAGCTACCTTATAAGCGGGCCATGAAATGACAGCCACCCCAAGCAGGTGTTCCGTCGTCAACAGACGACATCTGAGCAAGCTCCTCCCTCACCGACTGGACCGCACTAACATGTTGGTTTGCATCTTTTCAAACTGGATTTCTGTGAGTCAAGGTCCAGCTTGTCCAGCCCGAGGACACACTCCCCCAGCCCTCTACTAACTCCCTTCCTGCTCGCCCCTCTCTTCCCTTCGCCCTGGTTCACGTTGCCAGTAATTATAACCCGGGGCTCTGCATATGCTGCTTTCTCTGATAGCAGAACGTGTCTTCCCCACCGGATCGCGAGTAGTCCGCCCCTCCGCCCCCCTTCCATTTTCTAAGGCTAAGAGCAGTGCCATGGCAACATCTAATCCCTAACCTCGAGATGGGGGTGGGGCGCATGAGACAATCAGAGCAGGTGTTCTCCAGAAAGGAAACAAAAGAATCAGCCCGATGAAGGGACGGACGCCGAAGCAGTGTGCTAGGCCAGCTGGCTTCTCCGGCCCGCATGCGGGTCTCCCAGAGCTGCCGGTTCTGGTTCAGGAGGCTGGCGACGGGACCAGAGACTCGGGCACTGCCGATGCGGTGAAGCTGAGTGCGACACTGTGTGCGCTGAGGCCCAGCGAGGTCGTGGCGCTCGCTCAGTCATTTGGGCGAGCTGCTGATTGCCGAGCGTTGGGCGCGCGCCCCTACGTTTCCTGACCTCCCTTGCCGTTGAAGATGTTGAACTAACTCCGGCTGAAGGACCGTTGGGGACGTGGCATGCGTCACTTCCTGGCTCAGGCCATTAAGAGCGGGCCCTCTCTTCTCTGTTCTGTACTGTGGAGTCCCCGAAGCAAGGCCAGCGGGAGCCCTGCCCAGCCTGCAGCGAACCGCACACGAGGACACGTAAATCTCTGCTAAATTTCAGCCACTACAAATTAGAGTTTCGTCATTATTCTGACTAGTATAGGCTCAGTGTTGCTATTGGACAGCTCTGTATAATGGGCTTTTTATCTGGTCCCCCAAAGATGAGCATACCCCCCAGTGCGGTCTAGACTAGGCATGCCCCAGTAATGACAGTGGGATAGTCCGGATTAGGCACTGGGGCTGTGGAAAATGAATGACTGGTATCCTCTGAAACATCTGAAGATGTGACATCGTGACAATAATGGCGGCAGCCAAGAGGGTTCGCCAAGGCCTGATCAAGTTTCATTCTCTGACAAGCGCCGTCTGCTTCCTAGCTGTTCCTCATCCACACAGGCACGTCTTCATGTCCGAGACGAGGAAATCTGGTTTTAGAGGTTTTACGGGCTACGCTCATGGACTGAATGGAGTCTCGCTTTCAGAATCTTGTTGGCGCACACCTACCCAACTGACTGCCCCCTCGACTGACTGATTTGAGATGGGAGATGTAGCATATGCACACAATCACATGTGGATTTGTGTGTCCCACAAAATAACATGCATCATCCTACTTGCATGTAAATATCCAAAAGACGTGATTATTGTTTCTATTTTTCTAGGGAAACAGAATCGAATAGATTAGAGTTGCACAGTTGACTTAAAAAACCTGAAAAAAATATAATCCTAGAAATCAAATTGGTATTTGAGACATTCCAGCTTCCCCCTTCCCCCAGTCATGCTTCTCCTTCTCTGCTCAAGATGTAAGTCCGACATCTTTTTACAGGTGAGCTGGCTTAACACTTCACGGAGCAGCTGAGCTCTGCTCTCTGAAACAACCTGTACTGGATGAAGAAACAAAGTGAGCCGACCTATGAGAGTAGTATATCTTGAAAATAAAATGGTGTAAGGGCAGTAACGGCCCAGTCACTTACATAAAGATTCTAACATTAGATCTGTAAACTCAGCAGTGTATACATATAAACAAACAGATCATGGCAAAGTAAGGTTTATCCCAAGAACATAAGATTTAACATGAGAAAAATTTATTCAGGGAATACACTGCATTAGGGTTTATAAGGGAACTCAAATATGTTACATCAGTTTCATAAATGTAGTTATGAAAAAGCCTGAGCAACTTATGGATGAAAGGAAATTGCCTTAAGCCGATAAGAATATATCTTCTAAAAATCTATTATCTGGAAACTATGGCACAAGTTATGCTTAAATAAAATCGTGAAACTCTAGGAAACCTTCTGTCTCTTCCAATATGGATTTCTCTGACGCGCTAATTTTGTGCTTATGTAGGAAACACAAGGATGCCCATTTTTAATTCCGTATTTCATTAGAACTTTTATTAAATTGTCAAAGAGAAGCGATAGGAGCATTCTTCTTAGAGCGACTTCCGCTGCTGTTTACGAATTCAACTGACTTTTTAAAAGTGAATTTGCACTTGGCAATTTTGCTGAACTTATTTGCAAGGGATATGGCCTAAAATTTTCTCTTCCTTCATGGTGTTGATCATGCAACTTAGAGTTTTTCTCGTTACTGTAAATGAGGTCTTTTCCTCCAAAATAATGGGAATAAATTATAAAAGATTATTGGTCCAGCACAATTTTATTTCTATTACATTTTCAAAGCAATTACTAGGCCAAGTGGTAGTAACATATTCATTCCCCTCGATGCCAGTTTTCTCCAAATGCATCTG